>NC_142779.1:3370000-3682500 GCF_988280905.1 Pimephales promelas | reverse complement strand
TTCAGCTGCTCAACTGATCTTTTCCTCTTGTTTAGCAGTGAGAACCACAGAGAGAAAGTCAGGCCTTCATCACCCTTCAGCTCCCAGCATTCCCATTAACCAGCCTGGAATATACACACACAATCTTCATAGTTACACAACCACAAATAAACACTTCCTCTCCTCCTGCCCAGAACATCAAATTATTGACATTAATAAATCTTCCTTTTTTTTTAACCCAAAATTGGGGTTTGAACACCGCTAGTGCCGCCACAAACCCCTGAGATGGTTCCTCTTGCCCACATGTCACAATTCTTTGGGGTTTTGTAAGTGAATTCAGATTCTCTTTAAATTACTTCTAGCCCTAGATATGAAGGAGGGAAATGAGAAAGAGAGAGAGAGAGAGGCGTCAAGGTTTTTATCCTCCTCTGCTCAGGATTCCAGGATAATGACTGGGCTGAAACCGTACAGCGTCGCTCTCAGCCAAGTCAAACAATCACTTCTGCCAGCTTCTCTCTATTTATTTCTCTCCATTTTTCACCCCTCTCTTTTTTCTCTTATTACACACATACAGAACTACAAAAAAAAAATCATATATCGAAAGAATCTGCACTTAATTTGCATGGCAGCCCACCGTTCCCTCTTTTTAACTTTTTTGCACATTCAGCAACCACTCTGGCCAAGACTGGGATTTGTGGCTGGTCGTCCTCCAGTCGGAGTGGGGAATAATTTCTGAGAAAATGCATCGGCCAACAAAGTTTCTGTGCTGTGGTATTAAACGCTGACCTTCGTAAATAGTTTTTAGTGTACAGACAATAAAAAGGCTTTGGAAAAATAAAGCGTAGTGTGTTTTGTTGTTTAGGGACTCTACATACAGTCGATAAAGATCATAAACTCTAAAAACTGATTTTACACACTTCTTTTTTGACCGCTCACACAGCTGAGTCTTTGGAAGATGTAAACAACGGATCAGCATGTATATATATATATATATATATATATATATATATATATATATATATATATATATATATATACGTATATACACTGAACAAAATTACAAACGCAACACTTTTATTTTTGCCCCCATTTTTCATGAGCTGAACTTTTTTCTATGTACACAAAAGGCTTAGGCAAAGTGTGGTATAGATGGTTGTTAAATTGGCTTTAAAGGAATAGTTCACTTTGAAATTATTTTTTGGTATGTTTTAGCTTACCTCAAGGGCATCCAAGATGTAGTGTCTTTGTTTCCACAGTTTGACATTTTTCGGTCAAACCGGTGTTGTCTGTCAGTCATATAATGCAGTTTTAGGGGGTCCACCTCAAAGAGCATGCACAGAGAAGTCAAAATTAAACATGATTAAATGACTCGTCGTAAATGTACACATTGATGGCCTAAGACACAAAACGAGCGGTTTGTGTGAGAAAACGAACAGTATTTATATAGTTTTTACCTCTTGTTAATACACAGCCATCGAACTGATCTGAATCAGATGTCCAACTGAACCGTCTCCAGACGTTCCGCCGGAAGTGATCTCTCGCGCGTCTACATCACGCCACGAAGCACTGTTTACGCGGAGATTTCGGAAGTATTACCTTTCACTAAACATATTTAGATATATCGAAATCGTCTTCTATTGCGATTTCCCGTATATCTAAATATGTTTAGTGAAAGGTAAAACTTCCGAAATCTCCGTGTAAACAATGCGTGACGCGCGAGAGACCACTTCCGCCGTAAAGTCTGGAGACGGTTCAGTTCGGTTCAATTCGACAGCAGCCAAAGCTGATGTGTAACAGACACAATGGAGGGAGGGCGAGTGTCCAGACGTGGCTCTGTTGCGTTTGGCAAGGCAGGTGTGAGGCTTTGCTCTGGAACACACAGTGTGTGTGTGTGTGTGTGTAAGAGCAACTGAGCTGCTGCAAGACTCCTTAAGACGGTTCACTCACGCACACAGAGGCTCGGTGGCCAGACGGGAGAGAGAAACGTCTCTGTATAATCTGCCTCTCAAAGCCACGGGTTAGAGTATGTGTGCACTGAAGACCATACGCTGCGTTATCCGAAGAAACTCGTCTTGGTGAAGGACTCCATATATGGTTGGATTTATGGTTTATGGATTGGGTTCTGCATCACAGAAGAGGTCAGGTGTTCTGACGAAAATGCTACGGCTACCCATCGAGATTTGCTACTTACCGGTTATGCGCATGTGCAGACTTAGTTTTTTTGTTTTGTTTTTTACAAAAGGTACATTTTCCTGTTATAATGTATAAAATCAACAGAACACCGGCACGCTGAGACTCCATCAATCAGCTCTGTTTTCCTTTAACGTTACCTTTACATGGAAGAAGAGCACTGCTTTCAACAAAGTTAGAAAATAACCTGAAGTTGCATAAATCAGCATTAAAGGGAAAAAAATCAGTCATCATTTGTGTTGTTCCAAACATAACTTTCTTTCTCAAAAAGAGATACTGTACAGTATATGTGAGCTCTTGTTTTCCATACAATGAAAGTGGATGAATATTAACACTATCAAGCTGCAAAAAAGGGCAAATAAGAACCTTATTGAAATAAGCAGTATTAGCATGTAATCGGTTAATGTTCGGCTAACAAAGTGTATTATTATTTTTTTTATTATTAAATGTTATTTCACCTCTTACTTTTTCTTTTTTTTATATTAAACATGAAGAAATGACTACCTGCTGTTCGGTCCAGTCAGAGTCCATCATCCAACGCACCTCAGAACAACAATGTGTTTAACAAGCATAAAATAATGAGAACAATTCTTCAGAAAACTGGATGAGAACTTTAATAGTTTGTGCCTGGCAAGTGTTCTTTAGCATACGAGAAGAAATTAAAATGTCCAGAACGCTTCACTTACTAAAAAGACTAAAAAGACAACCGTATCTTAATGCTGACACACCTGTATCCTATCCTAAGACAATAACTGCCATTGTTTCAAATTCATGTATAACAATGATGATCCATTTCAAATGTTGACTACTATAGATACAGTACTGGTTATATGTCAAGCTGCTGATGTAGTTTTGTGGAATGGTACGATCCGCCAGTTTCCTTCAGTCTCGAGCTGCTGATGTAGTTTTGTGGAATGGTACGATCCGCCAGTTTCCCTCAGTCTCGAGCTGCTGATGTAGTTTTGTGGAATGGTACGATCCGCCAGTTTCCTTCAGGCTCGATCCTGCAGGGCTTTAATGAAGCATGTCTCCTCTCTGCTCTCTAATGACTGTTAATTAAAACCACTATAATCTCTATTCCCACTCAGTTAAACCAGCTCAGCCAAGATAGTAAGTGAGAAACCAGTGTCTGAAAACATTCAACCCAAGCCAGATTAAACAGACTTTTGAGCCGTCACCAAAAACTGCCCAACAGGAAGAGAGCATTAGACTGACATGTAAATCAACCTGAGACTCATTTATATGCAGGATAATCTAAAGTAGTAGTCTAAGTATATCTACAGTAAATATAATATATATATATATATATATATATATAAAACTTTTCTAAGAGTAGTTAAGGATTGTATATTTCTTAAAGCCTACATACTGGTAAGTGCCTACATTCATAGTGGTAATAATTTATTTTCCATTCTTAATGTATTATATCAGTATTTGCACAGTTAAATATGTGCAATGCTGTCTAATAAATGAGTGTGAATGTGTGTGTGTGTGTGTGTAATGCGCACTTTACAGCACTAATCAGATCAGCCCATAACGCTGACTGCAGAATATTTACAGGTGGTGGTCATGGACTTATATGAATCCAAACCATGGATTGCTTACGTCAGTATGATTTGATTGTTGTGGAGGAAAAACCAGTTATACTTCTGAATGTTTCTCCAAATCAGCAGTTCATCCATCCAAGGGCACTGATGAGTCTGTGGTCAAGCAATCCGGTTACAGAGTTTTGGACAACTACATGGAAAAAGGCAAATAGTTCCTCCACCCATCTTCTGGAAGGTACAAACCAACAGGGTTACACAGTCTAGAATAGATCCACGTCAAAACGGACCTGAAACACATATTTTGGCATGTGCCTCATCACAACCAATCAGAGTTTCATCATGACAGCTCAGTATGTAGTGTTCAGTAGAGCAGCACATCTGTTTGTTTTTACATGTAAAATAAATGCGGGATTTAGGAGGATGTAATGCTTGAAACATTTCTGACATTGCTGAAATGTGTGTTGAATCAGGAAGGGCAGTAAATGTCTCAGTATCTGTGATTTACACACAACGAAGACGCAGCAAACATGCTTTAGGCTCGACCACAAACGTTCAGGAACAAAGACACTGTAGATGTAGAGCACATATACTAACCAGCAGTGAGACGTTATGTCACCGTTACCGTCCCGCCATCGTGTTCAGATTAAACTGCAAACATGCTCTGCTGTTGTTGATTGACAGATGACTCTTAAAGGGACAGTTCAAAAATGAAAATAAAAAAAGATTTATTATTATTTGATGATTTAATATTATTTGATTATTTATTACTCACTCTCATGTTCAAAAACCTGTTCCAAACTTCTGTGACATTATTTCTTCTATGGAACACAAAATAGATTTTTGTCCATATAATAAATCAATGGGGTCCAAAACGACATGGGATGTCACAGTATGGACAAAAAAAAGAAGGAAGGAAGGGAGGAAGTAAGGAAGGGTAGGAAGTAAGAAAGAAAGAAAGAAGGGTAGGAAGGAAGGAAGGGTAGGAAGGAAGGAAGTAAGGGTAGGAAGTAAGTAAGGAAAGGTAGGAAGGAAGGAAGGAAGGAAAGAAAATAGGCCTTTGCAAGGAAGGAAGGAAGGAAGGAAGGAAGGGAAAGAAGGAAGGAAGGCCTTTGGAAGGAAGGAAGGAAGGAAGGAAGGAAGGAAGGAGGGAGGGAAGGAAGGAAGGGAAAGAAGAAGGAAGGAAGGCCTTTGGAAGGAAGGAAGGAAGGAAAGAAAATAGGCCTTTGGAAGGAAGGAAGGAAGGAAGGAAGGAAGGAAGGGAAAGAAGGAAGGAAGGCCTTTGGAAGGAAGGAAGGAAGGAAGGAAGGAAGGAAGGAGGGAGGGAAGGAAGGGAAAGAAGAAGGAAGGAAGGCCTTTGGAAGAAAGGAAGGGAAAGAAGGAAAGGAGGCCTTTGGAAGGAAGGAAGGAAGGAAGGAGGGAAGGAAGGGAAAGAAGAAGGAAGGAAGGCCTTTGGAAGGAAGGAAGGAAGGAAGGAAGGAAGGAAGAAAAGAAGGAAGGAAGGAATGGAAATAAAGAAAGAAGGAAGGAAGGCCTTTGGAAGGAAGA
Source organism: Pimephales promelas (assembly GCF_988280905.1). NCBI lineage: Eukaryota > Metazoa > Chordata > Actinopteri > Cypriniformes > Leuciscidae > Pimephales > Pimephales promelas. The sequence continues at coordinate 3,677,239 of NC_142779.1, read as the reverse complement.
AAGGCCTTTGGAAGGAAGAAAGGGAGGAAGGAAGGAAAAGAAGAAGGAAGAAAGGCCTTTGGAAGGAAGAAAGGGAGGAAGGAAGGAAAGAAGGATGGAAGGGAAAGAAGAAGGAAGGAAGGCCTTTGGAAGGAAGGAAAGAAGGAAGGAAGGAAGGAAGGAAGGAAGGAAGGAAGGGAAAGAAGAAGGAAGGCCTTTGGAAGGAAGGAAGGAAGGAAGGAAGGGAAATAAAGAAGGAAGGCCTTTGAAAGAAAGAAAGAAAGATGTAAGTAAGTAAGGAAAGAAGAAGGAAGGCCTTTGGAAGGAAGGAAGGAAGGAAGGAAGGAAGGAAGGAAGGGAAAGAAGAAGGAAGGCCTTTGGAAGGAAGGAAGGAAGGAAGGAAGGAAGGAAGGAAGGAGGAAGGAAGGGAAATAAAGAAGGAAGGCCTTTGAAAGAAAGAAAGAAAGATGTAAGTAAGGAAAGAAGGAAGAAGGAAGGCCTTTGGAAGGGAGGAAGGAAGGAAGGAAGGAAGGAGGAAGGAAGGAAGGAAGGAAAGAAGGAAGGCCTTTGGAAAGAAAGAAAGAAAGAAAATACTGCATGTTCGAAACAACTGGAGGGTGTGTAAATGACGACTTGTTTTTTATTGAAGCACTAATGAAAACAGAATATTGTGTTCAAACTCTTTACAACACTGGATCAATATTCCCCAACCCAGAGCTGGACGCTTTTCTCACATTTACATCAACCTCATTACAATACCTTACCATCAACCATCACACTTCAGTTTCTCAGAGTGAAACATGCAACTGGAACCAATATGAGTCTCATAACAACATCTACTGGGAATAAAATAAATAAATAAACATAAAATAAAGACAGAGTTGGAAAATGAACCCACAAAACAATAGCAGTTCTTAGAATAATGGGCGATTATAGAGTATTAATGAGCAGAAGTACGATTTACTAGACGAAGAGCCGAGCCAAAGGCATTTACAGCATCAAATGAGGTGTGAAGAGCTGAGAAACAGAAAAGGAGAGAGAAGGAGTCACATCTTTAGCTTTATGAGAGCGAACAGTAGCACGCTTGTTGCTTTTCATTGCATGGACGCATTTACCCACGAGAGGAACCACACTGGAACGAGCCTCTGTTACGACACCACCAAAGCAAAGACAAACGTATATCGACTCAACCTAGTCAGAAGAAACACAACGTGGTCCAACCAGACCATAAACATCTGAGATTTTATAATCGTAAATCTTCAAGCATTTTTCTGCTGTCAGGCCAACTCTCCCTGAGACCCAGCAGGGTTTCACTGCCAACGCCAAGACTGGGAGAACAACAACCGCATTCATAAAGGTGCAAGAGTGCCTCAAATATAAACCCCATTCACTTCACCTGAGGTTCTGAGGACACAGTTCTGTTATAAACCTAGTGAGCTGCCGACCTAGACATCACTAGCCAAGTTTCCATCCACTTGTCAATCGAATTATCAGAAGTTCGGTAAAAAAAAAACTTGTGCGAATAAATCTGCTGAAAGTGCGTTTCGATCCAACGGCTTTAAAGCGAATAAAAATCTGTGCTTAAAGACATCAAATGCTGTTTTGCGAATTGATTTGAGTCATTTTAAGGTGTTTCCATTCATTTTTCAACATTTGCGAACAAAGTTTTGCTAGACAAAATGGATTGCGCCATCTACCAACAAATGATCAATATTGCACAAGTTGTAACCTCATAGCTGACCAACTCTCACGCATTGGCCGTGCGCCCGGTCGGTCCATAGCGGTCAACCCTCCCGTTTTTTCCGGGTTTCTCACGTATTTTAGCTCTTTTACTGTCTTCCCGTTTTAGTATTTTCCCGTAAAATATCCCGTATTTTTACGCTCCAATTGTGTGAGACGTACAAGCTCGGACAGATTCGGCTTGAAGTCGTTTATCCTCGGCTGCGGTGCCGCGCGCGCTGTCACAAAAAAGCTTTGCACACAGATAAGCGAAATGAGGTCTTGCGCGCATTTTTACCGCGCGTCGAGTATAAACAAGGCTTTACTCCGTGTCAGCGCGAGCTCTGATCGGTAAAGGTGCACAGACCTCTCCCAATCATCTCCTGCAGAAGCAGCCTCCCCGTTTCCCTCGTAAGCTGATATTAGTATTTCTCGTGGGAAAGTCAAGAAAATTGACTAATTAGGATGATATAAAATGGTTTATATATTTATTAATATAAATAAATAATACATTTAACAACACATTACTGAGTAGAAAAGCAGATAAATTATGATATTTTGTAAAGAGAAAACAGTAGCCGTTTCAAAGCTAGATTTGTTAAAGGGTAAGGCAAATATAAGTTAACTTCTTCCTTCCTCTTTTTTTCTATATTCTTTTTCTTCTCGTTTGAACATGCTGAGATTTTGTTTCCATTATTTTTTGTTAAAATATGTTCTGTTGCTAATGATCATGTTCTGAAGAGGAAAAGGAAATTCATTCAGATAATGTAACTAGTTTTAGATTTATAATATTTTTCCAGTGTATAAATCTGGTGTTTATAAAAGACAGGGGCATGGGGGTCTGTGGCATCTAAAAGAATAAACTTGTAAATGCTCATAATATGGGCACTATTATATAATACGGCTGCCAACGGATGTGCAAAAGCATCACGGTTGAAAGCAGATGAATTTTCCTGACAGAGCCAAAGGGAAGGCGGCGTCCCACAGGCCCCAGGCCTAATCCCTCAGAGAAAAGCCCTGCATTTAGGCCCTAGTACACTTAATCCAGGGCCCCTGTTCACAATACACTCCAGATCTTCCTCTGGCCACTGCGCTTCCGCTCAGGGCCCGTCCGGGTGCCATGAAAAACACAAAGAGAAAGAGAGGTTAGGAAACGACGACATATGGATGGTTTCAGCGAATCAAACTTGAGCAGTGATTCCCGTGAAGCGTCCATGCGATCATCACTGTTGATTGAGCGATATAAAAAATATCTGAGAACATCCGGCTGCCAAACTAAACAAGACGCTTCCAAAAGCACAAAAATCAAAAATAAAACCACAAAATTAGAAAGTTGACCCCTCCTGCCAGGATGCAGCCCTCATACGAGTCCAGAGAAGAAACACTCATCTCTTTCTTGTGTCCGTGCCAGCACAAACATGTATAAAGCGCACGTACGTATCACATACACACACACACTGGTGGGCATTGTGAGTGTATAGATGGAGCCCCCGTGGCGAGAGGAAAACAAGCTTCTCTGAATGGACAGATAAAGGAGCCCAGAGGAGAGATAATGTGTACAGGGGACGTGCCTGTGTGCCACGTTTATTCTGATGCACCAAAAGCCCAAATATTTCAAATCCATGAGTCAACCCAGATCTGAGATTTGATTAGATGGGATGAAAAAAATAAATAAATGGTCCCACAGTGACAGAAGGTAATTCTATGGTACTCGCCAAGTCTGCATTTATTCGATCAAAAATTCAGTAAAAATTGTGGAATATTATTACAATTAAAAATATCTTTTTTTCTACGTGAATATATTGTAAAATGTCATTTATTCCTGTGATCAAAGCATGTATTTTCTGCATCAATCTTCAGTGTCACATGATCTTTCAGAAATCATTCTAATATGATGGTTTGCTGCTCAAGAAACATTTCTGATTAATAGTTTTGCTGCTTCATATTTTTGTGTCAATTTTGAAAGGGATTCTTTGATCTTTGAAAAATAAATCGTTTGTAACATTATAAATGTATTTACAGTCACTTTTTATCAATTTAATGCACCTTTGTTAGATAAATAAATAAAAAAACAGTAGTTCACTAGTGCTGTTTGAGTGCCACATTTATATCCCCTAGTTTAGTGAAAAATACTTTAGTAGAAAACTAGTAAAAGTAAGAACTACTTTAGTAGAAAAATAAATCATTTGTAACAATATAAATGTATTTACAGTCACTTTTTATCAATTTAATGCACCTTTGTTACATAAATAAAAAAAAAAAACAGTATAGTTCACTAGTGCTGTTTGAGTGCCACATTTATATCCCCTAGTTTAGTGAAAAATACTTAAGTAGAAAACTAGTAAAAGTAAGTAAGAACTACTTTAGTAGAAAGATAAATCATTTGTAACAATATAAATGTATTTACAGTCACTTTTTATCAATTTAATGCACCTTTGTTACATGAATAAAAAAAAAAAAAAAAAAAAACAGTAGTTCACTAGTGCTGTTTGAGTGCCACATTTATATCCCCTAGTTTAGTGAAAAATACTTTAGTTGAAAACTAGTAAAAGTAAGAACTACTTTAGTAGAAAAATAAATCATTTGTAACAATATAAATATATTTACAGTCACTTTTTATCAATTTAATGCACCTTTGTTACATAAATAAAAAATAAAATAATAAAAAAACAGTGGTTCACTAGTGCTGTTTAAGTGCCACATTTATATCCCCTAGTTTAGTGAAAAATACTTAAGTAGAAAACTAGTAAAAGTAAGTAAGAACTACTTTAGTAGAAAGATAAATCATTTGTAACAATATAAATGTATTTACAGTCACTTTTTATCAATTTAATGCACCTTTGTTACATGAATAAAAAAAAAAAACAGTAGTTCACTAGTGCTGTTTGAGTGCCACATTTATATCCCCTAGTTTAGTGAAAAATACTTTAGTAGAAAACTAGTAAAAGTAAGTAAGAACTACTTTAGTAGAAAAATAAATCGTTTGTAACAATATAAATGTATTTACAGTCACTTTTTATCAATTTAATGCACCTTTGTTAGATAAAAAAAAAAAACAAAAAAAAAAAACAGTGGTTCACAAGAGCTGTTTGAGTGCCACATGTATATCCCCTAGTATTTTAATAGAAATGCAAAGAATAGCATGGTATTAGCATTAAATTAAATAGTTTTTATGTTTAATACGGTATAAAACTGTAATCAAGACCATTCAAATAACAAAAAGCTAACCTCACCATGCTCAACTCATCTAAATAATCTGATTGGCTGAACCCAATGGCAGTGGATTGAGTGGGATGACGGCAGAATCATTACCAGAGGTTACATTACATCCTCTCATCTCATTCCATGTTTACCGTTTTCCTTTTCTCCGCTTCCCTTTGGTTCATGTGGCCTATCCGTGCGGAAACCCGGCGGTTAATTCCATGAAACTTGAAGAGAGTCTAAGAGCAGAGAAAAATCTTCACCAGCGCCACAAAGCAACCAGTGTTTCTGTCCTGTGGTCGCCACTCGATGGTACTAAACTTCTTGTGCGCTATGAGCTCGGTAGAGGGGATTTACCAATGTTTGTGTGTTTGAACATGCTTTAAACAATATCAGAGACTGAAATAAGCGGATTACAGTGGATGGAAACGATCTCGGATGTGTCCCGAAACCTGAAAAATGATACCTTTGCAGGCAGAGTACAGAGGAATGAAGGCACGTCTGAATCCATAAGATCTTTTCTGCTCGTACTCTTAGATGGCAGCGTAGATATATCCTTCACCATCTTCAATATCCCACAATCCTGCAGAAACAAAGGCTTCTAAAGGAGCAAATGAAAGAAAAAACGAATTGAAATTGAAACATTAAATGAGAGGCTGATCGGATTTAATGAGGATGCTAAAGCAGGACTCAATGATTTTGTCTGTCATCTCAAATAGCCTGTGTCTCACAGCCCTCTTAAACATACAGTAAGATCATAGCCAAATCTTCTATAATGGTAAAGTGATGCCTGCTGTTTTTCCAGTCCGCATACACAGCACAGAGACACTAAAACAGTGCGGCAGCGCCAACAGAGAACCGAGAGACTAGAAGAGAAAGATAAAACACAGTTACAAAGGCATGTAGACGACACACACCCACTGACGACACTGATGTGATTGTTTGACTTCCAGATTTAAGAGTGTACAGGATAGTCTACCTCATGTTTACAGCAAACACTTCTGAAGAAAACGTATCACTAGATTCCACAACGCTCACCAGGTTAAAGCCCCCGTGAAATCAAAATTAAACCTATTTACTTTGTTAGCGCATATTACTAGTCTTGTGGTGAACAATTAATCCGTGCAAGTAAATATATATTAAAAAATGTTTTACCTTGGTAATCTTTAATCAAGACCAGGTGCTTGGAAAAAAAAAAAACAAGCATTTTGAAATCATCACTGTTTTTGTCCAAAAAAAAAAAAAAAAAAAACCAAAAATTCAACAACATAAATTCTAAAAATGTGGGGAAAAAACAGATGCACTAAATTGAGGTGGATAATTTTTTAACACATAGTGTCAGCCATCTTTTTTTGGAAGCTAAGCTAGCCGGCTCTTGTTCTGTGGAGAAAGCTGAGTCGTAGGGGTTACCATCCTCTTTTTCCCGGACATGTCCGGCCGTCGATGCCCGGGATTCAGCTTTTGCTTTCTGCAGTCGCCATTCATTGTTTACATGCACAGCTTTTGTTTCAATCTAACTGAATTCATTCTGATTGGTGAATCTGAATGTAGTGTTTACATGAACGCTAAACAAGTGATCGGTTGATGTGCGTTTTAACATTGCTATGAAAATTCCCGCTCCTCCGTGAGAGATACGAGACCGGCGCGTTTCACAGGCGTCGCTCGGCTGTAATCACGCCACCGGCCTCGCGCCTTTCTCCCGCGGCCCTCACTCGTCCCGCTCGCCACAGTAAACATAATGAATGGCGACTGTAGAACGCAAAAGCCGAATCCCGGACATTTTGGACGATCTCGAAAACACATTTTCGGGCAGACTCATCGCGGAGACTCACTAGTAGCCTAGACTTGTTGTTTAACTACTGCGCTCTGTTACCGGTAGGCGTGGCCTCCTAGGGCAGTGAAGCAAGTGCATTCTGGGAGTTGTTGTCTTTCATCCACATAAGCCAAAAATACATTTTATGGCTTTTCTCAGACTAGAAAGCTCCAAATTCAAAAATATTTTCACATTTCTTCTACATAAATCACCCATTTTAAATACACATTCATCTTTCCAGAGGTGAGTATCCCTTTAAATACAAAAAAAGGTGTTTTGAGTCCCACAAATTTCAACAAATCGAGACCAAACCAGTTGTTATTTTATCATTTTTTTATTTTACTTGAAACAAAACAATAAAAGCACTCGAGTTATTACTTCAACTGAAAGACAAAGTGAGAAAAGAAAAAATGAATGGATTCAACTATCCAAGTCGTGTGCAGTATAATTTTCATTGTGTTATAGCACTTAATTTGAATGGTATTAGTAGCTTTAGAAGAATATAAATATCAGGGACATTAAACACTTTGGGAAAGCAGTGATTATGTCACAAAAGGCCAAAAGTTTCAGGGCAACCGCAGTCTAGAAATACCATCCAGACACGACATATACAGTATTCAGAATTAGGGCGGCACATCATATCATATTATCTATAGCTAGTTAAGATGTGCTCAGTGAGTTGTAAATGAGTAATACTCTGGGATACATAACACGTGTGCCTGGTCGTTGCGTGTTGAATGTGCGCAAGTGGGATTATTGCAAAGCGCTGCTGGCGAGATAATATAAAAGTAGAGTTCATCGAGATTACGAAAGACGGGGTGAGTGAAGCAATCCACGGCAGTACAAAAAAAGAAAGCAAACAGCACACACAGATGGGGAAAATACTTCTGGAGGAGGAAGACGACAAAAACAAAGAAAAGCAGACAAATATACAATCAGGGAGACAATAAACAGACAGACCTACAAACACTTACATGTTTTGAAAGACAGAGAGACAGATGTTTGTAAGGTACTGTATAAAGGGGCTCTAAGCTCTGTAAAGCAGAATTCTCTCTGCACACGACTGGCCCACCAGACTAGCGTATTGCTCCACTTCTTTCTCGTCGTTCGAACCCTTCCGCTTACGGGCGTAGGCCGCATAGGGCATCACTGTCCTCCTGTGGAGCACTAACGCCCGGCCCAGGTCCTTCAGCGCAGAAGCATCACCTACAGAAGGACAAATAAACAGGAGGATCATTACAAATTAGCAACTACCCAAAACACCCTTACAACCATGTCGCATCACACAGGTAAGCATCCGTATGACCTTAAAGGGGTGGTATAAAGCGCTTTTCACAAGATGTAAAATAAGTCTTTGATGTCACTAGAGTGTGTGTGTGAAGTTTTAGCTCAAAATACCCCACATATATTTTTATATAGCATGTTAAATTTGCCACTTTTTGAGGGTGAGCACTGTTTTTGTCTGTCCCTTTAAATGCAAATGAGCTGCTGCTCCCGGCACAGGGGGCGGAGCTTCAAAAGCTCCAAGAGCTCGTGTCCTTTTCCCTCACACACCGCTGCACTGAAAAAATGTTCAAACCGTCAATGTTCAATGTTCAAAACGATGGAGAGACTCATGAAGTAGTGACAACATTTCTGAATGGTTAGTTGGTGAATTTACGTAGCTTTTGTGTAGTTATATTCTAGTCATTGATTAGCATATTCTGTCTTGATAATCTATAAATCGTGTTCCGGGGGCGGGGTTTATGTCAATTTTAAGGTTGGTGATGTCACTAACCCGGAAGGAAGCTTTTGTAGTCCCTACCAGCCAAGCGTTTTCTTTAAAAGCAAATATCTCCCTTTGCTTTGAACTTTGAGCGTCGTTACTTTGCAGATCAAACGGCAACATTGCAAACACAAACTAAAATTAGAAAAGTGAAATCATATTCAACCACCCCTTTAACTTTTGAACGGGCAAACACCAAGCACATTTTCACTTTTGCCTAAAAATATTGGCTAGGTAAGCAGCTCACCAAGACTTTGTGTACACTACACTACTTCAATTTTACATTCGTGACTGAAACAACGTGTAGTTAAGTCACTGGGTGGAGGGATACACATCAGTGCACAAAGTCTTAACTCACCCTCAAAGGGTTCAAACGAGGGTCAGGTGCAGATTCCAACTAACAATTACCTAGGTATGATGATGAACAAGGATCTTTCCACCCTTAGGCAACAACACCAGGTCAGCTAGGGTTACTACAGCTTGACCTCAATCGTCACAAACATAAGAGCAGAATCGTTCCAGAACCAGCAACTCAGAGCAGCCAGAGACGTGTAACAATGACTCCTTCAGTGAAGGAACAGCTTGGTCGGTTCTCATTTGTTTATAGGACTTCACTCCACTCCGGCAAGCCAAAATTCAGACACACATTGCGTATTCAGTCATGAAGCCAACACCTTCCCCCATGAGCTGTTAAAACAAGAATTGCTGCAAAAAAAAGAATGCAGTCATTTGTAGGAGCCCGAAAATGGCCCTCCAAGGCAGCGGGAGGTCAAAAAGGGGAGAATGAACTTTCTAGGCCAGGCTGACTAACCCAATTGAAGAATTACAACGTCAACTCAACGACATTTTTAAGTTTTGAATGTTGCAATCATAGATGCAAAGAATTTAGATATACAAATCTATACAACGGTCATATTAATTATGAATGAGAGAAAGTGCAACGCACAATATGGTGGAGTAAGCCCCGCCTTCTAAATAAAAGAGCCAATTGATAGTCAATGGGCTCTATGCACGGCGGTATTTCCGGTGAAGCATTAGGGATGCTCGATAACTTCCGCCGATCATAGAGTCCAATGCAATAGCGAGAATTTATATTGAATTTCATACTCCATGGTTATACTAATGAAACGTTAGTCACAAAAACAGATAAAACAGACACCCCTCGTTGTGTTTATGCTCCTTTTTAAAATTATATCAAATAAACATAACTGTATATAAAATTACATCTAAACGTATGTACGTTTCGTTTCAAAGACGGGAGGACAGTAAATATTGAAGACTGTGCCATAATCCCGTTTTCTCCGGTTTTCCTCCGCTTTAATCTACACAACCGGAAATAGACGAGCATCCTTACGTCAAATGCGGAACTTATGCGTGCATATAGCCCATTAGCTGGTGTTAGAAGCTCCGCTGGCCTTGCCTGAAAAATAAGCTTTTTTAATGCCACGTGAGCAAAAGAAACGACATTTATGAGACAGTTATTGTCAGACTTTGGTGAATTCAAATATGAAAATTTAATAAGTTTGGAGAATTTGTGTTTCCCCCATGTGTAGTGCCATATATTTATACAGTGTATAAAGGCAGAAAGTGCTGAGAAAATAACAGAATATTGCAAATGTGCTTTGCCATAACAAACAGTGACAGAAATATACAAACTATAGGCCACTAGCCTTAAACAGAACTGGAGAAACAGAAGAGAAAATAAACACAGGGATATGCAAAACTCCAGGCCAACAGTGACAGATGAGTAACAATATATCGCTCTAGCGATTTTTTTAGTGAAAGTTATGATTGTTATTAACAGATCTGACACCAGCTCATGGCTCTCGCTCTGTGAAGCGCCTCATCTGGAAGCCAGCTGACAGAGATTTCATGGGGGATGCTGGGTAATGTAAATTAGTCCTCATCATTTCACACACACAGGGGGTTTAATTTACACCGTTTCCCTGTATTATGTCCAGTAGAACCCATCCGCCACACAGGCACTGCTCAAACTTGGCTTGAGTTTTGTGGGAGATTGAGGGGTATGAGAAAAGAGAAGTGAACGAGAAATGAAATATAAAACTTGAGCACAACTACAGTGCCCACACTGTTCTCTCATGCTGATTAAAAGAGAGAGAACGCTGATGAAAGACCTGCATATGTTGTGTTATTGATGCTGGTGTTCTTCCAGATCATTTGTCCAGCACCAGAGCACCACTAACCAACATAAACCAGCATGAAAATAGTCAATTGCACCCTTGGCAAAGATCTTCTTTTAAGCAGTGAAATTGGAGAACAAAATCAAATAAAACGACTTGGATTAGAAGCACTCTGTACTTTTGGTATACAATGATCCCAGAAAGTATTTGAACACTTAAAAAACACCTAAAAAAACTAATATTCTTTATATATATATATATATATATATATATATATATATATATATATATATATATATATATATATGTCATCTGCAAACAAAACGTGTCTCAATCACAAAGAGTCAGAATATTTGAACAGTACATCATTGAAAAATCTTTCTTTCAAATAAATGAAATAATATTTTAATATATAATATTTTGTTGTCTGATGCAATGAAACTCAGACCTTTTTAAATTTCAAAATACATGTTGAGGTCTCTGTAGCTGAAGAGGCCTTACAAATGTATGAATACCTATATGTTCTGTATCTTTAGAGAAAGATGCTAGCTACTCCAGACTGTAAGACGATAGATGTGTGGAGACAGATAAAGCAGGATAAATCAAGTGCAAGGAAGGCAGACGGCAAAAGAAAAAAAATGGAGGGAGGAAAAAGAGAGGTAGCTGGCAGTCCATCATACTACATCCAATAAATTATGATAAATGAAGAGTAGACGAGACCCGTGAACAGCAAGTTCTGGACGTTCTCTCATAACCGTATGAAGTCCCTGCCTACACCCCCAAACCAAACACTGAGAGCTTTATTATTTCCACTCAAAAGGAAGAAAAAACATTCCCTGGAAAACCCCTTCAGGCGCTCAATACTCGGTTTCTGTCCCAGTGAGGTACTGCAACTGCCCTGTTAAAGGAAAATTAAAGCTACTTTATACTTTTATACTGCATACCTTTATTTATTCAACTAGTGGCACTTTTCTTATCTTGCTTGCAAACTGTAGTTGCTTGAATAAAATAAGCTTTTAAGTTCAAGTCAAAATTCGAAATCAGCACAAATGTGATTTCTTGAATACAGAACTAAGAGCCGTGGTCCTCCGGGGTAAACAGGTTGCGTAATAGATTAGCATTTTAAAGAGACAACCCAAGTGAATGTGTCTAAAGTGTGGTAGAGTGTATGCTCATGCAACACAAGTGGGCATAATTTACAGTGGAAAAAAAAAAATGCAGAGGTACCCAGTGGGTGAGGTCATATATACTAAATGGGACCTAGCATAACCCCTCAGGTCCTACTCGCCCCACTCTGTGCATGCCTCGACTCTGGGTTGCTGGCACAGGAGGCGGGGGCGCTAAAAATACGCTAAAGACTGCTGTCGCAAGTCGGCTCTTGAGATCAGGGGAGTGAGGTTTACCTGCATAGTTCTCACTTACACTAGCTATGAATCTACAGCAAAATAATCTGTATTTAACACAATTTCATGAGATTAGGTAGTGCTGGGCGGTTTGACCAAAAATTTATATCACAGTTTTTTTTTTTTTTTCAGAATTAAGCCGGTTTTCCGGTGCATAATCAGGTGTTCGAAGCATTTTCTACTGGTTGAGAGAGGAATTACATCAATAAATTGACTTAGGATGGTCTTTTTTTATTGTCATTAGTTAATATTGTAGAATAGAATAGCACCAAGTATAACCTAAAATTGTTATTTCTTAACATTCTAATAACATTCTTATAACCAAGCAAGAATGTTAATACAATGACTAAAAAAAATGGACGTTTTGAATGTTCCTAGAACATTTAGGAATACCATAATTATCAGGGACGTGCACAGACATTTTGAGGGGCAGGGGCTCAAGTGTTAAAAAGGGCACTTCTCATATTTTTAAAAAAAATTTATTTTACTTTTTTTAAACAAAAAAGTATATATATATTAACACAACTCTAATATTTTTAAAAAAATATTTAAAAAGTTAATTAATTTTATCTTCCTCAAACTCATACAATTGTTTAATTTTAAAAAGATGTCTACAAAACAATCAGTTCACACAGAAATCATGGTCTCCTTCATAGGTTTATAGAGCAGCAAAGGAAACCATGCCACAGTGTGTCAATCAAGTACATATTTGATACACCTGATGGTGACATGGACTTCACATTTGAGGGAGAACTGTATCATCATCAAATAAAACCTTCAAAATCCACATTTCAAGTTTGTTTCTGTTTGCATCTGCAGATTTCTTCTAAATTCACCAATTTAGATTTCTAAACTTCAAGTGAAAGACTATTGATGTAGCTATGCAAGTCATTAACTTTAATAATAAGAATTTTAGGCCATATAAATTCATAAAAACGTCCGGATTTTCCATACAAGGCCATAAAATTACATTTAGCCACGTCTTAAATTGATATGCTCATTCATTCATTATCACTATACAATTTTTCGCGCTAAAACGATATCAAGTTTGAGTCAAAATCGTCAATACTCGATATCAATATAGAGTTCGATAAAGTTTATGTGGCAAAACAAAAGCACAACGAAACTCATTTGAAGCGCGCGCCTCACGGACTATTTATCCGCTCGGCTTAAAGTCCAAACGGCAGCGCGAGCTCACTAGAGGTGACGCGTTTACTCTGATCGGCGCTTCAGATATTTAGATACACTATGCATTAAATATGTTTGTTTGACAGGGAAACTGTGCGCAAATAGTAATATGTATTTTCTTAAAATATAAAATAAAAAAGCACCCCAGAAAAAAGGGCACTTTCTCTCCAGGAATAAAAAGGGCAGGTGCTCAAGCCCCCTTTGATGTCTATGTGTGCACGTACCTGATAATTATAACTTAATGGGAACGTTATGAAAACGTTCTTATAACCTAAAATTGATAGCTGGGGAAGAGGAGAGATTCGCGATTGCACTGAACACGTTTTAAGGGCAGGATTCGCTGATCGAGCCCAAAGAAAATAAACCTATTCTTACAAGAGCAGCGTGTATCTGAGAGCGTAATCGCGCTTGTGCATTATATTAATTTCCTTTCGCGCTACAATAGTGCGCTCTCGACATTTGACAGGAAAATAACGCCATAGTTCTTCAGCATCCACCTTCCCTGTAACGTAACACCAGAGCACTGCTGTTTGGTTCACCCTCGCCTCACCGTCGCTGATTAGAAGTGCGACAGTGTAAAGGGTCCGTCTGAAACAGTGTCGGGGGCGCAGCGTCAAATACATCGGTATGGCGGCGGTATATATTAAAAATGAACATCGTAATCAAAAAATATACACCTGTTTTTGGTAAGAACCGGTATACCGCCCAGCACTAAGATTAGGTATTGAAATATAAGACAGAGAACACAAATTTCTATATTGTTGTCTTCACTGGCTGCATACAAAAACAAACATACAACACGACAGAAGCAGTCTGATAGCAGTCTGACAGTCCGATAGTTTTGATGAATGTATATGTAAACAATGTGGTTCTGTACATTTTTTGACATTTAGCAAAGACAAAAGAAAATGAAAACGGTGTCGAGATATCAAACAGCAATAAACAGTTCAGAATGAAAGCTTTTGGCTGCTTAATTAAGCACATGAATAACACTGCACAGAGCCGTCACGACAGTTGGGCTCTATTCAGTCAGACAATCCAAACATCCGCTGTGTATATAAACACTCCTTCCCCCGACCCATTCTTACTCCATTCATCCATCCTTTGACTCGATTAACACTCCTGTCAAGCGGCATCAGACTTTCTCAATCAGCCGCACCAGAGGTTCACTGACACGCTGCTTTAGGGCCAGATCTATCCCGGGGTCAGGGGTCAAAGGTGATAGATCGGACTTTCTCTGGAATGAGAGTCGGGCTGACACCCCGGCACGCTCCTCGAAGGGAAAGAGGTCTGGAGCAACTGCAGAAGTTTCCTACAGAACTATGTTTTTGGAAAATAGGCTACTTAAACTAGTTATGTGTAAACTTTTCTGTGCGCGTGTACTGTATCTTTAAGTATACTATACTTCATTATATAAAAATCCTCTCAATCTGTGAGTAACATTAATTCAGTAACCGCTCTGACAGATTCAGCAAATAATTCGTTGGACTATAGCTTTGTGTGTTGGCTTGGCAGTGATAAAAAATTGCATTTACTTCAGACCTCAAACTCACAGATCACATGATTTAGTTTATTTTGCAATGGCGCCGAAGATTTATAGACAATCAGACCTAAAGATCAAATTTGCGAAACAAATTTGTTGAATGAATCAGTGTAAACAAGCCAGAAACCCGAACATTTTCACAACAATTTTGTGGCGCTCAACTCTACTGTAAATACTTGAATCCTCACTGAGGAGAAGCTCATGAGGTCAGCTTGGTACTTGGTAAAAACAGAGAATTAAAACGAATAAGATCTCCGTCCACACCAGCGTTTTATCTGTGATCTCCGATCTCTGTCCACATTAAGACGACTGAAAAAGTGGATCATGTGAGCATTCACCAACACTGGGCATGCGCGTGCCGGTGTAAACAGGAAACGGATTGACTATTCCTCAGACGGGTCCGGGGACGGGTCGTGTGATAGGTGGCTGACGAATCAGGGAAGGATACGTCATGACTGATGACACCCAATCATATAGCCGAGCGTGAGCCTCTGCGTCATCGTTTCTAAACTTCTCCATTTTGTCCCGTCTTCACTAAAACGCTAGCCTGACATCGTCATACTCATATTCTAGTGAGAATATGAGTCTGAAACCACTCCGTAGGGCTTTGATTATGAGGCGTGTCTTAACCGAACTAGGAAAAAAAAAACCTCTGCACTCAATTGGATAGTCGGTACACCAACAACCAATCAGAGCAACGCAGTAAGTCAACTTCTTTGCATAGCACAGTTTTCAACTACAGAACTTACTTATTTTAGAAGTTAAATAACGAGTGTTGCTTCTTTTACTTACTTTTCCATGAGTGCGACCAAATGAGAAAGCACAACGACCACAAACTCTTAGAAGAAATGGTTCCATCCCCCGCTTCATATATGGAACTCCAAAATCGTTCTATATAGAACCATTTTTTTGGTAAAAGGTTCTATTGGCCAAGTATGAAACCCCAAGGTTCTATATAGTAGAACCCAGAGGAACCCTTTTTTTTAAGAGTGTATAGAACCTTTTAGGGATTCCAAATACGTAGCGCTGATAGAACCTTTTAAGGTTCTATATAGAACCTTTTCTTCTAAGAGTCCAGGCTTTTCATTACGTCCCATCTTCTTAGCGACCGTCAGAGCCAGCTGATAAATTACACTTTTGCCGAATCATGTAGGAAGGACGCCAAAAATATCGTTCCGATCAACAAATGCCTTGATTGCAGTTCTCTGTCTATTAAAATTAATGCGCTGTCAATTTATTTCACAACAGTCGCCACAGCAGAATCTATACATCTCAAATCTCCAGCTGCAATCATCTCAGGGAAATCAGTTAAGCGCTCTTTGATAACGTGATGATTATGTCCTTGCAGATCATCTGTCCATCATCATATAAAGCCCGCCTTGGCAATTTGATTGGCCCGAACGTTTCTTGTCTGATCATAATTACTCCTCAGTAAATCGAGTACAGACCGAACTTCCCGACCAAAAAATGTTGTAGGCGGAGTTCGGGCTGGCATCCCGGCTACTAAAACGCCCTCCAGAGATTCAAAACCCAAAACGGAGCTGCAGCGTTTCTAAACTTCTCTGTTTTAGGTCTTCGTTTTTTTTCGGTTTTTTTTTCGTTTTAGTCTGTACAGGAGGTGCAAACGAACGCAGTAGTGTGGACAGGGCCTTACAGCCAGATTTATCTCATCAGAATTGAAGAGTTCAACAGTATGAGAGTAAACGCGCTCCACAAACACCTCGACTCAGTGCTATGACTCTGTAGTGTCTGGCAGAATGTTTTTGTTTCAACTCTGAACTCACACACCTAATTTAATCAATCAATCAAGGCCTGTTAGTTCAGTACAAATATACATTATGTCTGTCAGATAGGTCACCAGTCCTAGAAACACATATAACTACGAGAATAACTAGTCTGAACTGCAAAACATGTGTTTTTTTTGGGTCAGACTCATACTACTTTGTGCAGATGACAATAAAAAATTTAAGTAACAGTTGACCGGAAAATGCAAATTGATTTAAAATGTTTTGGGGAAAAAAAGAGGAAAGAATTTAAAACAAATCGGTTTTAAAGACTTTTTAAATAAAGTAATTTAGAATCATTGTTATTGTTATGAGACACAAGAAACGATGTTTAATGCCAATGACATCAAACTTGAGCAATGTGGCAAAGTTTGAAAATGCTCATGCACAAATGACATTTGAATAAAAATAAAATATTACTTAATTTCACATCATCATCTAAACCTGTTTCCACAACAGAAAGTAAATGTGACTTGACAATGAAAGATTCTTTCTTTTGTGGAACATAAAAAGATATTGTGAAGACCAAGCAACACTGGAACCAAATCTCTTCCATTGTATGTCCAAAAAAACCCCAAAACATTTACTAAAATATCTTCTTTTTATATCTAGAGAAGAATGTATATATATATATATATATATATATATATATATATATATATATATATATATATATATATATATATACTGTATATATATATATATATGTTTGGAACAACATGAGATGAGTAAATGATGGACGAATGAGCTTAACCTTAGCACAATTTCATAATTCCAAATAAACTATTATTAAAAGCATCAAATTTCTCTCAGTTTTCGAAAGAGGGCATGTAGTTTATAAACGCAGACGTTTCTAGATTAGTTTCCTAATGTGGCTTTCATATCGACCTTAAACGGTAACCAACCGTCAGACCGCTGGCCTTGAGCTCTGCTGAGAAACAGGCCTGAAATAGTTGGTCTGTCAGGCCAAGAACAACAGGTCATGTAGGACTGGAGGCACCACAAGAACGATTTAAAAACACTGGAGGAAAAGAAGGCCCGTGTCTGGTTGCCAGTCAGCACGGAGGTAGGTCAAACAAGACCAAGGGCCTCCCAAGCTATGCAATCAAATCCAGTACCAAATGTGTGGGAAGCTATAAGGACTGCGATGAGGTCATACTTATTGGCATCATTCAAAAAACATTCAAATAATTTTCCATAACTACTGTATATAATTTATAGGCTTGACAATATAATTTTTGCATTTTTGATTTAGAAAACGGTCATCCTAACGTGTCCTAATCAGGCAAATGGTCACCTTTTGAAAGTAACATGACAATCCAAATAAAGATTATATCAATTGACCTATGGCTAAAATCCTGATTCATCCAGTGATGTAACAAGTGAAGTCTTTATAGGAATATAGGTCATCAAATCATTCATTCAAACTGACTTAAAAAAAAAAATCTAATTGATTAATATCTTTTAAAAGCCTGTAGCAACTAACATTTTTTTTCAGAATTACGTTATTTTGTTTAGTTGTCCATTCAGAATCGTGATCTCTATTAAAAAAAAAAAAATTCTCAATTTATCAAGAATCGTGGAGCTCTACTTCGTATTAAATATCATGTCCAAAAGGAAACGGTATCACTCACTTATATGACAATCCCATGAGGATCATAGAGTTTTTACACCCTCTTCATCAGCGTCTTCAGAGGTGAGTTCAAACGCCACACATTGCTGAGGATCCGCTGTCCGTGAATGTAATCTCTCCTTGACCTTTACCTCAACCCTTACTCCATTTAAACATCCAAACGCTCAACTATAACTTAAATATTTACACACAAGTGAAGTACAGGCCCACTTACACTTGCCCCAGTGTGTTTACAGGGCCGACAGGGTTGAATATGAAGACAAATTAACCTGATGAAGGAGAGTGTGTTAACTGCCATGATCCGATGGGTGAGATCAATTTCTGAAAGTGCTGCTATTGTTTCTTACAGGGAAAAATTCACCCATAAATGAAAAATCACGTTGCTCCAAACCCCCAGTTATTATTATTATTTTTTAAATAATTCTTCACATTTGACATGTAACATAGCTTATAATGACCAGTGACTGCAGAGCTGCGACAAGTATGAACAATGTGTTAAAAGTAATTCAAAACTTTTGGGTTCAAAAGTTGTCGTTTTTTTTGTTTTTTTTTTTGCATCCTATGTGAATATTTAGGATTAAATTGATCCAAAATTCCAGATATTTTAAATTGTAAAAAAAAAAAATGTTTTTTTCCTCTTGCTTTCAAATAATCCTCAAAAAACTGCATCATAACCTCTAAAAAAATATTTCCATATATTTCCACATTGATGATAATAATAATAAAAGTTTCCTGAGCAGCAAATTTGAAACTGAAGACTGTAGAAATGATGCTGAAAATTTAGCTTTGTCACCACAGGTATACATTTTTTTCAATAAAACTTTAAATTGTAATAATATTTCACAATATTACAGTTTTTACTGTATATTTGATCAAATAAATGCAGCCCTGGGTGAAAATAAGAGATTTCTTTCACATTAAAAAAAAAATCTTACTAACCCCAAAAATGAACGGTAGTGTATACGTTATTTTTTTTTTTGAATTTTTTGTCTTGTTTTGTAGAAATAACAGCATACAGGTTTGGAATGATATGAGGGTAAGTAAATAATGACAGCAGTGTCATTTTTGGGTGAACGTCTGACATTAAACCCACATGAGGGTATGGTCGGATAAAGATCACGACGAGAGGGAAAAATAAATGCACCGTTGTCTGTCCGGGGTGGACGTGTCTCTGGTATCCTAAAGCAATCCTTCCTTTATCTGCCTGTATCACCCAACATTAAATATGAATTCACAATGTTGACAGAATAACAGATACGCCTCTATAAACCATGTTCTTTAAAGAGCGAAAAGCTATCTTTGCGCGTCACTGCTGTGGGCTCGAGTGGCACCTCCTGATTTAACTGGGCCGTATAAACAACGGAGACTCAATGCGCCTCTCAAATTACATAAGCACTACATAGAAGCACATCAGCAATCTGTTCTCTCTGCTACAAGTGGGACACACTTTCAAATGTAATAACACTGTTTGTCAAAAACAGGTTTCGCACAACATTTCCTGGTAGTGGAGTTGTGCTGCAAGAACTACGTTGATAGGTGAATAATCAAATTACACAAAATATTTATCAAACAAAGCAGTTACACAAAGACGTTCTGTTGGGAAAGATTCCATATGAATGAAGAATAGGAACTAAACATGCTATATACGTCATCTTACTTAACCCATTTACTGCCTTAATACAAATTTCTGGTCTTATGGAGTCGATTAATATGTGCAGTTTGTTCAAAGTAAAAAAAAAAACTAAGGCTGTGCGAAGAATAATTGCGATTAATCGCATCCAAAATAAAAGTTTGTGTTTACATAATACATTTGTGTGTGCTGTGTATAATTATTTTGTATATATAAATACACACACATGCATGTATATATTTAAGAAACTGTGTTATTTATATATTAAATATATATATATATATATATATATATACACAGTATTTATTTGCAAATAATTCTTAAATGTATATATATATATATATATATATATATATATATATATATATATATATGTATATGCATGTGTGTATATATGTATATATATATATATATATACATACATTTAAGAATTATTTGCAAATAAATACTGTGTATATATATATATATATATATATATATATATATATTTTTTTTTTAATATATAAATAACACAGTTTCTTAAATATATACATGCATGTGTGTGTATTTATATATACAAAATAATTATACACAGCACACACAAATAATATGTAAACACAAACTTTTATTTTGGATGCGATTAATCGCAATTAATCTATCCACAGCCCTAAAAAAAAAACATATCTTGTTTTTAGCATGACGAGACGAATCCCTCTTACTTCTGAATTTCTCCAATCACTTGACCATTCTGGTATGTACTGTAACGCCCACTTTTCACAACCAAAACTATTTAATTAAGCACAAGAAACAGTAAAAACTAAATTAACTATTGGTGATACCACTGATTTTGAAAACCTTTTGATAGTTTTGTGAACAAAGACAAATCATTCCTATGTTCGAATTTCTGTATTAAACGATATTTCAAATGGGTGTTTGGAGCGGACAGTGAAGGAAAATGTCCAGTAAACATGTTCATGATGCAGTTCATGAAGTTGGTTGATGAATGCCAATAAATGTGCAGTTCAAATATGAGACAGACTGCATTATTTTGGTCCCTACATACATACTTCCAGGTGTTATTTCATAGTGTTAAGACTTAACTATTATTTTAAAATGAGAAAAACAGTACTAATAAACACTGAAAAGGTGCGTTTAAACATTTTACAGCCTGTGTGCATGCAAGTTGGGCATAGAGAAACAAAAAATGAAAAGCAGAGAAGAATAAGAAGAGCTCTTTTCTTCATCAGCGCCTCACCCTCCCTCTTTGGCCCAAGCATGGCGTCTACTTGTCGGTACTGACATTATTATTATTATTATCGTCATCATCAACCCCTGAGACCACAGCACTGACCCGCTTGACTGCCGCAACAGAATCCTGGATGCTCTCCATGCCTAGATCCAGTTCTGTTATTTCAACACACAAAACGCAGGGCCAATGCAGCCCTACTTTTGTTCACGGAACTGAAATCTATAAACACACTTGATGGTTTACAAATCGAGCTCCAAAGCAATGGCATCCAAGGAGAGAATGGATGCTACCGTAATTAAGCTGACACAAAATGACATGTATTGTGCAATTACAGACATGGGAACTGCAGTTACATATTGATTTTACAGTTGGCCCCTACAGACTCCACCGATCTGTCAAACTGATTAGCAAGTCTGATTGTAAAGTGTCATGACGTGGTCAAATGGACTGGGTCCCGAACCCACTTGTGGTGATGGATCTCCATCAGAGCTCGCTCGATTTGACCCAGAGTCCAATAACCTGATGCAATTTTGACACTAAACAGACAGCATTTGATAAGCGCAGTCAGCTGTGTTAGGGAAAGGTTGGCTGGACCTAAAACTTTGTCAGGTCTTGTCAGATTGGCTCCGGAAAAGGGAAGAACTGCCAATGTCTTTTAAGAGTTTAGAGGTTCAACTACAGGATCGTTTTGAACATGTGCAACAGAACAGGTGACAGTGGGTGAACCTCAAAATGTGGCAAAAACCTGTCAGGGTGAAAAAAATAAGAATTGTATTTTGCTTACAGAAATAAAGCCTATTTTAGACTTAAAATAGGATATAAATATCATTAAAATTATATTATAAATCAATGATATATTACTAAAAAAATATACATATGTAAATTTATATCAGCAAAAACATAATAAAAATTATATAATTTATTATTTTAATATCATTTTTATGGTTTACTTTTTTTACTATATAATATATGATTTTAATGTATTGTTATTTTTATATAAAATGTAAAACTTAGGATGAAATTTTATTCCAAAATCAAAAGAAATAATGAAATTATATTCTGATTAATTTAGTCTTAAAACAGGGCATATTAATAATGAGATTTTTTTGTTAAACAATTTAAAAAAAAAAAATAAAGGGCAGTTCTTATTGAAAGTAAAACATAAATATATAAAAAATGTACTGTAAATAAATATAAATTAACCATATATTTTGGTATTTGTATTAGGGATGGGCAACGATTTGTTTACATAATATATGTTTGTGTAGTGTGTATAATTAATTTGTATATATAAATACCCACACATGCATGTATACATTTAAGAAATATGTGCATGTATGTATTTTATATATATTTATTCACAATTAATATTAGATATAAATATTAGATATATTAATAACACAACACATTTATATATTCAAATTAATTATACACACTACACACACATATATTATGTAAACACAAACTTTTATTTTGGATGCGATTAATCGCGATTAATCGTTGCCCATCCCTAATATTGCTGTATTTAATTAAAAAAAAAGAATATAATTCAATGATGTCAAAACAAATTAAAGTCAAAAGTAAAGCGTCCAGATGCAGTAATGACAATCAGGAGAGAAAATGTGCCATTAAAACACCAAAACTTTAAACACAACCTGACATTTTCTTGTGAGATGGATTTGATGTTTTATAATCCCACTGAAGGCTAACCTGCTTGGGCGTTCTCGTTGAGACGAGAGTAGGCGGAGATCTCAAGGCGGGAAATGCATCTCTCGATGGACACCCAAGCGTACGTTTCAGGGCACAGGAGGTCTGAAGGCCGGTACTGACCCTGTGAATGCAAAAACAAGAAGAAAGAGCTCGGTCAGTGCATCGGTATGTCGAAAGCTGTAGATTAGCGGGAAACCAGGAGAGAAAAGCAGATGGCCTTCTCATGCCTTGAGTTGCGTGTCTTTTAGGGGACACAGAGCCAAACAAATATACACACACCATTGTGACCGCAGTGCAAACAAGCAAACGCCTCGGTGCAGATTTCTTCAAACACAATTAAGCTATTTCTGGCGAAGGCGAAAGTGCACTGACACGCTGCACGAACTTACGGACACGCACTCACACACTAAAGCCCGCGCAGATTATGTGGGTTTACTTCAGTATTTGGTCAAACTAGAAGCAGCCTTGTGAAAGTCCCACCATTAAAGACAGGATTCGTCTTTCATTATCCCTCAGTGGAAACTATGTGTCCTGTTTTCACAAGACGGACAGCATGGGAACGAGGGACCCTGTGGAACGTGAAAATAAAAGGCATTTTGTGGCGCAAGGCGATATGTTCGATGGGTAGTGAGGGAAATGTTTTCGCACTCGTGTTCATCACTCTGTCATCAACAGACGATACGGAGAGCCCTAAAGAGTGAGCTGACTTATTCAGAGCAGTCCGATGACAAGCAAGCAAGGGTCACTGAGCAATGAAAGAGTATTTGTTTGCTTTCGAGCCTGCTGACAGACGTGCACACGTGAACAATACTGCGTTATAGGAACATTTGTACACCACGCAATTGTAGAAAATACAGTATAGTAGTAATGAAAAACCGAAAGGGTTTTGCAGGTATGCAGGGGTTAGTCAATCGCAAAGGTCTTATGCATAGAAAATTCTTAAAGGTACAGTAGCAAAAAGAGTCCAAGAGCGGGTGGATAATGGTCATGCAAAGCTAAATCACAAGTGTTCTGGTGCAAGAAACCTTGAATGACATTACGGTAGACTTCAGGGGGGAAGGTATAAAATGTAGAGCCCGACCGATAAAGGATTTGAAGGCCGATACCGATACAAATATTTTTTGGTTTTAAAATCCGATATATCGGCCGATATTTTTTTATTTCAGAAACGCGCAACAAAACATTAACAGATTTCCCTAACATTAGTTATTTGTAGTTATTTATGAGTTTTAACTAAAATAATATGATAATGCATTTAAAAAAAAATCTTTTATTGTCACAACAGAACAGACTGATGATAGTGGCATTAGCTAGCTTTGCGGTTAGCTAGTCTACGATGAGCCATAATTTATCGATGGATAACGTCGTACTGCAAATTGTAAAACATACATTTTCAATAAAACAGGCCAAGGAGAGACGTGTCTCATTGCTATAACGGTCGCGTGCTATTAAAGAAATACTTCAGTCACATTGTCAAAAGTTAAAAGGACAGTCAGTCAAATACACTAACAACGTAACGTAACTATTACTAGCTAATTCCGCTTCACTCTTGGCTTATTTATCAGCAGCAAAACTGGACATGATCGTCACAAATTTTGATAACTGATAACTGATGGGGATGTTCTTTTAATTGTTATTCAAGCAATGTCGTGACCAACTCAACGAGTGTTGCCAACAGGGACGGTGTAGAGTGCCCTCTGGTGGACAAACTATACAACTCCAACACTCATGACATGGTTCAAGCGTGTTTCGTCCGTTTTTATTTTATTTTTGAAATATTCATTTATCGGCCATTATATCTGCCGATACCGATAGTTTGGAAAGTGCCTAATATCAGCCGATAATATCGGTCTGCCGATATATCGGTCTGGCTCTAATAAAATGCTAGCCTGGTCCCACCAGACTCTTGTACAGAGAGTCTGGCCTCGCTCCATTGACAAGCGTTAACTTCCTTGTAGGCGGGATCTCTGTTGAAGTCTAAAACTATTGGATCTGCCATAACCAATCACTAAGGTTTGGTCGTGACATATGACGTCTCAAAGTAGCGCATGACATCAACGTCATCGTTCTAAGCCACTCCATCTGTTCGCTGATTGGACCGGTAAAAAAATGGACCGGAGAAACCAAAGAATACACCACAAACCCAGATGCAGTACTGAAGGAAAATGAAAATTGAGCGGGAGTACGGCCAATAAAATGCAGCATAGCGTAGAATATGATGACCCCTTTGACGTGAAAGATGTGCTACAGATCTTTGCATATGCTTCAGAGAAATCTCAAATCCACAGCCAATTAAATGTGCAGCTTGCGATCATGCTCTGAAAGGGAATCTTGGCTGCTGGTACATACATGCAAGAGTCTGTAAAGAGATTTTGCAAAGATGTGAAGTCCATTTTTAGGGGAAACCAGGAAGTAACCAGAACAGACAGATGATAAATTCAACAAGTCAAGCTAAAATCAAGAAAAACAGTCCAAAAAGGGGTGGTGATGGTGCAGTGGATAAGACACATGCCTTTGGTGTGAGACACCAAAGACACTTAACCCCTAGTTGCTCCAGAGGCGTGCGACCTCTGACATATATAGCAATTGCAAGTTGCTTTGGATTAAAGCGTCAGCTAAATGAAGAGATGTAAATCTAAATGCAAAAAGTGTCTTAACTTTTTTTGTTACACGGGTAGGGTTGGGTATCGTTTGAATTTGAACGATTCTGATTCCGATTCCTGGTTTCGATTCCGGTTCCTAACGATTCTCGATTCCGATTCTTTTAAGAGGCAGGGTCAAAAAAAGTTTAGCTAACCTTGCTAACCAACGGCCTTTCTGAAGGAAATACTCCTTTTGTCACAAATTTTGCATTTTGCCAAGATTTCGTTATTTTTAGAAAAGTGAAGCCACACTTTGGATCGCCGACGTAAGGTACTCATTTTCGACTCGCGCGGTTATGCCAACACTTCCGGTAGACGCTTCTTCGTTGGTGTTGTTCAGCGTTTTCTTCTTCTGCTCGGCGCACTGTGAATATCGAAACTAGGAATCGAAATTTTTACTTTTGAACGATTCCGGGAAAAACGGAAAGTTAGTCCCGGTTCCAATCGATACTCGATTCTCGATACCCAACCCTATACACGGGTCAATACTTGATTCTGATTGGTCAATCTCGTCATCAGGTGGTATTCCGGTTCGATGTACATTATTCCTTAAACAATCTTAAGCCATTACAAACATAATAAATGAATAATTTAATTAATTAATTGCAAGAGACACTGATCACACACCAGAGACTAATCTGTGCAGCGGACTTAACTGCAAATATCATTACTGATAAAAGTTGTAAGCTAATGTGGTTGATTTCCGCACTGTATGGTGCACTCTATGTAGAGTGTATTTAAGGCTAGTAGTATTCCTTGGTGAATTGTTCTAATATCTAAAATATAATGAATTCAGATCTAGAAATGATTCATCTATTTTACCTGTAATAAAATCTGCAAAATGGAGACTGTATATGGACTACGAATACAACCATGTCCAACTGCATGTAAACAGAGAGAAGCATGGGCTGGGATGAAGAAGTGCGCAATAAGGGTCTGATGCCCTTTGGACATGCTTTCTGCCATCAATGAGAGACTGTCTGCCTGTTCCAACAGGTCTGGAGCCATTGAGAAACAAACCTTTTCTCAGAATAGGATGGGGGAAATGATTCTCAGACGCTTTTGACAACCGTAAAAAACAGAAAAGCAGAAGCAAGTTCATAGTAGCAGTTCGGGAAGCCAGAAAAGGGCTTATTTTATGAGTTGGTTAGCAAAATTCCCATTACAAATATGCATTTTTAACGCATCTTGTAAACATTTACAGTATGTTTGACCTCATAAGAGTCATGTTGTTCATTCTTTGAGTGCAGCCAGTGAAGACAATGGAAATACGTAATGATACATGTGATACCCCATCGTAATTCAGACTGCAAGCTTACATCTCTGGAAAAACCAGACGTCTTTTACCATGGCGCTGTAGAAACGCGGTAAGGAAACACTGTAGTTAGCACATACTTACAGAAGCCTGTGATCTCGGGGGAGTCAGAACGGTTCATGCAGAAGACACTTGGATAAAGGTTGTCAAAGAGTTAAGACGCGAGAGACAGAGAGATGGAGTCTGGCTGGTCATTATCTCCGGGTCTGTTCCACTTCCCTGACGGCTCTGTTGGCCGTGAGTCACCGCAGCACCAAAGGCCTTCTCTCCTCATAGCACTCTCAAAGATTCAGTGTTTGCACGCAACTGCTTGCTCCAAAGATGGCCAGTTTAAAAGACACACCAAAACGTAGCCATCACTTTGCTTTTCAAATCATGGAAGGGATATTTCAAACATTAAATTATTACATGTCCGAAGATCCAGTTCCTTAACGGTTCAGTATTTAAGTAATTTTGTGGAAGAATAAATGGACAATGTTTGTAAAATTCCCATTTAATATATCTAGTTTGATATATCTCTTAAAGGAATAGTTCACAAAAGGCACAAACGAGATTCTGTCACTCTTTTCCATGCAATTACAATGAATGAGAACTGGAGCATTCAAACTTCAAAAAGGACATAAAAGAAGTAATGGACAAATAGTTCAAATGACTCACGGAGAACTAGGGCGGATGTAGTCATACGGACTACTTTTATGATGTTTTTGCCTTCTGTTTGAGGCTTGTTAACCTACAGTTCCTGTTAATTCTACAGAATATAATCCACCGCTCAAAAGTTGGAGGTTGGTCTCTTTTTTACACTCAAAAAAATAACTTGAATGAACATAAAAAAAATCATGGATAGGTTTTCCACGTGTTTAACTTGCGGGTTGATTCAGGTTGATTCAACTAACTTACTATGGTTGGGCACGGCTCCATTTAATATTATCCATTTATATCCATTTAATAAAAAGGCTCCCTGATATGAGGTATTCATATTCAGGTATTCAAATTCATAATATTCATTCACCCAATACAATAAAATTTATTTTAGTGACTATAGCCAAGTATTAGCTACCAATAGCACTTGTTAACATCTTAAATTAAAAGATTTATATGCTTCAATGAATCAAAGCATTTGCTGAGAGTATTGTTGAATTGGTTTTCAGACAAACCAAATGCTCCACTCTTCTCCACAATGGTAACCCATTGTAATTTCAATGGTACTAATAATTGCAACGTAATTGAAGATTAAACACAATTACGCACTATAAAGTCTTCCCCTTTTCTCGGTTTCTCAAATACACATAAAATAACACTTAATTTAGACATTAATTCTCTCTTAATTCAGCCATATGCAAAGCATGCTGGGAACTAACAAGCACCGCCCAGTTTCAGTTAATGCAACACAAATCATTTATGTAATCCAACACAAACGGATTAAGTAAACTTAAATTTTACATATTAAAGTAAACTAAACACAATCAAATTAAGTTTAGCCAAAATGTATAGCAATTGTGTTGCTTAAGCTCATTTTAATCAAGCAATTTTAACAAGCAGCAAAAATCATTTTTTTGGTGAGCATAAGAGTCTCTTATGCTCTTGGTAGGTTGCATTTATTGGAGCAAAAATAAAGCAGAAACAGCAACATTTTGAAATATTCTTATTTTTAAAATAACAGTTTCTTATTTTAATATATTTATGTAAAAAGTTATTATATAAAAGTGCATTTACTGTACACAGCGGACAGAAAATAAAGCATGTGCTCATTATCATGACAACACCACTAATGCTTTAATTCCTTTTATTTATTAAGATATTCTGTCCACATCTGCGAAACAACGCCATAAACCACTAAAAGAATTGAAAATCAAGATTTGGTTTCCAAATCAATTATTGTTATCTCCTGGTAAACTGATCTAGCTGACGCCTGTCTCTAAAATGATAGTAGAGGGTATCATGGGATGCTGAAGACTAAAAAACAACTAAAAAAGCCAAACGAGCAAAAAATAACCACGTGGAGCACATTTTCTTCCCTTTGCATCCATAAATCTGTCAGTTCCGCTAGCTCAGCAAAGTGCTATCAGAGGAGGATGTGATAGCACAGGCTGAAGGCCAGGTAAGAAAAAAAAAATGGCAAGAAACGACATGCTCTCTGTCCCAGCTGATCCAAAGCCACTTTTGTCTTCTGCGAAGGCAGGATGTGGTGAAGAGTCTGAGGGTACGAGCTCTGATCCAACATCACTTCATAAGCACAGTGAAGTGAACTGTGACTGCTCAAAGGACAAATTGAAACCAATTTAATCCGTGTGTTTCTGTCTGCATGTCTCACTCCACTGTGTTTGTTTAAAAGATTGGCACGATGAACACAGCGCCATCCGTCTTCAAGTCCTCCCGCCAACCTGCTTTCACACGACAATGAAGGTAATGTTGACAGACGGCCCATACTCGCTAAGGCTCATTGACATCACCATAGTGAGCAATACAGAGGATAAAGAAAAGAAAACAAGAGCTGAGTTTGAGAAGCGCCTTTCGTCATGTTGCATGAATAGCAGTTTAAAAACAAATACACAATAATAAATCAGAGATAAAATCAGAAAGTTATAAAAACACGCGCGATGACAGACGCAACGTCATGGAGGACTGGATCGGATAAAAACCATACAAGATGGAGAAGAAACATGGACATGCAGGTGTGTTTTGACTTAATTTAAGGATGCAAAATGTATATTTGTGACTGGGGCTTGGGTTTTCCCACAGTAAATTGAATGTTGTGATCATGATTGTACACTGTAAAAATGAAAAAAAAATTGTGGCAACAGATTACAAGCAATATTATTTTTTTAAATTTAACAAATTAGAATTGAGTAATAATTAATCAAATTAATTCCTTACAAGTTGATCATTTAAACTGAGTAAAACTTACAGTTCTTAATTAATCTTTGACATCTGTCAGATATTTTTGTTAAATTTTTTTGGTGTAAATTTTACTCAGTTTAAATGGTTAACCTTTAAGGAATAATTTGATAAATAATTACTCAATTCTAATTTGTTAAATTTAATTAATAATATTGCTTGTAATCTGTTGCCACAATTCTACTAATTAGATAAAGCATATTTGTTTTTACAGTGTATAATGTTTCTCTAATCATTATCACTGTATTGCATTTTACTGTGAAAATACTACTATAAATTCAAATTTAAATCCTGAATATGAATTGAGAAAGCAAACCGGATGCAGAATTGCAATTTGAATTTAAGTAGAATTAAAAATAACAAGAAACACATTTAATTATCCTGCGATAAAGTGTTTAGCTGGTAAGGAACATCTGTCAAGTCAAATTTTGAATGCTGGCTAGTTTGAAAGTATTGAAAAAACAAGTTTGGGGGAGGGAAAAAAACCCTCAAACCAACCCAAAAGTAAAAAATATGGATTTAAAACATGGCCACCAAACATTATAACATTTAATCGACTACTGGTGCAGTCCATATGTTTTATATCTGTGCATTCTGAGGTTAGTCTACCCTAAAATGACGAATGCTCAAAAGATATTAACACTAACTGTAATATAATGTCAGTTTTGTGTCTTCTATGAGAGGGTCTCGAGGGAAAAAAACTCATTTCCACCTACTCTTAAAAAACTCCACCCCACCGGCTGGGGCGCGCCGCAGGGTCCATACCTGAGATTTATTAGAAAAGCAATTAATCAGGGGCATAAATCCTCAACTTCACTGCTGGCTAGGAATCTCTGTGAAAGACAACACCTCAACTCTTGCTGTGGGGAGTGAAGACGTCTACACAAGCTGATCTGGGGAGAGCACTCTTTACCTTACAGTCAGCCATGACCTACAGAAAACAAACAGCAAAACATGTTTCTCTTAAAATCGTATACTTGTAATGACTTTTAAGATCTGTAAACATTTTTTGCTGTTTGTTTTCTGTAGGTCATGGCTGACTTTAATGTAATGTAATCCACTTTTTTTTTTTATTAATCTAGATTCTAAGACCTTCTTGTACCAAAATAAACGGTACGCTTAAAGATCTCAAAGTTTAAATTGAAGAACAGAAAAAGCAGCTCTGCCAAATAGCCGGTCTTTTGTACACCACTGCTCAAAACATTTTTGAAAAAAAGTCTTTTGTGCTCACTAAGGCTGTGTTCACTTTATAAAAATGTACATTGAAACACTAATATATTTTGATATCTGTGAATTTTCAGCATCATTACTCGAGTCTTGAGTGTCACATGATCCTTTGGAAATGAAATCATTTTGATATGCTGATTTGCTGCTGTTTTTTTTTTTAATATATATAAATTGGGCTTTGCCATCACAGGAATACATTGCATTTTAAAATGTATTCAAAAAAGATAGTGTCCAGTAGTGTAAATTTGTCACAAGATGCATCAGAATCAAACCACAAACTGGGTCCTAAAGGCCATTGTGGGCCACGGAGGGAACCGAATTCTCCCACTGCGAACCGAGGGGGTCTAAATAGAGGAGGGATGTCGGCTTTTCGCCATTCACGAGGATATCAAGCACATCTGGGGTCTATTTCCTCTGTAGAGGTCCGTTTCATTTTTTTAGAAGTATTCATAGGCACCTACAGGCTGAAAAGACACAATGAGAGAAACTAGATACAGTATTTTTCTGAAGAAAATCTGAGTGGCGTTAGACCATGCAAAAGTCGCAGGCACAATGTTAGGGAGTCTGAAAAAAACCCTAACCCAGTGAATGAGGAATAATAACAGTAGTACACACAGTTAAAAAAATAAGTGTGTGCACTGCAGTCATGAATTCCAACTGCAACCTGTCTAAACATTTACCATGCTGCTCACAGTCCCGAACAATGCCTGGCCGATCCCTTCTGACATAATGACAAACACACACAGGAACAAGGACAGATCTGTGCATTGACAGACACAAGTGCACTCTTGCTTTCACCCACTGGTGTCTTATCTTGGCTTTTAGATACACACAAAGAGCAAACACAGTTGCCATGTTGTGCCTATTGTTTAAATTGCAGGTTACACACAGTACATCTGAAATAGAGTCAGAAAGTGCTAAGGGGGCGGGATTGACCAATGGCTAAGCCACACCCCTAAAACGCAATAAGCCAATCACAGTGCACAATACACTCGGACATTCTTTGCTTCCACGTCCATTGAAATGCATTGCAGTTAGTCAGTTTTCTTTCGTTTTTTCTTGTCATTTTAAGTTTGAAATGGTCAAACGGTGTGCATGCAGCTCCGACACTAGGTATCCCAAGAGGCTGGGCGACGGTGTGTATTTTTTTTACCTTTTCCCAAGCCACATCTCAACCGAGATAAGTGTCTGCTCTGGATTAGCTTATGAGTCCACGACACCAACTAAATGTAGATAAATTACACAAGGATGTCTACATCTGTTCTAAGTTAATTCAACAACGTATTTGAACTAGGGCAGTCAGTTTAACGCGTTAACGCAAACCCATTTTAACGGCGTTAATTTTTTTATAGCGCGATTAACGGTCTTTTTGTCCTAGCAAACTTTGTAGTTTTTTCACATGCTTTTGCAACAGGACACGGCATTCTGCGTCTCGCGCTCGTCATCCACTCAAAGTCGGCTCGCAAGCCCAAACGTGTGTTTGCGGCGTGCCTGTTTTGTTTCCGTTCTAGCTAGATCCGCTTGCACTTTGGTCGAAGAAGCAACAAAACGTCGTCGCGCAGCGCAAGCCATTGAAATGAACGGGTTCAGAGCGCAGCGCTAGGGCGTTTTGTGCCGCACACAATCAAATGCGGAAGTTGTAGTTGTGCGTTAGCGTCTATCAAGCAACAAACGTCAGCTTGTTTCGCGCGTTTGTTATGGAATGGAGCACAATTATTCTTTAGCGATTGCACCTGGTTCTGTCTACAAAGACAAGTCTCATAAACGCAAACGTCAACGAACGGGTCAACCAAACGACCCAAGAAGAATTTGGGACAAGAGAAATAAAACCAGCTCAACGTCGGTGTGGAATTTCCTAAATGGAGAGAACTTCGTGAAAAACTCGAACTAGAAAGAGACGCCGATCTTGCATGTGTTTTACTTGACAGATGAGTAACACTGTGTTCTGTATGCAAATTTCATGTCAGTAAACCATGCAAAACAATTAATATTATTGTTAGAATGTCTTGTTGTCTATGCATATGATGTGAAAAATCGTAAGGTCATATTCACCGCGAATACTTCTCGGATTGTGAACTGTTGGCTGCATCTTAGAAAACGACGTTTACCTGAAAAGTGTTTCAATCGTCCCAGCTCTCGCCTAACATCTGTGAATTTACTTTTAAACCTGACTTTTCTTGCGGTTATTTCAGTTTAATGAAAAACAAGCATGTCATTAAACGCAACAGCTATAGAAATCGAACTTTACCTCATCCATGACAACTAATTTTCGATTCCCGTCTGACTGATTTATCCACGGTGGAGTTGAAAACAACAGTTCATCATTCCGCGTTCCTCCACGGCGTCATCAAGCAAAGCCGTTGTTGTTGTTTTGAATGTAGCGCCCTCTAGCGGCATAAAATCCTTGGTATTGTAGCTTTAAAATAATTGTGAATTATACGTTTTTTAAGTTTTTATCTTATTGGAATCAAAATTAGGAATCGATAAGAAGAATCGGAACCATTAAACGAAACTTTTTTCTTAGTTGTTTAATCATTTTAAATCAAACCGTAATCAGGACCCTAGTCTTGGACTAAGATGATGGTCAGTTAGTCAGCTAGTGTATATACTATATATATAGAAAGAAAACCCTTTTATTTTTCCTCAAACTGACCCTCTATTAATCTCTGCCTCATCTCAACTTTCTCTGGCATTCACTACCGCTGCACATATGGCAAGACCGCCCTGCAAGAGCTGACATCAGGGCAGACGCCGCTGAATGACACGTGTAAACATGCACTCACACAAACAGCGGTCGACAAGGCTTTTGTAAATGGGCAGAGGAGACGTGCTCTCTGACAGACATGTGTAAATAAAGAATCCCTCCTCTCTTTGCATACTAAACCATGGCATGCATACAGAGTGCCATACACACTGGCCGACAGTCCTCAGGAGAGCGTCGAGCCACATTCAAGATTCTGATGTTTACACAAACCTGCAGTTTAAACACACAAAGTTGGGCGAGTCGTTTCGCCTCACTCGACACATTACCAAGGGACAGAATTCAAATAAATACATCGTCCCGACCGCGAACTAATGCCTCCACAGACATACACACACACACAAATACACGCTTACTCGTAGTGCCTGGCCAAGCTGTGTATCAGGGGTTTGTGGATGACAGCTTAATGATGGGAAAATATTTTTACAGGATCACGTTTCGGAGGGCAGCGTTTTACAGGCGCAGCCTCCCGGGCCTCATTTTATCTCTCTATCTCTCCTGGCGTTTATTGGCGGGGTTGGCTCAAGCGCTGCGGTCTTACAGCCTTAACACTCACCTTCCTTAAGTGCTTTTCACTCCAGACATCTTTGATCCGGCTTACTAGACGCACGCCCCAAAATAAAGCTGGTATGGAAATTAGCTTTACATTTGAGCCATGTTTTTACCTACAACAACAACTGCAATACAGTTTACGATCTGACAGGAATTTGATAGTAAAAACATATATTGTTTAAACAAGCTATTATATATATAAAAAAAAAATCTAGAAGAATAAATAACAGATGTTTCTGTGCAAAACTCGAAAAAGTTTGGGGCCGGTGAGATTTTTTTTTAAACAAGTTTCGGTAACACTTTAGTTTAAGGTCCTAATCTCACTATTAACTAGTTGCTTATTAGCATAATATTACTAGGATATTGTTTATTAGTACTTATAAATCACATATTAATGCTTAATCCTGCATGGCCATATTCTACATATTTTAATCCAACCCAATACCTAAACTTAACAACTACCACAGTAATTATGGCTTTATTGAGGCGTAATTTCATTTGATCAAAAATGAGTTTGAATTATAAGTTACATTGTACTATGCTGATAAGCTGCTCAAAAAAACATTTCTTATTACCAATGTTGAAAACAATTTTTTTTTTCTTTTTTTCAGGATTTTTTGATGAATAGAAAGTTTAAAACAATGCATTCATTTGAAACACAAATATTTTGCAATGTTATAAATGTCTTTACTGTCACTTTTGGTCCATTTAATGCATCCTTGCTAATTAAAAGTAGCCATTTCTTAAAAATCGCACTGAAACCAAACTTTTGAACAGCAATATGATTGTCGTGTGCAAAAGAATCCCATGTTTCATTTCAATACCCGTACAGGATAAAATAGCCCATTGGTTTTGTTTGCTCTTTGTTCCACGCTCTATATATCAAAGTGTGCAATATGTTATAAGGACTGGAGGCCCTGTCACCTCAGACAAAGTGGCTGAATCCAAGGCTCTGAAAATAAACCAAGGGTGAGTTAATGGCAAGGCAAACACAGTGCGCTGGCAGCTGGGCCACTCTGGCTATTTTCACCCTGACATCAGATCTAAACTCTCATTTTCCAGCCCTGTGACCTTCACACCTCCCTCACCAAAGCCCCTCCCCCCGCCATCTATCGTTTCTCTCTTTCACTGCCGAGACTAAATCGTCTGACCCGACCTCTCAACTCTGACCCCGGAGGTCTGTCGTCATGTCAACGCTCCTGATGGGGGGGGAGCAGAGGTAAGTGCGCTGAATCAGGGCCTCAATGTAAACACATAAAACAAGTCGCCTCTATTACCACACTGTGTCAACGTGCTAAACGAAGTTATTTATTATTTAGGGGTGTACAACATGCATGCGATTAAGCTTGTCGCAGATATCTGAGAAAACACAATCATTGTGCACTTTAAATTTAATTTTCCATTCAAATAAGTTCATTTAACCAAATGCAATATGCGTTTTAATGCGTTTCCGGTGCAGAAGCGCATTATGTGACCTCTCATATGTCTCATCGACCCACATCAGACCCACAAACCACACAAAGAGCAGCTATTGAATGTATGCCACACTCCAGCCAAAGCAAAAACAAGGCTTATTGTGCGCTAAAAATGCAAAGCACCCGTTTTATATTACTATAAAATAATATTCAGGTTGGCTCGGGTCTTAAAAAAACAGTCAAAGAGGACTAAGACCAAAAGAGGAATATATGAAGCACTAACTAAAGTAACATTAATCTATGCGATATTTGTTTACAAAACCTTAAGGGAAAATCAAACATCCATTCGATATGAACTTAAGAGTTATTAAGGTCTTTTTACACAGTAATGGACATGAACAAAAAATGTAACTCATTAAATCAAAGTTATTGTATGGCAATGAATAGTCAAAACTTTTAAAAGACTAAATACTAGACTAGTTGACCTTCAAGACTCATACGCAGTCTGATAAGGCAGTGAAAAGTTATACACTATCATTGAGGTCGGAATGATCTTTAAATATTTTTGTCACCAAAGCTGTATTTATCTGATCAAAAATACAGTAAAAGCAATAATATTGTGAAACATTATTAATTTAAAATAACTTTTTTCTATTTTAACATTTTAAAAAGTAATTTGTTCCTGTGATCGAAGCTGAATTTTCCGTATCACATGATCCTTCAGAAATCATTATCTTGATTTGATGCTCAAGAAACATTTCTGATTCTTATCAATGGTGAAAAGAGTTGTGCTGCTTCATATTTTTGAGGAAACCATGATATATTTTTTTTATTTGATGAAAAAAAAATCCAAAATAACAGCATTTATTTAACCCTTGTGCTGCATTAGATTTTTAACACCGTTGAGTGCATTAAGGACCAAAAATGGCCACATATTAAACATTGCCTAAAATATTATATATTATTATTATTTTCCACTTTTACCAAGTTAAATCTTTTAACCAGCATCAGTCCTTATCATAACTACCAAAAATGTATTCAATTTCAGGATTTTAACCCTTTAATTACCAGTTTTGTTTGCGAAACCATTGATTTGTATAAGAGGAAAAAACACAAAAATTCAATTATTTTCAATAAACTAAATGTAAAGAGAAAACTTTAGATTTGGATTATCACAGTCCCACTATGCAAAAAATCCCACTTAGCGCGTTAGAGACCAAAAATGGCCACTTATTAAACATTGCCTATTGCCTAAAATAAGGTGCATTTCCACCCATAGGGAATAAATATGTAGTGACGTCATCTGGTGGAATACACTATATAATGCAAATATAATGCTTTTGCTTCAAAATGAAAGGATGTTTGTGCAAAAATCATGTTTCATGTATTACTGACAGCCTCAGATTTAAACAACGTTTTAATGGGTTTCAATGGGCCATTTTTGGTCTTTATGGTGCTGAGTGTTACTATTTGATCTACACAGTGTGTGTTATACATATTTTGCAAAATGGGATCACATTTTTTACATGTATCCAAAAAGTCACAATTTTGCCAAATTTCATACCATTTGCATTAAAACAGCCAAAATGGTCAAAGAAATTAAACTGCAAAAGACCAAAAATGTCCCTAATGCAGCATAAGGGTTAAAATAGAAACATTACAAATGTCTTTATTGTCACTTATAATCTGATTTAACGCTTTCTAGCAGAATTAAAGTAAAAAAATCTTCATTTTATTTTTAAAAACCCTGAACCCAGTAGTGTTTACACTGAAAGTTTTATACACAATCACTAGAAAGCTAGATAATACAGTAGTGCACGCCACAAAGATCAACACAGACAGAAAGAGTTTGCTAGATGAGCGAATATTTTTGTACTAATTGGAACAAGACCCTCGTGCTGGCTTCAGCTGATGTCAAAACTTACACCGTACAGAAGGGAGAGAAAAGAGAAGAAAGAAACCCCAATTCAAACAAACTTTTCCCCTCATACGCCTCACTGTTGGTGGTCTCAGTTGAACCAAATCAAAAAGCAACTTCTGTCAGGTTGGCAGCCAACAGCGGACTTGGAGAAGAGTGAAAATCAGACGAAAAGAGGGAGGGCGCTGGACTCGTAAGCATTACTGAAGAAGTGAGAGGTAAAACAGGCGCTCGAGGTGGTTTAGTGCTCAGGGGCATGACTTGGCTAAACCGCAATAGAGCGAAGAGGGGAATAGAGTTCACGAACAGCCATTTTAAAGACATATCGAGCCAAATTAGTGCAGTATTACAGGACTTTTTCACCCAAAAATGGTTTCTGATGATGAGTGCTTCAGCTTTTTGGATCGGTTTAATAATCTCCATGGGTTTTGGGGTGAACTATCCAAGCTAAAATGCACAAAAAAAGCTGGGATCATGTAGATAGATCATGTATTTTGACATTTCAATCCTACGCGAACAAGATCACACTTGCAGAAGCCTGAAGAAATGATTTCGGACGGGCAGAGAGACCCTGACGCTGGAATCTTTCTGTCTTTTCCCTGTCCTGACATGCACCACAATCACAAATCCAATCTCAACAGCACGTAACGAAAGTGTGGAGCGCATTTAAACGGCTAACTGACAGTTCCACAGCACCGTGCCTTATTAATGAAAGAAAAACAAGTGAAAGAGATTACGCTGCAGAGCAGAGCACGCTTCAAAGGCGCTTTGAAGAGGAGAAAAAAGGAGAAAGGACAGAACATGCCAAACTAAATGTGTGGTAATTGTTTATCTTTCTCTCAGACCACTTTCTTTCATTTCAAGCCCTCGTTTCCTATCGTTTCATTTAGCGCTTCATGATGGTGTGGTTTATGGAGATGGGAAAGAAAGGAGTTTGAAGAGAGTTTACATGCATGAGGAAAGTTGAAATGGGTTGGGTTCTGCAAGCATACAGAAAAAGTGGATCATACACAAGGACTGTCTCTCGAAACCTAGATCGCATTTTTCCTAGAGCATCGGTTCCCAACAGGGGGTAGCGGCCCACAAGGGGGCCTCAGCGAGCTCTGTAGGGGGGTCGAGTCATATATTGAAAGGTTTTTTAAAAGTCCTTCTGTTCAAAACGTATTTATTATTACTGTTTTACACGTACTATTACTATTTTGACGTACACAGAGAGAAGTAGTTCCGGCTACAATGTTCTACGCATTGTTCTGTTAATAAACGCAAGTTCAAGCACCAAAAACGTAAAAAATAAAGCCTCACAAATAACTTGCAGGTATTGAGGCCCCAGAACGAAATCATTTAGTAATAGGGCAGTCAATCTTCCTCTAAAATACTATTCGAATTCCATTCCTTAGTTTATTTAATATTTAAATGCTAAAATTTATCCTATTATTACTATTTACGACATTACAAATGCTTATGGATCGCCAATGCCACGATAGCATGTGGTTGTTGTTATTTGTTCGGTCCACTAGAGGGACATCTAATACACATTTTATTCGCGCTGAATATGGTTGAAGCGCTTCCGATGGTTTTCGGCTTATAACTCCGCGAAAACACCACCAAAAATTCTGAAACTTGTATCGTTCTTTTCAGTTCGACTAGACGGTTCCAATAAGCTCGATGCGCACCGAATCCGTTGAGAGATTTGCGTTTTTCGCTTCACAGGCGCTTTTGGAGGGCGCTTTTTACGTCGTTAAACATTTAGGCTATCATTTTTGACAGTTGTTATGATGATACACCGTGGATAACGTGCACACTTGTGTTACGATTCAAAAACTTTGTTCATCAGACGAAACAAAGGCATTTCATTTTCACATGTGTGTAGGCCAAAGCGGCGAAAAGTAAGGTTACATTTAAAGAAAATTAAAAATATATATTATGTATAAAACAATGTGTATATCGAAAAATAACTTTGATGATTTTTTAAATATTCGAATTATATTCAAATTTCAGAATTCGTTCCAACAGGCCTATTTAGCAATAGCCTATATTCTTTCTTTGTTTTTACCTACACACCAGTGTGAATATTTGTTTTTTCATTTCAAATAGGGCCAGTATAAAGGCTTCTCCTAGGCTTACGTTTTTAAAAATTCCAAAGGGGCTATACTGATGTTTTTGTTACTGTATTTTCAATATTCTAGGCTATTATTTAAACATGTCTGGTTTTAGTAAACATACTGTTTGTTTGAAAACAACACATTTTGTCATCCTTGCTGCAAGCTTACAAGAGCGATAATATCATTAAAAGTGAAGGGGGGCACTAAAATATTTTCTTGGGAAAAGGGGGGTCTAAAAAAAAAACCCAAAAAAGCAAGACCAAAAAAGGTTGGGAACCACTGTCCTAGATATCTCTGTCAACATGAACTGAAGTCTAGTTTGGTTTTGAGTATATTTATTTCAATGGCTTGACAAAAATACACACACCACGTGTGTACAAGCAAAGCAAACACGTACAACACACTCCACTAGAGGTGACGAGAGCGAGAGAGCAAGAAACAGCACTTGTTCCCACCTGCCTCAGCATTCCTGAGGATTTGTACAAGAGCAGAGAGAGCGAGATACAGAAACACGTACAGCAGAGATGTAGATGAGAAGGGTCTTTTGTGCTGCGATGCAACGACTCACCACATGCACAATCTCCTGGGTTCACACTCCTTTTGATCACTCAATTTCCATGACTCATAGATAGACTAAAATAAAGATGGACAGAACAATCGTTGACCAGACCATTCTAGCCAATTAAATATTTTAGTGCTGAGAATAACTAGAAAATCTGTGCCAGAATGTAGATTATAATTTACAAGAATTTTCAAGACCTGGAAATCCCAACTTCATGGCGGTGGGAACCCTAATTCTTAGAGCCCGACCGATAAAGGATTTTGAAGGCCGATACCGATACAAATATTTTTGGGTTTTAAAATCCGATATTCTGATATATCGGCCGATATTTTATTTATTTATTTTTTTAACTGGACATGATAGTCACAAATTTTGTCATGCTTATTTGAGTTGAGAGAACTGATGGGGATGATCTTTTAATTGTTATTCAAGCAATGTATGTATCGTGCCCAACTCAACGAGTGTTGCCAACAGGAACGGTGTAGAGTGCCCTCTGGTGGACAAATCATACAACTCCAACACTCATGACATGGTTCAAGCGTGTTTCGTCCGTTTTTATTTTATTTTGGAAATATTCATTTATCGGCCATTATAACCGCCGATATCGATAGTTTGGGAAATGCCTAATATCGTCCGGTAATATCGGCCTGCCGATATATCGGTCTGGCTCTACTGATTCTCCAAAGTAATGCTTCTCTTTTCAATGGAAAAGAGTTGTAAAAGTTCGTCATGTGGTTTAGCATGCTGAAAAAACTAAACTTTACATCCTAAGAATCCTCTTATGCTCACCTACTGCATTTATTGGATCAAATGACAGAAAAAACAGTAATATTGTGAAATAATATTACAATTTAAAATAACTCTTTTCTATTTGAATATATCTTAAATAACAGATCAAAGCTGAATTTTCAGCATCATCACTCCAGTCTTCATAGTCCTTCAGAAATAATTCTAATTTGCTTATTTGATGCTTTCTGATTATTATCAATAGCTGTGGCGCATAATATTTTTGTGTAAACCGTGATGCATTGACCGTGACCCCCAGGATCTGTTAATAGACTCCAATGCATTTTCATTGTCTCTAGTCCAAAACATCAATGCCTCTTTTCAGCTCGAAGACTTTGTCCTGCATTATTTCTGCTTGTTACTTAATGGAAACTAAATTACTAAATTTTATTTTAGGTAAAGGACTTAACCTTAAACTAAACACAGTTAAACTAAATTACATAGCTTTACCGTCATTCTACAGATAACACACACCATTAATGCCACTGAAACTCAAAGGAAAACTAGAACAGACACTTGGGAACATTCTTGGTCCTAAAATACAAAGAAAACAACAATAAATAAAATGTTGTGCAACATCACCCTACGCAAAGCAGGAGAACGGGGAAAAGGGAGGCAACGTCTAAAGTCAATCAATTTAAGAAACAAAATGTTTCTAAGAATCAAAGCTAAATATAACACTGGAAAACATGAACAGATGTTGTCTTTTCTGATTTAGCTTGCTACAAATAATGCTCTGTGGCTGTATTTGTAGCATGCTAAACCAGAATATACAACTGTTCAAGTTTTCCACTGTTAAATTTAGCTTTGATTCTTAATAGTTTGTGTTTTAAATTCATAATAAACTTTTGTTGACTTTATAATGCATGCATATTGCGTGATAATTAACTCATTAAATGTTCCGTCAGCTCTTGGCTCAGTCTGATTCAGTACAGTTGTCCCAGATGAAAGTAAACCAAAGAAGTGTAGGGAGAATAAACGCAATCACTCTTGACTACACTAGAGGGACTTTTACTGAAGTCCATATGAAGAGTTCAGATGCAAAAGCCTCTAAATGCCATTTGAAATGTTCTTCTTTAATGATGATTTTTATCAAACTTGTATATTTAAGTTCAGTAATTT
Source organism: Pimephales promelas (assembly GCF_988280905.1). Classification (NCBI taxonomy): domain Eukaryota; kingdom Metazoa; phylum Chordata; class Actinopteri; order Cypriniformes; family Leuciscidae; genus Pimephales; species Pimephales promelas. The sequence goes on along the minus strand of NC_142779.1, from coordinate 3,635,205 downwards.
CACTTAAATAACAATTAATAGGTAATTATCATTGCAATTTAAGTGAAATTACTGAACTTAAATATACAAGCTTGATAAAAATGATCATTTTAGAAGAAAATTTAAAATGGCACTTAGAGGCTTTTGCATCTGAACTCTTCATATACAGTAGCTGTAAGAAACATACCTGCCAAACATGGGTCCTTTCATAGGGTCTGGGGTCTTCCAATCATGCAAAATCTAATTAAATCAAACATTTATGTGTATGCATGCTTAATGGTGGCACATTTGCATCAAGGTTGGCCTGAGCACAGTGCAAACATTATCCATTTCACCCACTGAGAAATCCTCAGGTTTTCTACATTGACTTTGCAGCAAGAGGCTCTTAACGCGAATGAAAAGCCTCTCCAGATGACCGGCAGCCCGCACACAAACATACAAAGACGACCCCAATACAGAGTTCTCAGACACTTGTTTCCTTTGGCCTGGATGTGGAATTCACAGGAAGCGTTGAGAAACACCTGGTGGATGGAGAGAGAGGCAGGTGAAGGGAGGGTGGAGAGGGGAAGCTTCTCTCGCCAGAACCCCACAGACCTGCTCATTCCAGCCCATTAGACACATTCAGAAGCCTGAAAGCTTGGGCACAGTCGAGGGCCAAACAGCCATCAGAGGATCAGACACAGAATGGACCCGGCAGGGCCAGGAAGTCACGTCTCGAACTGGACGGCGGTCTGGCTTGACTGCAGAAGAGAAATGGAGCTGGCACTGGGTACCGCCTCCCGAAAGGACTCCAACCACTGCCTTTGTGGCCAGTGAAGTTTAAACGGAGGCCAGTTAAAGATCTTGGCTTTGGGTCTGGTTGTTTTTGTTTACAGTCTGCTCCTTTCCTTCCTCCAAAACAACTAAATAATATATTCTGTATGATAAAAGTACATTCCTGTTCAAAAGTTTGAGGTCAGTAAGATGTTAAAGGAGTAGTTCACTTTTCTAAAAAAAAAAAAAAAACTTTTGCTGATAATTTACTCACCCCCATGTCATCCAAGATGTCCATGTCATTCTTTCTTCAGTCGAAAAGAAATGAAGGTTTTTGATGAAAACATTCAAGGATTTTTCTCCATATAATGGACTTCATTGGGAACCAAACGGCTCAAGGTCCAAATGAGAGTTTCAGTGCAGCTTCAAATGGGTTTAAAGGACTCCAGACGATGAAAAAGGGTCTTATCAAGGACACTTCGAGTCATGACTCGAAAAAAAATTTGTTCATTTTGATGAACGAGTTCGAACAGGAGAGTCACAAACGCTCATCACAGAACAGAGCAAGGCAAGCATTTGTGCTTATAAAACGTAAACTTTTTAAATTATTTTTTAAATGAGCGATCGTTTCGCTTGATAAGACCCTTATTTATCGTCTGGTGTCGTTTAAACCCATTTCAAGCTGCACTGAAACTCTCATTTGGACCTTGAGCCATTTGGTTCCCAATGAAGTGCATTATATGGAGAAAAATCTTGGAATGTTTTCATCAAAAACCTTCATTTCTTTTTCATCTGAAGAAAGAATGACATGGACATCTTGGATGACATGGGGGCGAGTAAATTATCAGCAAAAGTTTTTTTACTCTACTCTAAGGGAACTACTCCTAAATTAATAACAAGGAAGCTTTAAATCAAAAGTGACAGCAAAGACATTTACAGTGTACATAAGAACTTGCTTTTCACCAAATAATATTGACAAAAAATCCTTCAAACTGTAAATGATGACAATGTTGAAATATGCACGTGCATAAATTATGTTTCATGCCTAATCTGACCGTTCAAAACACAAGCACGTATGTAAACGCTGCATTGAGAGAACACAGTTGGTGTGCTTTCCCAGTAGACATGGCGAGGGGTACACAGTGTTCCCCGTCTGAAAAGAAGGAAGCTGCTTTAATGGGATGGATTTGAGCTCTAAGCAGGGCAAAGCATGAGAGCACAGAGGCTTTGACGAAACGCAGCGGGTGCTGTGCTCTTAGCAGAGGTACAAGGGGTCATCCTGAAACAACACACTCAGATGAATCTCAAGACGACATTCCAGGACGGCCACAATAATACCATATGCCTTTGTGTCGATGAAATACGGAACAATCTAGCGTCTTTTATTTACCCTCACGTCTTTCCAAATCTTTCCACGAAACACGAAAAAGACCACGGTAAAATGTTCTCTCTTTTTTAACGACATTAATTGGCGGCTGGGGCTTTTAAACTTCAAAAAGGATGCAAAAACATCATACAAGCAGTTTATTCAACTCTTCTGAAGTCATACAATCACTCTATGATTGAGAAATAGACCAAACATTAAAGACACATCACTGAAAAAACACATTCATATGAGTTTATGAGAGAAGATTCATGATCAAATCACTCTTTTGAATCTTATAAATTACTCGGTTCATTGTTAATTCAAAGATTCATTTACGAATCGGATTGATTTGTTCGTCAAGTTTAACTCAATGATTCAATGATCCGGTCACAATTCATTAGCTATGTTTATATGGACCCAAATAATCTGTTTATAATCGGATTTATGGCTCAATAAGACTGAAAAGTGAACACCTCAATTGATTTGGGGATTTGAAGGGTGTAGACCTGAAATGATTTGATCAACGGGGCAAAAACAAGCATGTAAATGACTTGAATCAGTTTATGGGAATCTTGCATCTGATTATTTTCTTGTCAAGATTAAAAAGTTTTGTTAGGAATACATGTAATGCACACGTAAATGAATATATGAATTGGATTGCCACGTTTAGAGTTCATTTGAATCGATTGGATTCATTCTTATTGACAAAAATTATATATTACATGTATATCTACACACATATACTGTATATATACATATATATAATAATATATAAGCATATGAAGAGTTCAGATGCAAAAGCCTCTAAGTGCCATTTGAAATTTTCTTCTAAAATGATCATTTTTATCAAGCTTATATATTTAAGTTCAGTGATTTCACTTAAATGACAATGAAGATTACCTATGAATTGCCATTTAAGTGAAATTACTGAACTTAAATATACAAGATAAAAATGATCATTCTAGATGAAAATTTCAAATGGCACTTAGAGGCTTTTGCATCTGAACTCTTCATATGTAAACAAACACTTTTATGTTAGATGCGATTAATCATGATTAATTGATTTGACAGCACTAATTCAAACTTATCTATTGATGATCATTATCTGTGTATTTTTGGTCGTCACCTTTGTTTTTAACACAAAGCTATAATACGAGTTCAGACGATGCTTTTGTGTCCTTTTAGAACCTTGAAAGCTTCAGTCCTCCTTAATTGATAATAAATTGCATGGAAAAGTGCAATAAGCTCCGCCTTCAGAAGTTAAACAAGCCATTTGGATTTGGAACTACACGAGTTTTCATTTTTATGTGAACTAATCCTTTATTAAGCGATTTGAAAAGTGGGTTCTGGATGTAGGTGAGAAACAGACAACCTTCTAACCCCAGACTAATCTCTCAGAGCACAATGGCAGGAGGTGAATGAGAGGGGTGAGTGGCACTCATCCTCTGATGTGAGAGTTGTGCTGGGAGAGAGCGAGAGCTGGGCTCCAACCGAGATCTATTCACTATTCCACACGCACAGCTCTGCAGAAACCGGCTCCACCGAGAGAGTCCAACAAAGACAGAAACAGAGAGAAAGACAGACGCACAAACAACTTCCAGGACTACAGATGATACAGCCTGAGGTTGAACATTTCAGTAGAATAATACTGCAGTGCAGAGAAACACAGTGAATTAAGATACCCAGAGGCTTTACACTCACTGCTGCATTGCAGAGATGCTCAACGGTTTGAGATGGAGAAATCATGTCATGCTTTCTAATAGAATAGAGTGCTTATAGACATGTTTAGTAGCTATGAAAAGTAATGAGTAATGAGCTGTGATAAATAATAATAATGGCTCATTCTACAAATGAAAATAAATATTTGATTAATTAAATATTTGGATTCTAAATTAACTATGGCATCACCTAAAGGATTATTAGGAACACCATACTAATACTGTGTTTGACCCCCTTTCGCTTTCAGAACTGCCTTAATTCTACGTGGCATTGATTCAACAAGGTGCTGAAAGCGTTCTTTAGAAATGTTGGCCCATATTGATAGGATCGCATCTTGCAGTTGATCCACCACATCCCAAAGATACTCTATTGGGTTGAGATCTGGTGACTGTGGGGTCCATTTTAGTACAGTGAACTCATTGTCATGTTCAAGAAACCAATTTGAAATGATTTGAGCTTTGTGACATGGTGCATTATCCTGCTGGACGTAGCCATCAGAGGATGGGGACATGGTGGCCATAAAGGGATGGAAATAGTCAGAAACAATGCTCAGGTTGGCCGTGGCATTTAAACGATGCCCAGTTGGCACTAAGGGCCTAAAGTGTGCCAAGAAAACCATTACACCACCACCACCAGCCTGCACAGTGGTAACAAGGCATGATGGATCCATGTTCTCATTCTGTTTACGCCAAATTCTGACTCTACCATCTGAATGTCTCAACAGAAATCGAGACTCATCAGACCAGGCAACATTTTTCCAGTTTTCAACTGTCCAATTTTGGTGAGCTCTTGCAAATTGTAGCCTCTTTTTCCTATTTGTAGTGGAGATGAGCGGTACCCGGTGGGGTCTTCTGCTGTTGTAGCCCATCCACCTCAAGGTTGTGTGTGTTGTGGCTTCACAAATGCTTTGCTGCATACCTCGGTTGTAACGAGTGGTTATTTCAGTCAAAGTTGCTCTTCTATCAGCTTGAATCAGTCGGCCCATTCTCCTCTGACCTCTAGCATCAACAAGGCATTTTCGCCCACAGGACTGCCGCATACTGGACGTTTTTCCCTTTTCACACCATTCTTTGTAAACCCTAGAAATGGTTGTGCGTGAAAATCCCAGTAAGTGAGCAGATTGTGAAATACTCAGACACCAACAACCATGCCATGCTCAAAACTGCTTAAATCACCTTTCCTTCCCATTCTGACATTCAGTTTGGAGATCAGGAGATTGTCTTGACCAAGACCACACCCCTAAATGCATTAAAGCAACTGCCATGTGATTGGTTGATTAGATAATTGCATTAATGAGAAATTGAACAGGTGTTCCTAATAATCCTTTAGGTGAGTGCATAACAGGTCTTAATGAAATGATCAGCCTTTCTAAAAGTGAACTCTTCATGGACAAGTTAAACACTTTTTCCTCCATGTTATGTATTATCCTTTTCATAACTGGGATTGAGGTCGTGAATCTCCAAAAAAAAAAAAAAGGACCATGAAAGTGATCCATATGATATTCTGAACACAGAATTCAAATATGCTGCATCATGCCAGGTTTGACAGTGACATCAAACTTTGTGCTGCGTCTCTTCAGGAGCCATATTTGACTTGAACACAAGCAAGAATGAGATTTCAAAGCAATGCGAGAGTAAATGATGATAGAATTATACATTTTCCAATTCCTTTACAGGGAGGAATGTTAAAATAAAGATGAGCGCTGTCTACCTCTCTCCGATAACACTCTCAGGTGACACCGTGAACTACAGTAGCTCTGACCTCTTCATCAACTGCTAATAGCTTCTACAGCTGCATACTGTATGTTCCCTCTTCCTCGCCTTCAGCTCCGGGCCAGTCCGTCACTTTTATTTACATTCTTTTCCTCTCTCACAATCTATATGAATCAGCTGTTCGGTTGCCCAGCATCTCCCTCGCCTCAGTCGAACGAAGGCCAACACGCTTTACGTTCAGCCACACCTGTGCAAGCACTTACACAGAGTTCCCGCTGGACCGCTTTACCGCCATCCTCCACAGTCCTGTGGCCCAACGCGAACACAGCTCCAAGTCCCTTGTTCGCAAAAGATGCTGCAAGCTAACTACGAGCCAAATGCGAGGCCGTGGAACACAGCTAACAGTGTCAGAAACCCAATAAGCTACACAACAGAGCCAAATCTGGAGCATACCTCAACATTTTCCATGTGAAAGGCTGAAAAGCAGGCATGTGATTGTGATATTGAGATTGTGCTGATGAATTCTGCAGGGGTTCACTACATGCCAAATATATTAGATTTCCACAATTCAGAGTAGTGTTCCAGGAAAATTTACGAACATTTTGTGTTGTCATATAACTTAAGGTTGGCAATGTTAAGGTAAAAGCTAAATACATTTTTAAAAATCCCATAGTGAGTGAACTTAAATGGTAGTCGCCAAGGCTTTTCTTCCCTATTGTAACATCTATCCAAGTGAAACGTCTTCTGGAATGAGAAAAATGTAGGGGTAGGGCTTGATTTCGTCCTTTCCGGAATTAATTAGATCGTAGGAAGTTCAGGGAAGCTTATCTGAAAGCTAGTTTCTAGTTTCCTAACCCGCCGAGACATATGTCATGAAGAGATGTTGTTTCGAGGGGGAGATGACATTAACATTTTTGATTAGAGATTACATGTGCATGTGAATTTAAAAATAAAATAATGATGAACACGGTTAAATCATTAATAATAAACACTGGTGAGTGGTGGAGGAAGTACTGAATCTCAGTACTTAAGTAAAAGTACAAATACCCAGATAAATATTTACTTTAGTAAAAGTAGAAGTAACACAATGACAACCATACTTAAGTAAAAAGTAAAAAGTACTTTATTTTAAATGTACTTTAAGTATTAAAAGTAAAAGTACTTGAATAACAATTTATTATCTTAATGTCTATTTTCTAATGATTAATAAAACATTTAATTCTAACTCATTCAACCTAATACTCCTATAATGATGTTCAATAATGATGGAAAAAAAATGTCACCATTTCTGAAACAAGCTTGCAATTAGGCAATATCATGCTTATCCTTACTATATGTTAATAACTATGTTTGGCAGTAAACGCGATTAATTTATGGTGTAATTCTGAACCTCTTGGCTTGCCATAATCCTAACCAAACCAAACATATATTACACACGGTGTGTTTCCTATGCACGTAAAAACAAATTTTCGCGTATGAGTTGCACGATAAACACACTGCGTGCGAGACGTATTTAGTGTGACCGGGTTGATGTACTGTATCTATGGCAACCAAACGTCACTGGTGAGACAAACGTGCAACGAACGGACGGTCAGATTACGTTTTGTCAGGGGAAAAACTGATCAGAAAATGTAACGAAAATGTAACAGAAGTTGTAGAAATGTAGTGGAGTAGAAAGTATAATAATTGCTGCAAAATGTAACGAAGTAAAAGTAAAAAGTAGGCACTATTTATTGTACTTAAGTAAAGTAAAGATACGTGAAAAATGTACTTAAGTAAAGTAACGAAGTATTTGTACTTCGTTACATTCCACCACTGGGAATGGATGTTAGCAGCACAAGTAATGCAAAAAATAATTACCACCAATTACTACAGATAATAATTTCCACTTTACCCTATTATGTAAAACAAATGATAAAACATGTTTTGTTTCAAATACGCTAGATGATCAGAATTAATTGCTTGCCTCAAATATTGCTCAGTCGTGTGTGCCAATCCACACTAACTAAAGTTTTATCCCCAATGGAAGTCCTCAAAAAGGAAGATTAAGGTGTGTTACTAGTGTAGCGATTTCGGCAAATGTTAATAGATTGGCAAAAATTGTTACATAGAAATGAATTGAGTTGCAGGTGTCTCAAACCTAAGCGAACAAGATGAGTAACAGCTCTTGAATGGCATTCTAAGACATATAAGTGCTGAGAGGCTTCAAATACTCATCAAATGAGAGGAGAAAGAGGAGACAGAAAGACGCAAGACCTTTTCGATGGCATTTCCTCACTCCTCCCCATTGTTGTTATTGTTAACTAAAATGAAAAAACTTAAACTTGATGAAAATTAAAAAAAGTACTAAAGTGAAAACACACATGAAAATACAAAAAAAATTTCAAGCTTATTCAAAATATTTAAAAAATACCATAATAGTATATACATACTATATACAGTATATATAGTATATACTGATCTTCCAATATCTACTGTACCATCTGACAGGAAGAGTTGAGAGATATTTCTCCAGGACGAGTCTTTGGGGAGCAGTAATGAGAGAAACAGACCGAGCGGAGAGGTGTGATGCTGACGATTAACACTTTTAACAGGCGTCTACTTCAGCTCCAAAACAGAAAGCCACCCTGTCGATAACACAACCACTGTGGCCTGCCTCGTCTTAAAACTGTGATGGAGACTACACGCATATAAAATACTTAAGAAAGTGTACGGCCACACCTGCTAGAATTACTTGTTTTTGATGCATCTTGTTTTAAGATTCAGCAAAGTGCAGTCAAAATTAAAGTGAGAAACAAAGTAGAAAAACTGATCTAAAACTGATCCGGCATTAGAATTGTACCAGAGGATTTATGCAACCAATTTGAGCCCGGTCTCATCCCAAGGCGTCATATACTGACTAGGAATGGGCAACAATTAATCGCGATTAATCACATCCAAAATAAAAGTTTGTGTTTACATAAAAATGTGTATGTTTACAAGAAAAATTTGTTATTAATATACCAAATATTTACATTTATATATAATATTAATTGTGAATAAATATATATAAAATATATAGACGAATCCGACGAGCGTTCTTGTGTAGGCTGCCATCTTGTGGCGACGCCATTACTGAGCTGTTACACCGGCATAGACATATGCACCGGTATGTAAACAAACCTCGGAGATAAGGTGATAACGCACCCTTGATGACAGCTACAGCCAGGCAGACTTGTTGGGTTGATGATGTTAGACATTGGCCTCCAGTCACAGATGAAGGTACAAACGATCTTACAGATTATTTATGAAAATAGCTTGGCAAGCAAGCTAGGCTAACGTTTGCTACCGAGGAAACTAAAAAAAGATCTGTCCATTTGGCAACAATAAATAAATAAATAAATGAAATCAAATAAACAATTTCATGTTTTTCATTTGTGTCCATTATTTATCTCATTTTTACATTGCAACGGGCATGGGTAAGGTAACGTTACAGCTAGAAAGTATACATAATATCGACCAACTACTGTTTTTAAACCATGGAAAGAGGTCAATATAACAGCAGGAGAACAATTATGTCACATAACGTTACATTCAGCTCAGGAAAGCCATTTAATGACCATAGCATGTAAATTGAATAGAAAAAATAACAAGAGAGGAGATTTTGCTGATCACTATATCACACATTTATTATATTTTTTTACTTATGTCGTTAAATAATTGTTATTATACGCGAATGTCCGCGTCTTGTACTCGCCCAGGAAATCTGTGTAAACCGTACGGCACCAGACAGGGGCAGTCGACCCGGGATATTCACAATGTTTTCTCTTCAAAATTGAAATTTTACTGCCACCATTGAAACAATTTATAACAGAAACTGTTTACCCACTCGACATTATACAAGGGCTAACGTTGTAACGTTAGTGTCAGTCGTAAATCGCGAGCTGTTTATTCCAGTGGACACAAGTTGCAACTAAAACAATAGAAGGCAATGGCGCAACGCTACCCAGCAACAGCTCAGTAATGGCGCCCGCTTACTTCCGGTAGTTTCGCCGGATTCGTCTATACATGCACATATTTCTTAAATATATACATGCATGTGTGGGTATTTATATATACAAAATAATTATACACACTACACACACATATATTATGTAAACACAAACTTTTATTTTGGATGCGAATAATCGCGATTAATCGTTGCCCATCCCTAATACTGATGCTTTTGACATTTCGTCTACATCCAACACACATGGCAGCCTTTAGCATCAATATGAGACGCAGATATATATATGGGGCAGAAGGCGCCTCCTAGTGGTGTAGCACTAACCCTACCCCAGACCTAAACCTACCATAACCGAACAAAGCTCTGTGCGTGCTATATTGATGCTAAAGGGTGCCATGAGCGTTGGATTTGAACAAAATGTCAAAAGCGTCACTATATGAGGCCCTAGAATAAGAATGTGTTTACCAATTTAGGTAGATGCACATGTTAGAGGTGCATTTTGCTGGATGGACTATACTGCCACCCGTCTATGTGGTGTCTTCTTCCGTTGCAAAAATGCCATCTCAGTACATCAGCGGCTATTCCAGCAAGGTTAGCTGATACTAACCAGGGCAAACAGAAGATGAACAGAAATGAAGGTTGATGAGGTTGAGACGTACCTTATAGCGCATCTTGGGACACGAGTGTACGTAGAAACCCAGATAGTAGTAGGCGAGTTTGGGCGACTGCTGCTGCAACTGCCTGGTGAAGGCAATCTCCCTGCAGAGAGAACGAGAGCAGGGATCATATTTTACAGGAATATGGTTTATGCTACAAAACAAGCAACCATATTTTCCGGTTAGTTTGATTTAAGGAGCATTGTGGTCCTCAACATGGAGCTGTAATGCTGTTTTATTGCTACAAATATCCACTGTTCAATTATCAATTGTAAACAAGACACTCTTGCAGAGTCTATGTAGTTTGACAGATTTCGAGATATGACACTTCAAATTTAAATCTTTTTAACAAATGAACTAATAAAACTATTTTATTCATGATTTTTAAACGATTAATAATAACTCTGTTAACAGTCCTTAAAGGGATAGTTCAAGTTGAAATAAATTTTTGATATGTTTTAGCTTACCTCAATGGCATCCGAGATGTAGGTGTCTTTGTTTCCGCAGTATTTTCAATTTTGATATATTGAGGTCAAACCGTTCGTGTCTGTCAGTCATATAATGGAGGTCTATGGTCACCACCTCAAAGAGCATGCACAGAGAAGTCCAAATTAAACATGATTTAATGACTCGTAAATGTAAGTACACACTGATGGCCAAAGACACGAAACGAGCGGTTTGTGTGAGAAAACGAACAGTACTTATATCGTTTGACTTCTCTGAGCATGCTCTTTGAGGTGGTGACCATAAACCTGCATTATATGACTGCCACACGAACAAAAATATAAAAATTGAAACTACTGCGGAAATAAAGACACCTACATCTTGGATGCCCCTAAGGTAAGATAAAACACATCAAAAATTAATTTCAAAGTGAACTATCCCTTTAATTATACTATATAAAGTGTAGCATTAGGATATAATTCTTAAAGGGATAGTTCACCCAAACATTTTAATTCTTTCATTAAGTCCTCACCATCAAGTCCGTAAGACCTTCATTCATTTTCAGAACACAAATTAAGATATGTTTGATGAAAGCTTTCTGCCCCCCCATAGACAGCAACATTATCACCAATTTCAAGGCACAGAAAGGTAGTAAAGAGATCATTAAATCTGTCCATGTGACGACAGTGGTTCAACCTTAATGTTATTAAGCAACGAGAATACTTTTTGTGGCAAAAACAAAACAAAAATAACAACTTTATTCAACAGTTTCTTCTCTTCCATGTCAGTCTGTGTTCTTACGTGTTTGAAACAACATGGGGGTGAGTAATTAATGTTTTAAGTAGTCTTTAAGTAGATAAAACATCAACTGATTTGCTGCATACGGACCAGATCGACTGTTTCCCTCATAAACAGCCATTTGAATGTGTATCTGGAAGTGCTGAAAAAGAGGAAGCGGAGGAGGAAAACAAAAGGGAGGAAAAATAGAGGAGATTTATACAGTACTTCCTCCTGTGAGCAATCAAGGAGCTCTCTCTCTCTTTTCAATTCTCTCTTTATTCCCTGCACAAACTTGTTTCTCTTTTCCATAAATAAATCCTGCTTTTTCTTCTCTCTTCTCTGCATTTTGTACACCTCATACTCTCTGTCTTTTCAAAAATTAGGGGGAGAAATCTTTTCTTTTTTTTTTTTTGCAGGAAAAAGAGAGGAAGAGTGAGAAGCCAAAGCCAAATAAAAGTAGTGGAAAATGAAAGAGGAAAACAGAGAAGGGAGAAGGAGCGACGACAAACAGCGAGGTGCTGGAAGGTCATGCGGTCGCTGCCAGGTTCCCGGGTTCCCATCCCCTGGTGACAAAGCCTGGCTCTCCATGAATGAGAGACGGATAAGAAGAGGCTGTGGAACCCATTCACAAAAAAAGATGGAGAAAGAAAGAGGGACAGAAGAAAGAGGGACATAAAGAAAGGGCAGTCCCCCCAGTCCCCACCCGCTCGCGCTGGCAGCAGATTGAAGCCTCCATTATCTCCTCTTCAGCGGACTGACACCCCCACACAAGCCAATTATGCAGCAGCGCTCACCATGGACAAGACGTCTGCTTAATATTAATGTCACACACACACACGGAGATGTGCGGAACATATTTTCCGAATCTACACAACACAATGTCTAACTATTATTGAAGATGTAAACAAAATAGCAGTCATTGAAACAATACAACATATACAAGTTTCTTAAAAAAAATTATGTAATGTATTAAAAAAAAACTTCAGCCTCATGTCATCCAAGATATCCATGTCATTCTTTCTTGTAAATTAAAATTTAATTCGAAGTCAATCATCAAAATGAACAAATGTTTTTTCGAGTCATTTGATTCATTAATGAACGAACTGACTCGGAAAAGAGTTCGAACAGGAGAGTCACAAACGTGCATCACAGAACAGAGCAAGGCGAGCATTTGAGCTTATAAAACTTAAACTTTATTTTTTTTTTTAAATGAGTGATCGTTTCGCTTGATAAGACCTTTATTCATCGTCTGAAATCGTTTAAAGCCCTTTGAAGCTGCACTGAAACTGTCTTTTAGACCTTGAACCGTTTGGACCCCATTGAAGTCCATTATATGGAGAAAAATCCTTGAATGTTTTCATCAAAAACCTTCATTTCTTTTCGACTGAAGAAAGAAAGACGTGGACATCTTGGATGACATGGGGGTGAGTAAATTATCAGCAAAAGTTTTTTTAACTACTCCTTTAATGTAAATTTATGTTCTTAAAAGGATGTTTTCATTATATTTTTTCCTAAAAAGCAAGAAATATATACTGATTAGAAGGGTGATTTAAATTTGTCAAGGTGTCTGGGACATATTTCAGCCCAGAAAAAAAAGAAAGAAATGATACAAATTGATACATATATGTTACATTACTCTATATATATATAGCAGTGTTTGCATATTTTCACCTTTTTTCCCCCTGAATATCATTAACTGGTATTAATGTTAATTACAGATGAACTATGATAAAATGTCCAGTCTAATAACCATAATGAGAATTTGGGGGTAAATAAAATAAAAATAAAACATCTAATTGATTCTTTAAAAAAAAAAATCGAATCGACCTTATTTTTGTAAAATATAATTTCTTATTTATACATATTCTGTAGGGGTTAAAATATGTCAAACACAAATTTTCTTAAAATTCACACAAAGATTTCGACAGCCTTAAGAGTGCAAATGAATTTTCAGCACGTTTCGACTCAGAGGAAACACATTTTGTTTATCTTTGCTGGCCATTCATCATTATTTATAGTGTCCAGAGCAGCATGGAGACACATTACTGAACAGTGTCACATCCTGCGCTCACTCAATCACACTGACACACAACAGCACAAAGACACTGACCCCGCGGTTGACACCAGCTGCTCTGGGCACAATCTCCACGTCTCCCTCACGCTTTCTCTCCCGTAGACGTCTTTTTATTATTCTCTCGGTGAGAAATGAGGCTCCCTAAGCCTCAAAACACTCAAAACTCAGAACACGCACACACATCTGGTTGAGTGTAACCTAACCAGGTGAGCCTCCCATGTGAAATATTTGAAAACATGTGTGTGACAAAGAAATATAGACCTGTAACCGTGGGTGTGTGTGTATGGTTGTTTTAAATATAAGATACATTTAAAACTCTACCAGCAAAACAGACAAGATTCAGCACTAAAAGAGTCAGATCAGGATGCATACCTGCGCTATTCGTCTTCAAGGATAAAATAATTCTATGAAAGAAATCTGCAACATTAATGCTGTTAAACTTTTGTAGGGAGGTAGTGTAGCCTGGTGGTTAAAGGTTTAAGCTGGTGAGTAAAAGGATGTGGCTCAAACTAGATGTCCGAGCAGATTCACACTTCAACTCAAGTCAGATAAAAGACCAATTATTAATTAATAAATGTTTACAACTGTTTCCGCAGTAGTTTCGATTTTGATATTTTTAGGTCAAACCGTTCTTGTCTGTCAGTCATATAATGGAGGTCTATGGTCACCACCTCAAAGAGCATGCACAGAGAAGTCCAAATTAAACATGATTTAATGACTCGTAAATGTAAGTACACATTGATAGCCTAAGACACCAAACGAGCGGTTTGTGTGAGAAAACGAATGGTATTTATATCGTTTTTACCTCTTGTAATCACAGTCACGTCCAAGTGATGTAAGGGCGCGGGCGCTTTGCGGAGAGGAGAGGTTAAAACGATATAAATACTGCTCGTTTCGTGTCTTAGGCCATCAATGTGTACTTACATTTACGAGTCATTAAATCATGTTTAATTTGGACTTCTCTGTGCATGCTCTTTAAGGTGGTGACCATAGACCTCCATTATATGACTGACACACACGAACGGTTTGACCTAAAAATATCAAAATTGAAACTACTGCGGAAACAAAGACACCTACATCTTGGATGCCCTTGAGGTAAGATAAAACATACCAAAAATGTATTTCAAAGTGAACTATCCCTTTAAGGCCCTTTAAGATTAGTGAGAATTTATGAGCGGCAGTCAGACCTGAGAGCAGAGTAGGTGCCCAATGAGAGCGAGGAGAAGTCGGGGTGGTAGTAGAGATACACAGACGACACACAGGAGGGAAGGATGTCCAGAACGCCCACTGCTACTATTCTGCCATCTAACCAGTACTGCTGATGGAACGAGCCATAGCCCACATCAGGACCATCAGGAGCGGTCTCAGCCTGGGAGAAAGACAGGGAATATCATTATTATTACGATTTCATTATTATACAATTAAAATGTATTCTTTTTTTTTAGGCTTTTACCTCTTTTCATTGGACAAGAGGAACAGGAAATTACTGGGAATTTAGAGTGAGGAACAAGAAATTCTGTGACAAGTCTGGCCATTAAAAAAATAAAATATAATAAAGGGCACATTAAAAAGGAAGGCCTAAGCTTTTTAGTCAGCATAAAAACATGACATTTTACCCATGTGGCATACTTTAGAGTGAAAAAAAAACTTGATTTTATGCATCAGGATTTGTTTAGATGGTAAAAATAGTTGAATTTTAATGACTAACTTTATATATATATATATATATATATATATATATATATATTTTTTATATATAAATATAATTCATTCCTATGATGCAAAGCTGAATTTTCAGCATCATTACAGTGTCGCATTATCTTTCAGAAATCATTGTAATGCGCAAAAAACAAAACAAAAAAAAAAACCATTTAATTACTATGGATTTTTTTTTTTTTTTTTTTTTTGACTAACTTTTTTGTGTATGTACTGAGCAGAATGAGACTAGGAAAATGCTTTTAAAAAATCTTCAAACTAGTTGTATCATGCAAATAAATGAAAATTGTTGAAAACATTGTGAAATATGTTTCTGTGTGAGATCCCGAGTCAATCAATGCTCAAACAATTTGAAAGTCTGTGCTTGCAAAGGAACACAGGGTGTACAGTAGCTCACTAATAGATCCCACATGTGGGCTGAGAGTGGAGGTGTGTGTGTGTTTGTGGAGTAGAAGTCAATGCCAGGCACACAAAAACTACGAGAAAGTACAAGAGGCGATTTAATAAAAATCCTTGCATGAACAAAAATCAATCTCAACTCTGAAAGCCTGTGCAGGAGGGAACAGGGGAGTGTGTAAATCAGGGGTGGCAGTGAGTGGAACCATACACACCCAAAATAAATAAAACTACCGTTGTGTCTGAAGATAAAAGCCCACATTCCTTCATGTGACATAAATGCACTCGTCTCTGAATATTCGTCTGCCGTTTTGGACAGCTGTAAAACCCCGAACCGTTACCTGCCCGAGATCGTATTTCCCACTCAAACCTTCACGCTAGCTTTTTTCATTCAAGTGGCTTATGGAGAAGGGCGCTTTATTCACCCTAGTCCACCAATGAGACTTGAAACGGCTCGGCGGGAGGGGGTAACGGGATCTCTCCGTGGCCCATCTGGGTCCAGTTAGCCCTGCAGGAAGGCGGCTCGTTATCACAACACCAGGGGAGCGGCTCGGACAATCTGTTCAGTACGAGAGGCTTTAGACGCCGCTGCGCCACGGTCACTCACCTCCAAATTAAAACCAACACAGAAACATCACATATGCTACTCACAATGTGCAAACCTACACTTGTAAAAATATATTTGTAATGGTAACAATAGATGACTGTAAAAATGCTACGCTAAAACCCTTTTAATTGGTTAATGGCAAGGTCTCTTACTATATACTGTGGAAAAACATCCTCAAACGGGACATTTTATCCACTTTACTTTTTTTTTTTAAATGTGAGTAACTTTGTAACTTTCCTGTGTCATTTTGCTTCCAATTATTTTACCTGTACAAAAACAGCCCGTTATACTACCTGATACTGCAACCTGATATTTGTTTTGATGTTATTTTAATGTATTGTCGTAATTTGAACCACACTGGTTTGTAGCGTTTGTTAATGCGTTTTGATATTTTACTGATACTTACAAAATGAATCCGAAGTCTTGCATATTTCACAGAAAAAGATAAATTATTCTACGTTGCATCCGGTGGATATAATTATATATATATACTACACTCTCAGAAAAAAGGTACAAAAGCTGTCACTGGGGCTGTACCTTTTCAAAAGGTAAACTTTTGTCTATTTTAGGTGCTAATATGTAAAATTTTAGGTGTTAATATGTACATTTTAGGTGCTAATATGCACATTTTAGGTGTTAATATGTACATTTTAGGAGCTATTAAGTACATTTTAGGTGTTAATTGTCCATTTTAGGTGATAATAAGTACATTTTAGGTGTTAATATGTACATTTCAGGAGCTAATATGTCCATTTTAGGTCCTAATATGTACATTATAGGTGGTAATATGTCCATTTTAGGTCATAATATGTACATTTTAAGTGTTAATATGTACATTTCAGGAGCTAATATGTCCATTTTAGGTCCTAATATGTAAATTTTAGGTGGTAATATGTCCATTTTAGGTCATAATATGTACATTTTAGGTGTTAATCTGTACATTTTAGGTGCTAAAATGTACCACTAAGGTACCAATATGCATCCTTTGGGTACAAAAGTGTACCTTTTGAAAAGGTACAGCCCCAGTGACAACTTTTGTACCTTTTTTTCTGAGAGTGTATAATACTAAATAAATATAGATATAGTATATAAATATAGTATATAATACTGTTAAATGTCCAGATTTTGGAAGTACAAATTAAAAGTCATATTATAAATTATATAAACTGACATTCCCACAATTCCCTGCTTGACATTTCATTTAAATAATTATATTTCTTGGTTTCTCGGTAAAGGTTTTGTTATCAGTTATGTACATTTAGGTTTTGTGTTACATCATATATTGTTAAATTAATGTTTATTAAATTAAGTATCATGATGATGTTTTGTATTTCTGTAGTGTACATGACACTGTGTACACCTTCAATATACTTTGTTTCAAAACAGCTTCACAGAAAAGCCATATGTTGTGAAAGATCTACAAATAAACTTGAATTAAACTGAACATTTTAGTATAGCTCTGCTTGTGGAAAGGTTATTTGAGTCTATTTTAACATGTATTATTATTATGGTGGTTATCCGTTTATTATACAGACACAAAACAGATTTTAGTTCTTTAGGAGGATGGAATATTAACATTATATCAGTTAGTGAAATTAACCTTTTTATTGTTATTTCAGTGCCTTTTAAATCTAGCATCTTTCAAAGTTGCCAGGGTTCACAGCATCCCCCCTTACTTCCTGTTACAGTAAACCCCTCATTTTGTCCACCGAGGTCCACATTCCATATGTATAGTTTACTTATTTTCATTCAGTGTGCTTGTCCAGTTGGTCGGCGGTTTAAACTAGCTGTCAGTATTAAGTACACACAGCCGCTCGAGATGAAGGTACTTTCATAGCGCGGCTAGCGCTGATGATTAAGGGCCTGCGGTGAAACTGAGAGCCCGTTCTCAGCCTGGCTTTTGGCACCACATGTGCAGCGCCTCGTTTCTGTCAGAACCAGACTGGACTCAAATCCAACGCATGTCATGCTAACTTGCCCTCTGGCAGCGGAGAGCCGCTAAAGGAACGTTAAGCTCTCAGCACCACCTGACAGCCGCCCATCTTTCATCCATAATGATCTGACGGTGTGTTCTAGATTGCGTTTTTGCTCTGATTTAATGAAACTCAGCCTCCACAGAAGTATTTCACAGTGAAAGTATCAGGCATGTTTTTGCAGCCATGACCTGAGTGAGGGAAATGGCGTCACCTTGACCCCAGGATCACCTTGCCGGACAGGCTAATGACTCCGTCTGTGCCACTGTGAAGGCAAGCAAAACAGAGATGAAGCCAACAATAAAGGCAGGGGCCCAAATCACAAGCATATGCTGCCCTGTGTCGGTCTTTGTTCGGCCAGCTTTCTCCAGCCGTGCAGTTTGCAGTCGACGTAAGGGACGTCAACAGGCTGTTGGTCAAGTGGTTGGGGTAGTAGTTAGCGTTCCTCTTTCATGAACTAAACAATAGCTCTTCTATGCATAAAAACAACGAGAGGAAAGGAATCGTCCATCCATCCAACGTTTAATTTCATGGATGGATGGATGGACGATGGACGGATGTTATTCAGAGCAGTGCAATGACAGGTATGAAAGCAAGGATGTGAGGGATAGACTTCACTTCGATGTCGATTTCGATTTCAATGGCATCCGCTGTATAAAGCTACTAGATCATTTCTAATTTTCTGAGTTTTGTGTCTTCCAAAATTTCTCTGAAAGATATTACTGTAGTGTTTCTTCAGCAGAACAATCCAAAAACACACTAAAGGAGTAGTTCACTTTTTTAAAAAAAACTTTTGCTGATAATTTTACTCACCCCCATGTCATCCAAGATGTCCATGTCTTTCTGTCTTCAGTCGAAAAGAAATTAAGGTTTTTGATGAAAACATTTCAGGATTTTTCCTCCATATAATGGACTTCAATGGGAACCAAACGGTTCAAGGTCCAAATGAGAGTTTCGGTACAAACTACAAACTGTTCAAAGGGCTTTAAACAATTCCAGAAATGAAAAATGAACGAATCTTTTCCGAGTCAATTCGTTCGATTTGTTAATTTGATAAACAAGTTCGAACAGGAGAGTCACGAACGTGCGTCGCAGAACAGAGCAAGGCGAGCGTTTGAGCTTATAAAACTTAAACTTTGTTATTTATTTATTAAATGAGTGATCATTTCGCTTGATAAGACCCTTATTCATCGTCTGAAATCGTTTAAAGCCCTTTAAACAGTTTGCAGTTTTGTTCCGAAACTCTCATTTGGACCTTGAACCGCTTGGTTCCCATTGAAGTCCATTATATGGAGAAAAATGCTGGAAAGTTTTCATCAAAAACCTTAATTTCTTTTCAACTGAAGAAAGAAAGACATGGACATCTTGTATGACATGGGGGAGAGTAAATTATCAGCAAAAGTTTTTTCAAAAGTGAACTACTCCTTTAAATAAAAGTACAACCCACTGAATATGGTCAATTATATGGTGAATTGAATTCAGCCCAACGTTCCTGGATTCAGACTGTAATAATAAAGTAAGACAGATATTCACAACGTACAGCACATTAAAATAAAACTGACTTGAGTATTGTACAATACCCCCATTATAATTATAAAATACCCCCATTATATTCTATTACTTTCCATTTATTGACTACAGAGATTTTAAATGTCAAATAATTATTCCTCAAATTTGGGCCCTAGAGAGGAACTGGGAACGCAGCAGGACTCAAATGTTATTCGAGTCACACAGGCACTCTAAACACACAGCGCTCATTAGACACAGCGCTCAGCGACGGCTCATTTAACCCCACGTGGAAACAGCAGCGCTCGATTACGGCTCCCATTTCTCTCAGAGCCGGCACTCACGGCATGGCGTGGCACGCGGCTCCCTCTGCGACGCAGATGCAATGCCTGTACGCGATACATGCAGGAGTGTTAATGATATCATTGTGTCATATCCTTCAGATAAGGATGTGTCAAGTGACGAGAGAGACATGGACAGTTAAAGACTAATTGGTATTGCTTGTCACTGGAATTAGAAAATAAAGGAAAACTACGGCATAAGTGGTGTATGCCAAGTATGTGTGTATATGCATGTGGAAAAACCGGGGTATGGTGCAAGCAAAGGCAGGGTTTGAGGTCTATAAAACCTTGACGACTAATTACACAACACCGCTGTTAACGAGCATTTCCCCTTAGGACAGACATTTCAGGTCAATTAAAGACATTTAAAAAAATCCAAACAGAAACAGACGTACAAATGCAACACAGGCGTGCATCAGGAGAAGTGACGCAAAACACGCTGCCATGTGACACACACGTGAACAAATACACACACACACCTAGATAAACACAACCAGGTGAATGTGCCTAATACATGCAAATCTTCAATTATGTTTGTTTACGTTTGACTTTGCAGGCAAAGTTCAAATAGTGTTATTGTTCATGGATCTTTAAGTGAGCGGATATGCCACAAGCGCACACGGTTCTGCACCTGATGCCAATTGCCCCTTTAAGATTTCTGCACGCAGATGAAAAAAAGAGTCCTTCATTTAGTACTAAAGCAATAAAATGCAATAATTGAACCCATCTTAATCGGTTTCAAGATGCTCTCTAATTACAGAGACATTTCTCAAGCTAAACAAGTGAAAATCACAACACCATTCAAGACCGTAAGAGACTTGAGCCGCAAATAAGCATTAGAATCATTTCTGAAAGATCATGTGACACTGAAGACTGGAGTAATGATGCTGAAAATTCAGCTGTTGCCTAAAACTTCTGAAAGACACTGTATATTTTGCTAACTAAATAAAAAAATGGAAGTTTGAAAAAGAATGTAAACTAGAAAAAGTATGAGTGAGTATATACGGGATCAAACGCACTGACGTTGGAGCGTCTGGCTAACAGCCTTGACGAGGTGATAAAAGCATGTTTCCTGTAAATGGTAACAGCCTTCATTAGCACAAAGGGGGAAGCAGAGTGCACATGTTTCCCTCCATGCTAATACCTTGTTTTGTTGGACATGGTAAAACCACACTATATAAATACCACAGTTAATAATATTTTAGTTGATCACTACCATCGTGTTTGTTTTTTTAGAAAATAGGACTAGAAGTTAAAATCCATAATAAATCTGGTGTAATAAGATAACGAGTGACGTTAGGGAGGGTTAAAAGCAGAGATGTAGACCCTTTTACAGTTGGTAAACATGGTGACGTTTTTTGTGGGCGGAGCTTCGGTGGAGGCAGAAGGATCCATCTGGCCGCTTCACTAACGCTAGTTAGCAAGGATTGTTAGCTTGTTTTTTAACAATGACTGGAGAAAATCCGATATTATCTTAATGTGTAAGGTCACACAGTGTCCAGGACCACGATTATTATTTCCAAAAGTTATTTTTAACGGACAGAACCAGATTGGCCGACCCGTAGCCGCCTACACGCTCACTCAATGCATGGATGATCTGACAGGATTAACGTACGTTACCTCGGTTGAGTGGCCTGATTTCTACACCTACCTTATAGAGAAACCGATCGTAAAGAGAAACTGAGGGCATATAAATCTTTAGATGCCTATATGGTCCTGTACAAGACTTGTGTGTATGATCCGCAGTTCTGCCGAGCCAGCGCCGAGACCACCACAATGTAAAGAGTGACATTACAGTGCGATTTTAATGATGTGAATATTTTCTAGAAATAAAAGTTCCAGATACAGCATATTCATTTTTCATCAATTCTTGCACCAAACAACACAACAAGATAACATTTAATAATAGTAACAATTATTTAAGCTCCTTATTATGTAGCCGAATCTGTGCTGTTTTGTATTGGCCGCCTCCAGTTTTCACTTTGTTTTGCCTCCAGCTAGCGCCGTGACGTAACTGTGACGTCGGCGCAAAAGGGGTCTATAGTAACGAATTAGAACTACTTAAGTACTGTACTTAAGTACTAAAATCTGTACTCTACTAGAGTATTGTTTTTTTTTTAATGTTCTGCTAGTTACTCGTTATAATTATAAACATTTTACGAATCATTCGTTGCAAGTTGACTTTCATGCTGCCTAAATCACACCAGTTTTATAGGGTAATGGTATTGATTGACACACACTTTGACAACTAATGCAGGGGTTGTCCTGCAATGACATTTTTTTGGCTGCCGCCAAAAGCGCCTTATTTGATTGCTAGCTCAAACTTTTGACTGCTTTCTTTAATAATTACATGACACAATACTTGTACTTTTACTTTTAGTACTTAAGTCGTGAATTTTAAAATAAACTACTTGCATTACTTAAGTACAAAAAATGTTGAATACTTTAGTACTTGCTTAAAGTGTAGAGCACTTCAACTTCTACTCAATTCACTTTTTTGATAAAGCACTTGTACTTTTACTTAAGTCCGGGTTTCTAGTACTTTATACATCTCTGGTTAAAAGGTGGTAGTGGGGGGAAAACAAGGGTTAAAAACTAACATATACTGATATATATATATGAAGAGTTCAGATGCAAAAGCCTCTAAGTGCCATTTGAAATTTTCTTCTAAAATGATCATTTTTATCAAGCTTGTATATTTAAGTTCAGTGATTTCACTTAAATGGCAATGATGATTACCTATTAATTGTTATTTAAGTGAAATTACTGAACTTAAATATACAAGTTTGATAAAATTCATCATTCAAGAAGAAAAATTCAAATGGCATTTAGAGGCTTTTGCATCTGAACTCTTCATATATATATATATATATATATATATATATATATAAAATACCATTTACATGAAATGAAAGAATATTTGTGGCATGCCACGGCACTTTTTTTGTCAAGGAATGAATTTTTTTCTGAATGGAAAAGCCAAGTCAATAAGTCTTTCAACCTCACTGCAATTTAACCTTCCAAATATCAAAAAACATTTGCCTCTTCTGCTCCTCAATATCAAGGAAAAACCACAAAAGGATCTCTTGATGATGGCAGTTGGACACGACAGAGATGATCATCTTGTCAGGGACAATTTCACATCACAGTCAACTCTTTGTTTGTGTTCCCGTCCCATGTGTGTGTGTGGCCATGCCATGCAGCACAGAAATGTGGCTGGTCTGAACAACACATTTAACTTTTTCCATCGTTTCTTGACAAACAAACAACCCCAACAATTACACTGCTACCCAGAGAGCCATTTCCACATGTTGTTTGTCTCACTGCGGCTCTACACCAGTCTCATATAGACCATCGCACAAAATTAACATTGTAACTCATAGTTGGTATTACCCTAATTATTTTATATGAATATGATGCCTGGCAAAAATCGAAGTTAATTTTCCCTCAAAATCAAAAGAAAAAAAGAAGACATTTTGAATAAAAAAGATTCTGTGCAAAATCATTTTTAAGCAACTTTTATATCTGCCAATGGAAACTACAGTATATGTGCACTCAGAAGTGTATGATAATGAACTGTATGGAACTACTGATGATAATGATTAAATCATCAGCTTTGAGGCTATACTGGACCTGTGCAATTTCAAAGAGAAATCCTCAAAATTTGCGAAGACTTTGGCAAGAAAGGCAAATCTTATTGTACATTTGAAATATAAAAAAGACTTACCTCTAAAGGAGAGTCACAGAGGAACCTCTTAAACTGTGAGGGGAAAGATGAGAAAAGACAGTGTTACTTTAAATGAACACACAAGATAACATGGTTATAGTTGGCAGGCAGTCTCATGTATAGTTGAACACATTTGATATGGCCTTTGTATCATCTTTTCAAATATGTCTCCTGTGGTTGTTGAGCTTTTAAGCTAACATTACAAGCATTTTTTTTATTATTTACAAACCAAGTTTGTTTTCCCACTGGCAATGTTGTGGTGTGCATTAATGTCAGATTAGGCTTAAATAGCTATTATCCCTATTATTCCTGTGCATAGCAAAGTGAGAAAAGTTTAATGACATGTGTCATGTGTTGGGTTGGTCACGATGCCCAAACAAACAAATCTTTGCTTTAAATCTTCAATTGGACTTTCAACGATTTTCCATTCTTCTTTATTTAAGAGGGTTTAAATAAACTTGGCTCTTTAACAACACACACAATAGCAACTTTTGTAATCACAGTGATGCAAGACGTTTAATATTGTTTACTTAATTTCAAAACGAGTAGCTGTTCGGTCATTAGTTTGTTTTGGCAAAAGTGAGGAGGTAGTAACTGGCAAGCATTGTGAAGGGAGAAAAGCAAGATGTTTATTAAGGAGACCAAAGTTGTTTAAAAACTTTATCTTTGCTAAAGTGGCCATGGTCTTGGTTTATTTATCAATGACTGACTTATGGGTTTCTTTAGGTCACACATGACTTATGGCGCTTTTCCACTGCATAGTACGGTATGCTTCGGTTTGGTACGGCACACTTTGGCGCTTTTCCACTGCATGGCACGGTACGGTACAGCTTGCTTCGGCGCGCTTTACATACCACCTTTGTTGAGGTTCCAAGCATACCGTACCGATACTAAAATGTGATGTGACACTGCAGATCACTGATTGGTCAGACAGAATTTGCGAGACATCAAACCAACCCGCTAGATTTAAATAGCCAGTAAGAGCCACCGCTGTAGCACCTGTTTTAAAACTACTTGCTTGACTTGCTTGAAGAAACAACAATATAGAAAATATTCTACACTCCAAAAAATAAAAAATAAATAAAAATTTAAAAAAAATAAAAAATTGAATGGTGGTCAGTGGACGGAGGGCAAATGTTCCTCTCGTTGGTTGCCGAGGTTCAACCCCACATTTTAGCAGATAGACATTACACAACATTAACCCAGGTCTAACAGCCTGGTTAGTTGACTTTTTAACTTTAAGATCTCAAAACGTTAAGGTTAAAGGGATACTCCACTTTTTTGGAAATAGTCTCATTTTACAATTCGAATCAAGTTACAAGTTGAATCCATTCAGCCGATTTTCTGATATTTAGAAGAATATTAGTAACCAGACAGTTTCTAGTCTCATTGACTTCCATAGTAGGAAAAAAATATACTATGGAAGTCAATGAGACCAGAAACTGTCTGGTTACTGATATTCTTCTAAATATCAAAAAATCGGCTGAATACATTCGAAAAAGGTAAAACCCAACTGTTTAACTCTGGGGAAGTGGTAAAATGAGCCTATTTCCAAAGAAAGTGGAGTATCCCTTTAATGGTGTCTTATCTGGTAAACTTTTATTTTCTACTGGCTCCCCCCAAGGATGTGTCCTCTCTCCTCTTCTTTTTGTATTATACACAAATAAATGCCGTTCACACTATGATGATAGACAGATTTTAAAATTTGCAGAGGATTCTGTCATTGTGTCTCTTTTAAATGAAAATGTGATTGAACCAATATTGAAGGATTTTAATAAGTGGTGTAAGTGTTCCTTTTTAAACATAAATAAAGGTCAAGGTCAAGGTAAACTTTATTATCCCACAAGGGGAAATTCATGTGGTCATTCATCACGCGCTGTTGTCACAACATATTTTCTAAAAACATAAAAAACAACACAAACACAAAAAGAAATGACAATACTGCGGAATTGACAATCACAATCCAACATTTAACGCTAAAAAAAGTATAATATTATCAAAAGACTAAAACTATAACAACTTGCGATGTAATGTGTCCAAAACGAAAGAACTAATTATTGATTTTAGGAAACAGAGCCCATGTCTCCCCCTCAGTGGAAAAGCGCCATTAAGGACCAAACTTAAGAACAATAGAACATGCATACAGACACACAATACGTGTTAGGACACAAAACACGTATGAAAACCACGCACAGGGCACTTCCATCTCGCATTATTTGCATTAAGTTAACTTTGCTCACGTCTCTGTCTCTCATGCCATCTAAAATTGATACTGAAAATTAAATTAATGACAGTCAATTGTGTTGTTGCTGGCCCCTGTAAATGTAATGAAAATCCTGATACCTTAAATACTTATCTTGTCAGCTGAAGTTCAGCTAAAAGCAACTAACAAATAGAAAGTGAGAGACTAAACTGATCAGATAAAAGATATACTGTACATGAAATACATGAAACCACTAAGCGGTCCACGATCATCGGTACTTTTCTCAATAGCATGTGTGCTTTTGCTGTTTTAGTCACTGTGTATCCACAGGCCTGTGATACTAATATACCCTGCTGTAATGGTGAAACATTATAAACCAATGAGAGAGAAAGAGAGAGGCAGCTTATACGAACTAAAAACATCAATAGCAAACTAACACTGAACATTTCATCCCCTCCTAATATAGACAAACACACACACACACACACACAGCCAGTCTGGTTGTAATCTGGCAAAACCAGGCTCCTGTGGTTTAAAATGCTACAAAACAACAGTGAGCAGCTTTGCTTATTGGACAGCGAGAGTTTTGGAGAGAATTAGTCAGCAGTTACAAACTCCATATGGTGATTTTTGCATCTGCAATGTTTAGAGAACTAACAGCGAATGTGGATTTGAAATCAACAACGAATCTAAAAATACAGCCAAACAATTTATGATTTTTGTCCCGAACACACAATTTTCAGAGAACTGCTGCTGTGTTATACACGACTTTAACCAACAAATGTCTCTTTTGAATAATGCTCAATTTGCGGCAGTTGTGTAAGAGAAACGTATTGTTGGGAAAGTGAGAAAGATGGGATTTGGGAGTGGGGTGTGGTGAGTCACTCAGGGGTAAAACCTGGCAAAGACTCTCTCCTGTGCTGCCAGGAGCTCAACAGTGGGGGTTCGTGGGTAACAGCTCAATGAGAAAGGGCAATGCGGGCATATTTCCATTAGTCTCCTTGCTGATCTCCTGGAGCCTGGCAGTGAACACCCTGATTGGTTATTAACATAGACTGGATAGGATGAGGATGCAAAGATTTACATAAATATATTTACAACCACAAAAGGAATGGAATCAATCTGCTCCATCACCAAGCTCTCTTACTTCTCAACCTCTCCCCTACAACCACCAACCATATTATGGAGCTTTTCTACTACACATTACCGATTCGACTCGCCTTTGTTTGGTTTTCCACTGTGTAAAAGTTGTACCTGTACCTGCTTTCGGGTACCTCACCTCCGGCGAGGTTCTGAACGAGCTAAGGCGATACTAAAATGTGACTTGAAAACAATGCCGACTGCTGATTGGTCAGAGAGAATCATCACTATCATTGAATGCGCCAGATGGAGTATCCAGTAGGGCAAATTTCACAATTCGATTCGATTTCGATTCACATGCTTGCAATTCGATTCGATTTCGATTCCGATTCGATTCAATATTGATCATTTTGGATATCAGTTACAATAAATGGCAAATTTTCTCAAGGAAATCAAATCTCTTAACTAATGCTGTAGAGTCTAGTTGTAGCCTACTAGGCTTCATTAGCCTAATATGAAGGTAATAATTAACTGTTTTGTAGCTATACAAACACTTAAATTACACTTGTTTATTTTTATAATAATAAGATTATATGAAATATAAACATTTAAATGGTGGCTGTCATAAAAACTTGCCAGATTTATTCAAATATGCATTAAATATTGAAGAACATTAAGATTATAATGCGTAATATGGTGTATATAGAGTGCCGCAGTTACGATGCTGCTGTTTTTCTTGAGCTGCGCCAGAGCGATCTCACGCCACAGCGCCAAAACGTTATTTATGTTTTTGAATTTCTAAAGAAAATGGAATTAATTTGAAATTTGAGACTTTGTTTCATATCAATAGTAACAAAGGACAAAGATTAACGCGATTTTTTGGATGTGCGCAGCCGCAATACAATGATCCATTCATTCAAATGAAACAGGATGACTAATCGATTCTTGAGTCTAAGATTCTAAGAATCGATATCGGTTTGTAAAAATGAGAATCGATTAATATCGAGAAATCGATATTTATTACCTAGCCCTAGAATCCAGAATAACCCCGCCGCCATTTTTAAATAGTTTGGCCAGAGATAGTTACTAAACTTACTACTATTATTATGGCAACACGAAAGAATACGGCATGTTCAAACGAGGAGGTGCAGACTTTCCTTTGTTTGGTTGCCGAAGAGAGGATCCAGCGAGAGCTTGATGGGGCAAACGAGGAACGAAAGGCGTCGCTATGACGACCGGCTACTATTTGTGGTACTGTCCACAATGGAAAACGGAGCGAAAAGCGAGTCGATTCGAGTCGGTAACGTTACTGGTAATGGAAATTAGACACTTTTCACAATTAAATCAATTCCTGGTGGGAAAAAGTCTAGTTCTGTTCTACTTTTTTTCCCTCCTCGAATGTCTTGATGTTGAAAGGGAAACCTCTTATTTGTCAACTACCCATATCTTACATGACAAAAGTTCATGCTTCTTTCACCACGGCTTTATTCTCTCTGTAGCCCTTCTTCAAATATGTAGTTCTGAGATGTTCCAAAATTGCCGTCTGACCAAACTCTGACCAAAAGTAGGAAGTGAAATGGCTCTGAGGGGATTTGAAATTAAGCAGAACATAGTGAACGTTAGGGACTGGTCCTTAATGGACCATGGAATCTGCTGTTTATATCATCCTACGTCTGTCAGAGAGCTGATATAACTAGGTAACATACGTGTACATTGAAATTATTCAAGTGATGGGGAGTTTTAAGAAACTGCTAATTTTGGGAAATAGCATGCATCATTTAACTTTAAACGCATACATTAATGTAGAATGTCTGAGATCCTACAGGATGATGGTATTAGTAAAAATAAACACATACTTTATGAATCGATTTGTGTTCCTCCTCTCCTCCCCAGAGGTACTCAAATAATTAGTCAGTGTGCCATTAGGAATAAATTCAGTTTTTTTTACAGGATTTGTTGTGCTGAAAATCCATGCCACATGTAGGAGATCAGTCACACCTCACTACAACAACAGAAATCCCTGCCTGTGTGTGTGTGTGTGTGGTGTCTTCAAATCACAATAAAGGGGTGTTTACACTGATTTCAAACAACAAAATGACGAAATCCAGCATTTCCACAAATTTTGAGGGAAATGAGTTGCTGCATAATCAGCTCACAAACTTGCTCCACAAATTTTGAGATCTTACTTTAACATCCAAATGTATAACTTCACCATCTCAAGCTGACTGTGATGTAATAATTCATTCAATTATTAAGATATCATTCAAAAGTACGGGG
The DNA here is from genome assembly GCF_988280905.1 of Pimephales promelas. Taxonomy (NCBI): domain Eukaryota; kingdom Metazoa; phylum Chordata; class Actinopteri; order Cypriniformes; family Leuciscidae; genus Pimephales; species Pimephales promelas. The sequence goes on along the minus strand of NC_142779.1, from coordinate 3,605,911 downwards.
TCATTAAGTTTCATTAATGAAATAAATACTTTTACTCAGCAAGGATGCATTAAACTGATCAAAAATGACAGTAACGAGATTTATAACGTCACAAACGATTTATATTTCATATATATGCTGTTCTTGTGAACTTTCCATTTATCATAGAATCCTAAAAAAATATATCATGGCTACTACAAAAATATTAAGCAACAACTGTTTTCAACATAAGAAATTTTTCTTGAACAAATCATCATATTAGAATTTGTGAAGGATCATGTGACCTGAAGACTCGAGTAATGATCCTAAAAATACAGCTTTGATCACAAGAATAAATTTCATTTGACTACATATTCCATTTTAAATTGTAATAATATTACAGTTTTTAATGCATTTTTGATCTGCAGCCTTGGTGAACAGAAGAGACCTAAACACGGGTATAGTGTAAGTTCAAGGGTATAGTGTAAGTTAACAATTCATATAAATCAAATCACAAAAACAATGTAATTTCACACAAAAAAGGGAAATTAATCTTGCTGAAGTAGCTTTGCAGCACATTTTTTTCAGGGCCAGATCCACCACCAAAGGGTACGTGGAGGTAAAGTATGAAGGAAGACGGATGGGGGAATAGGCCGAGACACAAGTGACTTCAGGAAATCCCCACCTCAATTTAAACACATAGACCAATGTCTCAAATCTGAGTATAATGCTCACAAGGCTGTGCTATGCAAACATACGCACACCTTCCGCACTATAAATAGAGCTCTGTTATGGCACTAGGAAAGAATCTGGGAGACTGACGGCTCTGACGACTTTATTCATTTGCTGTTGGCAGAGCCGGGCCAGTTTCCAGGCCTAAGGGTGGCAAAGGCTTCTCTCAGGTTACAGGTCTACATCCAGTTCACCCACAGCATCTGTGTACCAACTCGTGATTAAGGCCAGAAAGAGCTTCTACAAATGCACAATCAACACAATGCAATTGCAAGTTTGTGGCAGTGACAAACCTTGAGGTTTCAAGAAGATGAGTTTCTTTTGGATTATCAATGTTATCAAGCTACAGGATAAACATTGAGGAACTGGGATCTCCAGATGTTTCTCTGCCAAAAGAGAACTGTCTTTTGGACCTTGAACCGTTTGGTTACCAGTATAGTCCATTATATGGAGAAAATCCTGGAAAGTTTTCATCAAAAATCTTAATTTCTTTTCGACCGAAGAAAGAAAGACATGGATATCTTGGATGACATGGGGGTGAGTAAATTATCAGCAAAAGTTTTAAAAGTGAACTACTCCTTTAACACAACAACCCCTTTTCCTTTATACTCAAAAACCCTCCAAACTCTTAAATTACATTTAAGATAACCACACTTTCACTATATTCATGACATTGTTCGGTGTAGCTGAACCACCAAATCATCAAAGCTTTATATAAAATTTAATTTATCTTGGCCTCCCTTTGTCCTCCCGACAGTCCAACTCCCAGACTGCGAATGTACTTCTTTTATGACATGTAATTAAGTTATGGCTGTGTTTCACAAAGCAGGGTGTGTGTATGCGGCCCGGCCCAGTCTAAGACTGAAAACACACAATAGAAGAACTTTAACCACTTCAATTTCACCAGATTCACTCAGTCCTAATTCACTCTCTACCAAAACACAGGTGAATTATTGGCCAATCTAGACAACGCTCAAGTTTTCGAAATGGACGCCACTGCCTACTATACTTCAATCTTTTCAACATACAATATATTATTCTCTGACGACATCAGACACAAATGAATATAGATAGACACATTACAAACAAGACTCTTGTCTTGGCAGGTTTGGTTTGATTTAAAGGGAATTTAAATCCCTTAAATGCATTTTGTTGTATATTTTGAGGGTTTATAAGTACAGAAAAGATGAAATTATTCTCTTCAGGTGCTTCGTTTATATCTTTATATTCTGTTTTGGTCAAATTTTTCACAGTATTTGCAGCGGAACTGACAAATAAGGACATTGACTACCGGCCCAACACTTCGAGCAATCCGCCATTATTAATTCTCGCTCCGATTTTGTAGTCCGAGCTCAATGATGCAGAAGTTACGAGAGGGCTAGTCAAAATGTTCAGTTGTTGGATGTAGTGACCTGAAGCACTTCAAGGATCCCCACTTCAACAACCTCCGCCAGGATAAAGAAGGGTTTGCCGATTGACTTCGTCTGAATGAGGGGTAAATTCCTTCTATCATTTAGCTGCTGTGTTTTCTGATGCTTTCTAAACGTATCATATTATCAATACAGATTTTTAGTGGTAAGATTAGACCATTTATCTTGTCAGTGTGCTTGATTTAACAAGAGAAATAGTCGACTTTCACTAATATCACAACATAGTTAACTTACATACCACTGCATCCATATGAAGACGTTGTTCTGCAGATTCGTCGTCGTCTTTTTCAAATCGCTCGCTCCGGCTCGAATATGTAACGTTAAGGGTTGATGGACAAGTCTTCCGTTGTTGACATTTTGTTAACGTGTGAATAAAAATGTTCTTTGAAGCTAGTAATCGTATATCTCTAATCAAACTACAATAATGGCCGAACGCGGGGAGTTGAACCGACCGTGAACTCATCGACCTGGAGAGCGGGCGGGGTGTGACGCATCTCCTTTTTATTTAAAGGGGCCGCTTTGAAACGGGTCGCTCACAGACGCACATCAGAAAAGGGGCTTGTGGAGCTATGATAATGAGGAATTCAGACCCAAGCATTGCAGTTATGTTTTATATAGACCACAAATGTATGATTTATAAGTAAAAATGAATGATTTCAAAGCATGATATGTACCCTTTAAGCCAATTCTGGTGCAATTGCTCAGTTAGTGCGGTTGAATAAGTGTGAACGCTGCTATCCGCTGAAAAGATTGGACTGAAATATGAATCCAACATATAATATTGATCAATAAAGTCTCAAACCACATGTCAGTAAATATGTAAATGGACTTGTAGAATACTTTTCTTCACAAGGGGAAGTTCAGTCAGCACGTTTGCAGGCACATGTGTAGGTCTAGCAAAAGGCTAATGCATTTGAGAGAAGTGTGCATATATTTGTGAGTTAGTGAGCAGAGCTTCAGGTTAGTCGGTGTGTTTCATGCAGTTGTGAACGGGCCATGTTGAAGTCTGTACCTCGCTCTCCCCGCACTCGGACGGAGTATCGCCATGAACGGTCATCTGGTAGCGGGCGTACAACGCCACTGACTGCTTGTACGACGCCAGGAAGTCCGGGTCCTCAAAGCTGACCGGCACTAGCCTCACCTTCAGAGTGATGGAGGGATGATTAGAGGGAGGAGAAGACAGGCGAATAAAAGAGACGGAAGGGTAATGGGAAATGGGACATAAAAAAAATGGAGGATGGGGAGATGGAAAGAGAGGAGGGTAATAAAAATGTGTTGATAAGGGGAATGGTTAATACAAATATCAATGAAATGATTTAAACAACATACATCACATATGCAGTGTTTTTTTGGGTTCATATTCACATTGCAAGCCAAAGTACCCATTACAACTTCCTGTTCATGAGACCTTTGAAATGTGACCTATATCAGGCACTGGTTCTGAACTGCCCATTCTTATTCATATTCATCCTGACATACACAAATTTCACAATTTAAACAAATAAAATAATTTAATTATTTAAAAAAAAGGTTCTTTATTGGCATTTATTCCACATGCTCTTTTAAGAACTGTTCGCTTATAGGTTATTTTGGAACAGAAGGTTATCTTCAATGACTTACCTACAAAAACACCCTTTTGGAAGCTTTATTTTTAAGATGGAAAATCTTGGTCTCCGCCTGTATTTTTGCACATTTCAGACTAAAACTTCACACAGTTCAACTGACTGACTGTTTTATGATCCAACGGAAAATTAAATAAGCAACTGAATCATTAAAAATATAAAATCGCATGAATTCTGACTGTTCACATCATCACTTTTTGCACGAAAGTGGTTCAGAATGGAAATAAACTTATCAAATTCAATGTGATTTGTGCGGATCACAATGATTTGCATGAAGATTATTAGAATCGATTTTGCATCTTCTTAAATAAAGACAGTAAATTAATATGAACCCAAAAATATACTGTAAAAGTAAAAAAAAAAAAATGAACTGCACTCCCAACCTGTCTTACTCTTCACTTTTTCAATTAAAATGCTTTATTTTTTTTTTGTAAGCATTTAAGAATTACTTCAAACCAGTGATTTTTTGTAGTGATGAACAATATGTCCTGTCACCATACCGATATTGGTTAATTATCGTTCTGATTAGGCTGATTTTAGAAGTATTTTAGGCATAATTATGATAGTTTAGTCAGTTTAATTCTCTCTTGATCCAGATTTTTTGAGAGGAGAACAGTTTGGGATCTGTTAAACAGTGTATATTATGTGTAGGGATGCACGATATATCGGCCAGCATATCGGTATCGGCTGATATATGTTCATTTTTAATGTTATCGTTATCTGCCTGGTAAGAAAATGTGGCCGATATATTAAAGCTGATAAATTAAAGCTTCAGCTGAGACACTTGTTGAGCACTGTTTATGTTTTTGAATTTCTTGAAATATGATTGAAATCTCTTCAAAAAATGAAAATACAGTTTGTTACAACATGTGCAGCGCAAATCTTGTCATATCGGCTATACAACACTATAACATGGACATGGATTTAATTGTGAGACTTTTGTTTTTGTAATCAGGCTCTCAAAATCAGATATTAATTTGGATTTAAGTTTATGGGCCGATATATCGGTTATCGGCTTTCAAATACAAAGAATTATCGGTTATCGGTATCGGCCAAAATTTTCATATCGGTGCATCCCTAATTATCCGAAACACATTGAAGCATGTACAGATACACACCACATGCAAATATATTATGTAGATCATCCTACTGGCATATTATCAGCCATCGTGTACAAAATAATTATGGTTTAAAAGCCAGTAAGCCATGTTCTACATTCCTACAATTGAAATAAAAAAATTTAAGCAGATTCAGTGTGGAGTAAGACAGGAAAGGGAATGTGCATTATGGATTAAAAGTCAGAGTTTAAGGGGTAAATGAAGGGAAAGGGAAGGGGCTGAAGGTGAGGCTTGTGCACCGAGGCCGTGAAGCTCTGCTCAAGATCTAAAATCATATTCCCTAGAGTAGACTATCAATGAACCTGAAGACTTACAGGTTAACACCTCATGTTGATGGTGCTGGGGGAAAAGTAAACATAAAAAGCTTGTTCTACCTCTTCCAAAGTGTTGAGCCCCACAAAACATATTAGCAATAACATGACATCCTTCAATGTAAAAACACACGTCAATAAGCTAGAGCAAAAAGCACATATGTTAAGAAAAATCAAAGATTGAAGTACTGTATAACACCAAATCAATCCAACTCAAACCTAAAATTCCTATATGTTCTCTAATATAGTCAAATAACTGACTGTTCAAATAAGCTACAGTATGGCCACTTTATAAATGTGTGTTCCAGTCACAATCCGAATTGAGATCCTGCTTGTATTTGAATGGCAAAAACATGTCTCCAACTGATTCCCAATCAGTTTGACTTACTCATTACAGACATCACAGCATGTGTTTGTTACAGCATGCAACTAGCAATGTGCAGAGATCTTATTCATAATTCATTATGCATTCCACAGTGCCCAGTCATGAGATATGAAACTGTTAAGCCGTTGTGTTGTTGATTCAGCTTCGGTGCTACTACAGGAAACACTGATGATGACAGAAATTATGTTAATGAATTGTAATTTTTCACATTAGTCAAAAAATTACTCAAACTGCAAAAAGATAATTGTGGAAAGATGTGTTTTGACGCATTAAGCTATGGTGCTCATGTGAGGGACGAAGGTTTAAGATCTCATTCCCATTTTTCCTGCTCTTCCCATCTTCCTTCTCTTTACATAAACAGTGGAAAACATAAGAGCAAGAATTTTAAATACTTTTTTGTGGGGGTGAAAACTGAGGCTGTATGAGAATTACACACGCACATCTTGAGGAAAAGGACATTCAATGAAGGTTCATTGCCTACAAGAAGATGTTTGGCTGAAATTGCACTTTCCTAGTTGCGTAGTTCACTTTTAAAAAATGTTTTGCTGATAATTTACTCACCCCCATGTCATCCAAGATGTCCATATCTTTCTTTCTTCAGTTGAAAAGAAATTAATGTAAAAAGAAAACATTCCAGGATTTTCTCCATATAATGGACTTCAATGGGGTCCAAACGGTTCAAGGTCGAAATGAGAGTTTTAGTGCAACTTCAAAGGGCTTTAAACGACACCAGACGATGAATAAGGGTCTTATCAAGTGAAACGATCGGTCATTTAAAAAATAAATAAAAATATTTAAGTTTTATAAGCACAAATGCTCGCCTTGCTCTGTTCTGTGATGCGCGTTCGCAACTCTCCTGTTCAAACTCGTTCATCAAAATGAACGAATCTTTTTTCGAGTCATGACTCGAAGGGTCCTAAACAAGACCCTTATTCATCGTCTGGTGTCGTTTAAAGCCCTATGAAGCTGCACTAAAACTCTCATTTGGACCTTGAACCGTTTGGTTCCCATTGAAGTCCATTATATGGAGAAAAATCCTGGAATGTTTTCATCAAAAACCTTAATTTCTTTTCGACTGAAGAAAGAAAGACGTGGACATCTTGGATGACATGGGGGTGAGTAAATTATCAGCAAAAGTTTTTTTTGTAAAAGTGAACTACTCCTTTAAGAAGAGGTAAAATAACTGCGTAAGAACCCAAACATCCTAACAGCAACAAACTCCTCGTTTTACACAAGCACCTGTAGAAACACTGCCCACACAGTGCGGATAGAAGCGTTTTCCTCATTTCCTTTGGCATTTCTCTTTCGCCCTCTTTTCAGGATTACATTCATACGGTTTCACAGAGTTTCCATGGTTTACATCAATTTATTTAGCCTTCCCCTAATTTCCTGTCTGCTTGCTTTCGGATCCTCCTCCTCACTGCTGTTTTAAAACACTGCTCATTAAAGTCAGTGCACTTTTTGCTTCCAGGTGAACATGCTTTCTACCTCATGCCACCCCATGCATCACAGATGCGTTCCCCTTTCTTGTTGAATGTCTTATATACACAAATGTAAGCTGATGTCACAATCCTCAAAATATTATTTGGTTTAGAGATCAAAGTTATGAGCATGGCCATGTCAAATGTGCTCACTGGCTAGAAAGAGAAAGCCCCTCAGCTCTGGATCCCCTGACCTGGCTCTCGGTAGGTTTGTCAGGCGGGTCCTTGTGAATGGCCATCTGGTAGAGTTTGTACACTTGGTATGAGGCGTCAAACGAAGCCTTGAACTGTGGACTGGGAGGGCTGGAGCGCACTAGCCTCACCTTCAACATGAGGATGAGCATCAGAGGGTTAAACAGAAGAATTACAGATACTTTCCAAGAAACAAGCCAAGTAATAGTACAGTGAGCATGGAACATCTTATGATTTGGAATGGAAACAGAATTAAAAAAAAGTTGTACATGCTGTTCTTCTCTTTATAGCACAAGATGAAACTTCCCATATTTAGAAAAAAGGGGAAAAAACTAAAGAAATATGAAAACCTATTTGGCATAACAGTAAATAAAGCTAATTATATATATATATTAGCATTGTGACCATTTTTATGACATTTTATTGAAAAAAATTCACACCCAAATTTCATATGTAACTGCAAAAAATATTGTATAAAAATAATAAATTAGTAGTAGTGCATTTAAAATATGCGGATCAAATAATGCATAAATAATTTTGCATTAATTGAAAGACAAAAACTATTACTGTAATGGAAATCTGATAAAAAAATGAATTTGAAAATAATGGACAGAACTAAATTAAATTATCCAGCTGCGTAGAAAAAAAAAGTGATTTATGCGATAAACATATTACATAAAATTCGAATGAGATTGACACCAGCAAATCAGTGGTCCTCATACTTATGTTATCACTGCTTACACCCCAACAAATGAAGAAAACAGGAAAACATGAACAACAAAAAAACATGAAAGAGACACATATTCATCATATTACAGCCTTTGTTTGTTTGGGTTATATTCAGCATGAGTTCAGACAGAAATAACAGGTCATATTTCAACCTAAAATGTCAATGAAAAACATATCTTTGCACTAACAAATTATGAACTTATTACAATATATGACCCAAAATCAAGTGCATATAATGCAGTTAGGCTAGTTGTTTATTATGTTCTCAACGGATTTTAGAAGAACGTTACTGTGTCCAGAAACCTGTTCATTGATTAAGAGCCACTTCCTGGTCCTGCAAGCAATGCAAACTGTAGAGAAGAGTTCCTGCACTAATGATTAAACGCAGACCTGCAGTGAATCAGTCTCAAAGTGTCTCCTTGTATACGGTTACAAAAGGAAACGTCCTGAATTTCTAGGCACAGCTGAACTGGCTTTCATTATCACATTAGCAACCACAGGAAATGATGAAGAGCTATAACAATGACCAATACTTAAGCTTATAATATACATTTCAAAGGAAAAATTAGCTACATAAATGAATCCAACCGGTAGCTATAAATATAAATGAATGGGTGTTTTAAAGTAGTACAATACTGGTTTAAAAGTGGCACGTCAGGTTAACGATACCAAACATAACGGGATTGGAACGACATGAGGGTGAATAATTCAAACAAGCATATGCACTTACAAAACGCAGGTCACAACTATTAAATGACATGACAGACCAGTCATTCTGAAGACAAAGTTAGTCAGTATAAGGGTGTAAAAGTCTAACATGAGCTTAAATGTTTAACTGTGTGGGATCAGATGTTATGTTTGATTAGTAAAACTGAGCTTGACATCGAACAGGATCATCAGTGTTTGCACAAGGACAAACTGGCCTCAGAATTGAGGCGGCAAATCGAAATCCAATCCTCCAAAAAAACATTTAATTGACTGGCAAAGCTGTTCCTAATTAAAGGACCTCTCACGGAGACGTTTTCATTGGACGAGGTGCTTATGGTTCACAAGTTCTCCAGAAGAGCATGACTGGGGGATTTAGATTCAGTTTTATTTTTTTTGGCCCTCAATGCACATCTCTTATTATTGCTCGGCCAAGTTAATGAAGATATTTGCGACTTTTGTTTCAGATAAACATAAGTAGAGTCTTTTAATCTGCTGGGCAATTCTCTCGAGATGTGGATATTTGATTAAGTGTGTGAGGAGTAACCGAGACAAAGAGAGCGCAGCGCTGTCAAAACAGCTCAGAGATTTCAAATTATATGGGAGGTGAAAGAGGGCAGTGGCTTCACAAACTGGGATTTGAAAAGTTTGAACGGTTATAATGTACCTTTACTGCCCTCTGCAGGTGTAGTTGGGGGGTTTGAAGAACCATATTCAATCATAATTACTCTTGAGAAGACACAGACACCTATACTTTTTAAAGCAACTTTCTGGGTTCAGTACAAGTTAAACTAGAGTGAAAGCAATTAATGACTTCAACAGAAAATCTTTTGACTCGTTTTTTTTTTTTAACTAATCAAAAATCGGGGCAACAGTCAAGAAATTACAATTGGAGTAAATGGAATATACAACAAAAAATATAGTTTCAAATATTCGCTACCTTGCTACGACGTCACTCTGTAGGCCAAAACGCGGAAGCGAGTTAGCATTTTAGCACTTCCGGTTCCCTCGCTCTAAAGTCTATGGGATTTTTGAATGGGTTTTTGCTAAATCGCCTGAAATAAGGTCTGTGGTGAACAAAGCCTCTAAATATTTTCACGTTTTGATCTATGACATAGAACACATAGTTATAACCTGCTTGTGGTTTTTTAAACTTTGAGTTTTTTAAAAACTTTATATTGGCTTCAAAATGTACACATTTTGGATTAACTTGATAGACAAAACGTGTAAGGGTCACAACTCTTTGTTAAACACAGATCTTATTTTTTGCAATTTTCCGAAAGTCTATGGGGAAAATGCATTGCTTTTCAATCGAGGGAACCCATGCGCCGTTAACTTCCGAGTTGTCCTACAAAGTGACGTCATCACTCAGGCACTCTATTTACTCCAGTCTTCAGTGTCACATGATCCATCAGAAATCATTCAGATCAAGAAACATTTCTTATTATTATCAATGTTGAAAACAGTTTTGCTGCTTCATATTTTATTTATGATTAGAAATCTTTTGTAACATTAATGCATCCTTGTTGTATTTTATTCTTTACACAAAAAAACACAAGGAGAGAATTTTAGACAAAATGTCCATGCAGTCTTTTCAATACTATAAAAGTAGAAGCAAAGAGATGGAGTTTCAATCAATACTGACTTAAATTACTTCAGAAGATTTTGAAGTGATTTGAAGTGCTTGTATTTAGTTGTTTTTTTTTTGGAGATTGGCATTTAAATATCATTGTACTTTCATTGTATGGAATTTTTTTTTTGCTTGAATCCCCTTTTACATGTCACAGAAGAAAGTTATGAGCTCTTCATTTTCATTTTTGGCTAAATTTCTTTCAACACACTCTAAAAAAAACGCTGGGTTGTTTTAACCCAATTTTGGGTAAAATATGGACAAACCCAGCCATTGGGTTTCATTTTTAAATTACATTTTTAACCCAATGGCCAGGTTTGTCCATATTTTACCCAGAATTGGGTTAAAACAACCCAGCATTTTTTAGAGTGCATGTATTGAACCCAGAACATTCCCATAATGCATGTATTGAACCCAGAACATTCCCATAATTCAGCATCAAAATCCCAAGGTAAGGCAAGAAGTAAAATGTGCCAAGGCTTTCTAAAGTAATCTTTTCCCTGTCAAACAATGAGTGCTTCACTTAAACTGTAGTGTGAATAAAACGCACTCCCGGCCGCGCGTCTGATTGGTTGTATGTAAACATCTCATTAGGCAGGGTGTCTTCTCCGAGAGCTTAACGACCCCACAACTGAGATTTACAGAAACGAGCCGATAAAGTGACGTCTGGAAAGGAAACGTGGTTTTCAGTATGTGCCAGAGAGATTAGTGCTAACAAACAGACTTCAAGGACAGAGCTTAACCAGCATCAAACTACACTCTGACGGTTTATATTTCCACAAGGGCCTGACACGCAAATTACATTGTTGAATAAATAAATGCACAAATTGCTTGTTTGCATGAGAAAGTTCATAATGATAAAAAAAGGAGTTCAGCTTGCTTTTAGTCTGCAAATGCAGAGGACGTTATCATGTATTGTTTCTAAAGTGAACCACTAACCTTGTTCAGATGACGGTGACATTGACTGCTATCCACTTAAGATAATTGAATGACATATTGCAGTCAATCAAATCAATCCAGTCAACAAGCTAATTGAGGGATGAATCGGCCCAGCGCCGTCTCCAGGGACAATGACGTTTGGGGTATGAGATGGCCTTTCATACAGACTTGCTTAGAACGCGAAAACACTGGCTGTTTACCCATGCTGACTTCACCCAAGCAATCGCAGCAAAAGCAGGAGAGGATTGTTTGTGAAGAGAATGGCCTGGAATATTTACCCAGAATATTTGTGAAATTGGTGCCAGGTCCAATCTTCTCCTGCTTTGGCCGGTTTAGTTACTTGACCTCAAAGAAGTGTTTACATACAAGCAAAGGTCATGACTTGCCTCTAAACGGTGCAGCGGGTCACTGGGTAAGTGCTCTGTAATGAAGTCCTCCAATGATTTGGGCTGATTAGATGAAGATTTTGATGGGGCTGGACTCGGAGAAGAAGAAAGCGGTTCTTGCTGCTTCAGTTGCTCCTTTTGAAGTCGTTTCTCTTTCCTAATGTCCTTAGCTTTCCGACACAGAGGCCTGTTGGGGTCGGCTCCCTTACCTAGAATTAAGAAGACAACCACGATTGAAGATATTTTCTCGTTGATTAACTGTCTTAATGACAGGCTAAGCATTATTGCGTTGAATTTTCAGCATCATTACTTCAGTCGTACTCCTTTGTCACATGATCATTCAGAAATCATTCTAATATGATGATTTGCTGCTCGAGAAACATTTACTATCAATGTTGAAAACAGTTGTCCTGTTTCATATTTTTGTCATTTGATGGAGAGAACATTCAAGGGGAACTTTATCTTTTGTAACATTATAAATGTCTTTATTTTAATGACTTTTTATTCATTTAACAATGCATCCGTGCTGAATAAAAGTATTTCTTTTTCTTTTTATCTTGCAGAAAATAAACTTTAAAATGGTAGTGTATATTTAGTAGGGCTGTGAAACGATTAATCGCGATTAATCGCATCCAAAATAAAAGTTTGTGTTTACATAATATATGTGTGTAGTGTGTATAATTATTTTGTATATGTAAATACAAACACATGCATGCATATATTTAAGAAATATTTGCATGTATATACTTTATATATATTTATACAAAATGTATATTATACATAAAAATAAATATTTGATATATTAATTTAATTACACATTTATCTTAAATATATACATGCATATGTGTGTATTTATATATACAAAATAATTACACACACTACACACATATATTATGTAAACACAAACTTTTATTTTGGATGCGATTAATCGCGATTAATCGTTTCACAGCCCTAATATTTAGCACAATTTCATTTTTATTGATGCTTTACAAAGTAAGACATGGCTATAAAAACTTTGTGACAATGTGCCACTATGCATTACTTGACTCCCATCACTGATAAAAACCCTGAACTCTCAAGATAATTTTGGCATTAACAAGATTCTACAAAATAATTTAAAGGAAAAGTTCATTGTTAAAGGTGTCATGACATGAGAAATCAAATTGCCTTGATTGTTTGACATATTAAAGACTTTGTACCATTAAAACATCCTGAAACTTCCCTACACTGGATGCAGACGTTGTGTCAGAAGCAAATAGAACCAATTATAAATCACTTGCGCTGATACAATGTCAATGTGTAGTCAAGTTATGTTTACCACAGGCTTTATTTGACATAAAAACCCATAGGAAAATCTAGAAGAAAGCAGCGGCAAATTAGACTTTCAGGTTCTGACGTCACACCTGCACCAATCTATAGCGAGTAACCGTTGATACTTTGCCCTTTAGCCAATCATAACTCGTTTACTGATAAGCCCTAAAGGAGCCGACCCTTACAAGCTGATCATTTCAGACAAAGGCTTAGAATGAAGGTTGAAAATAACTGTTTTTCCACATATCTATATTTGTTTCTTTGCTTTATTTTGTGCAACTTATTATAAGAGAACCTCAAGGAATGTATTATAATAATCAAATAATCCATGTCATGACCCCTTTGAAATAAACATGATACTGCATTTGCATTTTTGTTTCATAACGTGTTTCTGAGGAGCAAATTAAATGTGAACTGATTTCATCCATTATTCATTCATTGAATGGTGTCAAGTTGGTGTTTTTACAAGTTACAAGTTACATTTAGAAAAATGTGTACTTAAGAATTGAGCACATTAAGACCAGCGGGCCATTTTGATTTCATGTTGACTTGGTTAGCTACATGTGGCATGTGTAATTTTTCAGAAGGTATGCCCACAGGCAGAGGCACACCCTGTGTCTAAAATATGTCAAATAAATAGTCCTGCACAGTGGAAAACTTGACATCTCCAAAAAGAGCAGAGGAAAAACCAGCAGCAGGAGTCTAAAAACCCGAGGGCCGAGATCCCCAATGAAACAAAACTTAGCATCCATTTACGGACTACCTCATAAACCGTGCGGCATGTTGCTGGTGATATCTGGTGGAGGGGCGAAGACTACAGGAGAGGTATAATCAATAACAGGTCATCCCACATTTGGAGCCGTTTTGCTGGGCGTGAGAGCATGTTTCCATTAGCGCCTTGCGGGCACATTCGCTAACCGTAGGAGTGCGTGATCCTTTGAGCGAGTTACGAGCACGATGTGTGCGCTCCAATGACTCGAGTTTCGCGTTAGTAAACGCAGGGCCGAGTTCTCCCGTTTAGATGGAAGTCATTTGCCCTCCTCTGACATCATGACATCACTGCAGCTGTAAAACAACACAGGTTCTGTTTGTTGACTCCCGCTGCTTTTGCAAGGATTGTTCAGACCACGTTTAAATGGAAGTGTCAAGATGGTTGTTCATTTTCCCCGAAGGAAACTGAAGGAGGTGGTAATCCCAGATTGAGAACGACAGGCTGGGCCGGTCAGGAAAGGGGGGACGGACGGGGTCATTGCATCAGTTACTGTTTCAGAGAGTGCGGCAGCAGCCCTGGCAGTCGGCCATCCATTTACTACTGAGAAAAGATTAGAGAGTGAGCTTCATGGCGTAATGTTCGGACACACACTCCAGTCATTAACTTGCAGTGCACTCTATCTCTGACGACGGTCAACCACCTAAAATTGTTCATATTCTGAAGCATTTCTAGCTATAATTACATTTCCAAGGATAATTTAAGAGGTGTTTGCTGACGCAGAACTGGCTCATTTGATTTTAGGATGCTTGGCTGGGGATTACAACGCATTTGCCAAAGTCTTTAGACGACTCTACGCTGATTAACTGGCAATTATAAAAACAGACGCACATATTTTGACACAAGAAGTGTTTGTAATTGCAAAATGAAACTGCCCTACTGGTCAAGAACCGTTTGTTGGACTGAGCAATCTAGAACAGTGATAATGTGTGTTAATCTTTGGCCGTGTATATCTGTGTACACAGTACAATAACCTGCTCACTCCCTCTCTTTCTCTCCAGCCCCCCCTCAATCCCTCTGGACCGACGCCAGTCCCTCGGAGTGCTCCCGGCATCCCATGTCAACAGTTTACACGCCGACATCCTGTTTGGAGCAATAAGGAAAGCAGGGCCATTTCCTGCCTGTCCCTGTGCCAGCCGTCGACGAGCGTCAGCCTGCCATCAAACCCTTTCAACTCGCAGAGAGAGAGTGAGAGATCGCATCTCACAAAACCTGTCAGGAGCGTATAAATCTAATACAAATTCATTAAAATAAAGGAATTGTATACTACAAAACCATTATGATTTGTTACAGCATAATGAAAGTCATAAAGTACGTTTTTTTTGGAAGAAATTATTACTTTTATTAAGTAAAGACGCATTAAACCGAGCAAAAGTGACAGTAAGGACATTAATAATCTTACAAAAGATTTCTATAGCAAATAAATGCTTTCTATTTATCAAGAAATGATGGGGGGAAAATCACGTTTCAACGAAAATATGAAGCAGCACAGCCTTTTTCACCATTTACTGTATAATAATAATAATATGAAATGTTTTTAGAGCCGCAAATCAGCATATTAGAATGATTTTTTCTTAAGTTATATTTTTGCCTTCATTTAGAAAGGACAGGAAAATTAGCGTAGCCCTCAAACCGTATTCACTTTATAGCCCTTAATCCTGTAATTGTGGACAAATGTGGGCACAGAGGACTCAGGTGTGATCCTAATTTTTATTTATAATAAATGCTATATCACTGTCTTCGATAAAGTTTTGTCTATCCATTTATGGTGTTTCTATTTTGGGGGTATTTTAGAATTTATTTACTTCAAAAAGTACCATATTTTCTATGTAAATTATTTCGATGTAAATTAATTACTATGTAGGTTTTTTTTTAACTATATTAAAATATTGCAATAAGTTCTTAGAGCTAAAACCTAAAGATGAAGTGACTTTGCCGTCACCTGGTGTCTTATTTTGGCTTATTTCAGAATGCTCTAAATTACAGTTTTTCCTATTCATTTCTATGGGTGCCCATTTTTGACACAAATACAAGATTAAGGAGTTTTTTTCACCCACTTAACATTGTAGAATTGAGTAAAAAAAAAAATGTGTGTGTTCAGGAGGCAAACTTAGGAAAAGTAGCCAAGTCTTGTACCGCTCAGATCAAGGGAAGTATTTTTTAAAAAATAAATCAAAACTATTTTGCCCAAATTTGTCCAGAATATGGTTTTAGGGTTAATAGTAGATATAAATATGTAGATATATAGCTAGATCGACATTAAAATAATGTCACAATACAAAAACAAAAATCCTGTCCTCTCTTGATCGATAGATTGATATAGAAAGTCCTAAACAAAAATGGGGTGAAATATGACCTGGACATGTTCTGGATAAGTTTCAAGGGATTCACCCATAATTCACTTTAATTTTAGGCTACATAAAAGTGCAGCTTTAACCGGATACAACTTGTTAGTTACACTCGCGATACAAAGCACAAATTTGGACCGGCTTTAAAAAGCACATTGACAACAGACTATTTACACTTTCCTCAAATAAATCTGGCCTTTACACGCTTCGCATGAGACGTGGGACCTCCTTCAGGACCTCCGAGCGCTGCTCTGCGACTTCCTCCGACAAAGAGCCAGAGTCATTGAGACAATTAGCCCTTTCTTAACATTCATTCTTCCCTCTTTTCCTGTTAATACCTCCAGTTGACTTCGAGGAGGGAATGTTTCCGGACAGGGTTGTAAATACGGCACGGGGATGATAGAGATGTTGGATGGCTTTCTTCCAAACCAGAGTAAACATGAGCGAGAGCTAGAGCAGATGCTGGGCCGGATCCAGGTCGAAGACAGCCTGCGTTCTGTTACTTGCACTGTTTAACTGAGCTCTGAGCGGATAGGAGCCGGTGTGGTGCTGTTCGGGTATAATACAGTAGAGTCGGCTATTATATCACACTACTCAAGCACACACACCAAGAAAACCCCTCAACATGGGTGATAGGGGTTCATGGCCCCAATACAGCTGCTTAGGATCATAGAAAAGATCATTTTAATCACTTTCCGCCCGGTTACTTACGACAGTGTTATGTTAATGATATAAACGCAGTTCAACTCACTTAATAATTACAATTCACAACTAAAATATTAGTACAGCACACACACACAAAAAAACATTTAATTCCAAACCAGCTTTACCAAAAAAAGACAATTGCTGTGTCTGAAATCACCCACTACTCACTATATACTGGACTATATAGTGAGATCGCCATTTTGTAGTGCTGTCCGAAAGTAGAGTGATGATTATTATACCCTATAGTCCACTCAATGTATCCCAGAATGCATTTCGAAAAGTAGTGTAGCACAACCGATGGTCACTAACCCAAGCCCTACATACCATCATGCATTGCGCTGATCGTCAAAATAAGTTAAAATCATGTGTGTAGTAGCGCATTATAACAGAAATGGCCAGAAATTACTTTTAGTTTTTACATTTTTCAGAAATAAGCTCAATATAATGTAATGTATTTATTTTAAAAAAATCTATTTAGCCCAGAACCGACTCGGCACCAGCTGACAGATGATGTAATCAACGGCGCCAAGAGACGATCGAGTGCCCGAAAGTGGTGTTTCATAATGCTGGTGAGCTCACTATTTAGTGCTCTACTCAGTAGTGGTTTGAGTGGAGATTTCAGACACAGCAAATGACTTACAATCTTAAAATCTCTTTTATTTTGTGTCACCGTCCTAGGTTGAGTTACACTACTCATGTAACTGTATTTAAAGGGATACTCCACTTTTTTTGGAAATAGGCTCATTTTACAACTCCCCCAGAGTTAAACAGTTAAGTTTTACCATTTTCGAATCCATTCAGACGATTTTCTGATATTCAGGCCCTGTTTACACGAGAACGTTCGCGGGTGAAAACGTAAAAATATTTTATCGGATGTGCCTTTCGTTTACACGGCGACAGCGTTTTTGGGGCTTAAAAACGCAAAAAAGTGAAACCACCCTCCAGAGTGGAAATCTTAAAAACGCTCCACCGCCGCGTTCCCATGTAAACGGTAAAAATGCAAAAGTCTGCTTGACAGTGAAGGTTGTACGCAGGCGCGCGGACTTGGTGTTGTTGTAGTATGCACTCCTAGCCGCCTGAAGTGCATACAATATTGAATTTCACACACTTTTGCACGCGGATTTCCCTCACAAAACGCTCGTCTAAACGCAGAATAAAAAGTGATGTCGCAACGTCACTTTTGCGTTTTCTCTTCAGAATCGTTTCCGTGTAAACATAGCATTAGAAAAATATCAGTAACCAGACAATTTCTTGACTCATTGACTTCCATAGTATATTTTTTTCCACTATAGAAGTCAATTAGACCAGAAACCGTCTAGTTACTGATATTTTTCTAAATATCAGAAAATCGGCTGAATGGATTCGAAAACGGTAAAACTCAACTGTTTAACTCTGGGGGAGTGGTAAAATTTGCCTATTTCCAAAAAAAATGGAGTATCCCTTTAAATACGGAAAACGTGGATGTGTTTGGTTGCTTCTCTGCTTAGATCCTAATGAATGAACTGGGCTAAGCTAAGTGCTAACAAAGTGTCTCAGAGCGATTGAGTGCACGCACTGAGACGAGAGAGGTATGCATCAACTCGTCTTAGTTAAGAGAATAACATAGTTTAATGTGAAGAAAAACCTAAGGAGGAACCAAGATCTAACTCAGAGCTAATTTTCTTCAGGGAGAGAGAAGTTTTAAAGATAAATAAATGACACTAAATATCACCACGTTTGAATAAAAACGCTGACCGGATTGCAATGAGGTCAGATAAACCTTAAGCAATAAACACGTGCTGTTGCAAGCGGGCCGTCGTGTGCATAAAGGGAGAGATAAACTCTGACAGATCCGTTCCTGCGGAAGACACATTCTCCCTCTCTAGCAGTTAACAGTTCGTAAAAAGCCCAGAACTGCCTTTCCTCGAGGACTCATGGACACACATACAGTTGCGCACACTCATGTACATGTAGCAGCAACTCAAAGACACATTCCTTCAGATGCATGTACTACTCCTGCAGAAACACACACTATGCAGACTCCCTGAGGGGACAGTGTAATGTATATTTGCTGTGCGGGGATGACTCAGGGCTGGGTGAATTACAGCTGGCACACTCCTTTATATTATAAAAGGGAAACATATGGAAAGAAGAACAGTTGGGTGTGGGAAAGAGAAACACTTTTACTGTCTAGACCAGCCTGTACTGGCACAGTCAACACCAAAACACACACGGCTCAACCACTTAGTCAGCATGAAATCAAAATGTACTTTCATAATACACATTCCTGGTCTTTTAGTGCAAACACTCAACACCTTAGAAACTGCTCAGAAGCAAAACAAATCTAGTTTTAATTGTCCTTTCTTAGTTCCTCATTAACATGAATTATGAGTGAAGTTCATGTACTCGCTTCACTACATTCAGCTCAAATATCCATTTACAGATTCTGTTGTTTATACGCGGAGCATTAACCTCCTGTGAGGAATCAGTCATTTAGCTCCGTCTGTGTCGACGCTAACAACAGACATAACTCAGACGTAAAGATGGTCATAAAGCAAGCGGCAATAAATTTGTCACCAGGTGGTTTCCGTTTGGAGATGGAGAGAGCGAGACTTCTCTCCTCCTTTTGGAAGCCTCTATAAATCCTTCCCATTTCCGGACTGTTCGGTGGGGGTGCTCATTCCAGGGGCTTGTGGATGAATGGGACTTTTAATTAGTTTAAAATTCATATTCAAAGATGTATGGTCCTCGTGCCTCAAGTCTACAGGGAATGTATTACACGTTTTGGCTCACAACACAAGTAGATACTTGCTATGAAGCTGATTTTTGATTTTACATTTAACTAAAGGATAAGATGGTGAAATTGTTTAAACTTTAAAGGGATACTCCACTTTTTTTTTGGAAATAGGCTCATTTTACCACTCCCCCAGAGTTAAACAGTTGGGTTTTAGCGTTTTCGAATCCATTCAGCCGATTTTCTGATATTTAGAAGAATATCAGGATACAGACAGTTTCTGGTCTCATTGACTTCCATAGTATATTTTTTTCATACTATGGAAGTCAATGAGACCAGAGACTGTCTGGTTACTAATATTCTTCTAAATATTAGAAAATCATCTGAATACATTCGAAAAGGGTAAAACCTAACTATTTAACTCTGGGGGAGTGGTAAAATGAGCCTATTTCCAAAAAAAAAGTGGAGTATCCCTTTAACAATACTAGCAGTATCATCTAAAACAGTGGATGTGAAAAAAGTTTATATCCTAAAGGAGTCACCACATTTATTTCTGGACACATGCTGCCCTCTGTTGATCCTCGGCGGAATCACTTGTTTTCCTATTCTAAGTTTTTAGAAGCAAGGCAATTTATCAGACACTTGTCCTTGGGGAATTTAAACTGATTCTTTTTCCGAACTGGTTTTATTTTTGGACCCAGATGATTTTAATAATATTAGGTTCCCTTAATGTGAGCTGGTGCCCACTAGAGGGCTTCAAAATGACTTAGGATAAGACAAAAGAATTTAAAATAAGCTAAAACAACTAAAATTGTATTTTAAATCAGTCCCATTAAAGGAGTAGTTCACTTTTAAAAAAACTTTTGCTGATAATTTACTCACCCCCATGTCATCCAAGATGTCCATGTCTTTCTTTCTTTCTTCAGTCGAAAAGAAATTAAGGTTTTTGATGAAAACATTCCAAGACTTTCTCCATATAATGGACTTCAATGGGGTCCAAACGGTTCAAGGTCAAAATGAGTCTTTCAGTCCAGCTTCAAAGGGCTTTAAACGACACCAGATGATGAATAAGGGTCTTATCTAGGACCCTTCGAGTCATGACTCGAAAAAAGATTCGTTCATTTTGATGATCGAGTTCGAACAGGGGAGTAACGAATGCTCATCACAGAACAGAGCAAGGCGAGCATTTGTGCTTATGAAACAAACTTTTTAAATTATTTTTTAAATGAGCGATCGTTTCGCTAGATAAGACCCTAATTCGTCGTTTGGTGTCATTTAAAACCCTTTCAAGCTGCACTGAAACTCTCATTTTAACCTTGAACCGTTTGGACCCCATTGAAGTCCATTATATGGAGAAAATCCTGGAATGTTTTCATCAAAAACCTTAATTTCTTTTCGACTGAAGAAAGAAAGACATGGACATCTTGGATCACATGGGGGTGAGTAAATTATCAGCAAAAGTTTTTTTTTTAAAGTGAACTACTAATATATATTATATTTCTTTTAATATTTAAAAGAAAACATCCAGTAAACCACAAACAACTGGAAAAGTGGTTGGGCCTGCTAACAAAAAGATTGAGAACCTCTGCCTCTGAATCAACGTAATTCAATTTCCGTACAATATTTCCAGTGCCGCACTGAAACTGATTCTACAACAGCAAGACCAAATGAATCGTTTTAGTAGTAATTTTTTTAGTTTTAGTGAACTAAATGTGATTGGAAAGCATTATACAAAGATACTATAAAGACATCATATCTTTCAACTGCAATGAAATGAACCAATGGTCAAAAAAGATTTATAAGCCTGAATCACTTGCTGGCCGATTGAAACAATCAATCAACCAATCGCTACTTTGGGCGAAAAGAACCAAGAACTGTAACTGTGTTATTTGAGACTTGAATTAGTGTCGAGACTGACCTGGCTTGGTTGTAACGTTTGAGGATTTCTCTGCTGAAGCAGGAGCTGCGTCTTCTCTGGGCGTTGATTTGGAGGACTCGATGTCTAGGCTGGTGGTGATGTCTTGTATGTCACTGTGGTCTATTTTCAATGGATCTTCAGGTGGGGGTCGCACACCTTCTTCGTGCACAGAGTTCATGGGCTCTCCTAAAGAATCGACACATTTGAATTTAAGATGACCATCATGGATAATGTGATGCCGTCTACTACAGGGATTCACTTAAATCGTTTCCCAAAAGCATTGTGAACCTAAGTTGTAAACCAACGGCAAATAAACCAAAGGACTCTACGATCTACTTACACTTACAATGGTTTTGGGAAACGCAGCCCAAATCATTTGGAAAAAATAAAAATAAAAAATTGGGAATGGGTGCACTAAAGGGATAGTTCACCCGAAAATGAAAATACTGTCATTAATTACTCACTCTCATGTTGTTTTAAAGCCGTAAGACTTTTTATTCATTATCTTCATTCATCATAAAGTTGAGATTAAACTAGTGGCATCTCATGGATTACTTTAATGATGTTTTTACTACCTTTCTGGGGCTGGAAAGTGTCAGTAGTGTAGCGGTCAATGGAGGGACAGAAAGCTCTCAGATTTCATCAAAAACATCTTCATTTGTGTTCTGAAGATGAACAAAAACTCTTACGGGTTTGAAATGAGATGAGTTTGAGTAATTAATGACAGAATCTTCATTTTTGGGTGAACTAACATACAATTAAACTAGTTATACATTTATGTCTAAATGGTATGAAATGGATCTTGTGCTTGCAAACACCATTTTAGTTCATAAACACTAAGAATGTGTGTCATGCCCAAAACCACACAAAACAAATTGAGCACAAGAAACAAAATATGTAGAAAACGACAAAAAGAGAAGAAACTAGCGAAATATGGAAGGGATAAGGGAGATATGGAGTCTGGTTGATGTCTGGCCTACAGCTCAAAGCGCACCTGACAAAAACGACTGGGTTTTTCCTGCAGCTATAGCCACTGTCCTCTGAAGTATGGAAGAGATGGGCTTTAGACGACTTTTGATTTCTTCTAAAACACCTGAGATGGATGGCAATTAAATCAGACCAGACCACAAGATATAAGAAACAGACAGAGGCTATACCTGTAGAAAACACAGCCTTAGGGATGCAACTCTTCTGACTGGGCTATATATTGAGATGGATATATTTTGTGCCAATGTAAATTAAACAACACTGTGATAATAAGAGAAATTTTAATAGAATCTTTGATTTAAACTTGGCTATTTTATCTTCTAAACGTTTGTGTCACTCAAAAATGTTAATCTTCACAATTCATTAAGTGGCATTTCTCACATATTAACATGTTTCATTATCAATATAATGCATATGTAGTGCAGGTAGATGTCATCACAACATAAATTATTAAAGATTCTCTTGTGTTCATTTTAAAACGGTTTTCAATATTGAAATGGTGGTTTCTGTCATTTAATAAAATCATAACTAAATATAAATACTGAATGTAATCAAAAGGCTATAATTTATAAGCTAACCCGCAAGTTAAAAAGTAAATGATGTGTTTAAATTGGTCTCTTCGATTTGTGGTATTACACACTAATGTCATTTTCATGTTAGGATGTGATAGAGTTTAAGTTATTTAACAAAACACAGATAAAATAAATATCTAACATCGCATCCAGCTTCATGATGCCAAGTTGTGGGTCATGACTGATCACCACCAGCAGCCAAATGATTTAGTAAGTGGCACTCGCTCGCCCGCTCACCTTCATGTCCCTCATCACACCGCTCTACTGGCATCTCTCCTTTGGAGAGAAACTTGTTCACTCTCTTCAAGGTCTTTTTGTGAGTCTTCGACGGATGGAAGTTCAAGGCATGGCACCTGTCAAACAGTAAGTACAACAACAAGTAAAGTTCTATATAATGCATCATTCATTCAACATTTATAAACATGAATTAAAGCAGCACTATGTAGCTTTTTCAACCTTTATAATATTTTTCCAAAACCCTTGAGATGGTACATCGACTTACAATAGGTTGAATAACAGGTCTGCCATAGCCTGGCACTCTGTAACTTCGAGGTGTGGGTAGGAACCCGAGCACAAAAAGGACTACAAAATTCAACTGCTTTATGGCATACATCACTTTCCCCACTTCCTCAAATTCCAAGTGTAACCATGACAGATTTTACGACAGTAGTACTGTTTCCCAACTGTAGGGGGGACCCAGAGAGCATCATTTCATAAGTAACATAATGCTGCTTTAAACAAATAGTAATACATTCAAATCGTAAAAAATATACAATCGACTTAACTTTACAGTAAAAAAACATTGTTCTTTTAATTCAGCTAAGAGGTCAGTCTGTGACAAATCGTTTTTTTTACTGGTTACACGTCTTCACGTGATGCGAATTCTCAAGTCAGAGTTCACCAAACTTTGGACGCAGTGAAATGCAAAACTTGATGCATTTGCATGCGTAAGAATGGAAGTCAATGGAATGAAACGTGTAGTGTGACCGGCTGACCGCCCCATATACACATTTGAGAAGATCACTCAATAGTCAGTTAACTATAAAATATTCATGTTAATTTATCACATCGTATCACAAGTATCCTATATACACAAGCAATCTTTTACCTGATGGTGTACTGTGGGCAGCAAGTCTTATTCATAATTGGCTTGTAAACATATTTGCCACTTCTAAAATAAAATTAAAAAAACAGGAAAAGAACAAAGGTGAGATACATTTAAATATAATAAATACAATGTAGCCATGCATCAATAAGTCAATGATTATTCACTAAACCAATTACTAAAAAAAAAAAAAAACAATGGTTAAAAATGCAGTAATTTTAATTTACTTAAAATAAGCATACATTTTAAATAACTTACCATATTTTATTAACTAAACCTGGCATTGTTTACTATGAATATAGCTGACTCTACTCGTGATCCAGAGATTGTACAGTTTTCGTGCCAGTAATATATCCAGATTAAAATGTGATTTCATGTTGAATTGAACCATTTTCTTCAAGAAAACCCATTTGTCATGTTCAAAGAAGTCTGTGAGACTGTGAGCTCAGGGAGTATCTCTATATCTGTCATTGTGTTAAGCTCCTTAAACTGCCAAGACTATTGTATCCTGTTAATGTGTAAAAGTGTTTCCTGCTAAGACATTATGCAAGAAATCCTATTCATTCATAACATGTTTAAAGTCGAGTCAGACGATTGAATTATGAAACACTCAGTTTAATTAGGTCAGATAATCAGGACCTTCTCCAGCCTCTGTCGATGAGATCTTGGTAGTCCTGCACTGTCATAGTATGGGACCACATGCCTAGAGAGAGAACAACAATATTTAGATCATTTATTAAGTTAAGCCCCTTAAATAAAGACATGCATGAACGTGAGAACAGGAGGGCATCTGATCATAGCCATAGTCACTTCTGACTGAGACACAGTGAGCCTCAAATGGACACACAGTTCAAGAAGGGAAAAAGTTTCCTTTGACGTCATGGAGAATTAAGCTCCCACACAGGGACACGTATAGGACATCTGTCCTCAAAGCTTTGAGAATTCTTTCAGTTTTTGTTGGCTGTGGGGTTAAGATGTCTTTTTATTTAGATTGAGCTACAAACACTGAGGAGAATATAAACACCTATCACTATCTTGTGGACTAAAAACAAAAATTAAAACCTCACCACACAATACATTTAAAGTAAACAATGACACATATACGCAAATAAAAACGAGTGAATAATATACATTTCTCAATGTGATATAGTAATAGAAATATCAAACAAGAGGGCAGGATATCTGATATATAAATAATAAACCAAAACTGACCCCAGTCACTTTCTTAATGCATTATCCTGGACTGCATGATGCCTATTACTCAAAAAAGTCCATCTCTTTATATAGTTTTATATGAACTTTCTCCATCTCTGAAAGTTGTTTTACTTTTCAACTGACATCATCAAGCCCTCTTGTATATTTCAGGCCTCAGCTCCATTCTGGTATTTTCCCAAATTAATTTGCAATTACTAACTTAGAGCCCTGTCCAACATTATTTCTCACTGAATATATCCAGTTTCAATAGGAAATGCATCACATCATAAAAGTAAAATGTGCTGCAAACAGAATTTCAAGGTTGACTTTGAAAGGTCCGGGCACTTCCTTTCACTTTCAAATACTTGAAAGTGAAAGCAATCAATAAAACTCTATTCTCCCGCATGGCTAGACTGAAAAGCGTGATGAGGGCCTAGAAATCAGTGAAAGATGGAGCCCCCGAAGATATCAAGAGTTACTGAGGCAGAGCCCTAGGTAATAAAGCATTGCTTAGGATAATGTCAGTTAAATGAAAGTAAACAAACATCTCTGAACATTCCCATCATAATAATGACCTCCACTTTATGCATAGAGCAGATTAGGATCGGATTATCTTTAGCACCACATCTTTATCTTTATTACAACACCGCTTCCTCACACAATCCTTGTTGATCTGCTTGTGTCACCACTTTTAGCACCATTTGTCAACATCATCATTAAGGTAAATCAAAAAACATTTTGATGTGAATTCTCTGGTGGCAGATCATGCAGTAAATATAATAAAACATTGGCCATCAGTCTTTGGCAATTCCCTGGGCCCTTTTCTTCAGAATGATGGGAATCATGAACTATAAAAAACTATACATTTTCTAAAATTGAGAGCAGACTTCTATCGCTAATTGTAATAAAAGAAAGCACTAGAAGGTCTAAGTGCAAAAAATACAATTTCATGCATATTTTTTACAGTATAAAATGGGTCTTTATACTAGAAAATACATAGATGTATTTCATATATGACCTGCGACATCTAAAAGACTGAAACCCCTTGCCATACAATAGCCTAAATAGTACTGTAGAGTAACTAAAATGTATTATCTAATAAACTCAGTGACCCTGTAACTATCTGACTGCCTAGATTACACAACAATGCAGGAAACTCTTTTTGTAAAGATCTGAACTGTAAAACTTACTGCAAAAACTAGAATGGCACATGGTTGTGAATAAGGGGTGGACAAAGATGAACAGGCCTCTGCTATTCTCTCACATCAGGAATTGATTTCTATCTCCTCTGTTTTCAAAAATACACTTTAAAACTGACATGTCAATGGTAGACAACAGCTGACAAGGTCTTTATCCACCACAAACAAAGATTATCAGAGCATCTTACAGTTTATAAATTACTTAACAATGAAGCAACTCATTTGGAACTATATAATCAATACTTCTATATAATAATAAATCGTTTAAACATGTGACAAACCATGTTAATCAGTTCATGTAACAGTCACCGCTTGTCGAAACGGTCATCGCTCCGAGTCAAACCCGGCTTCCTTCCCTCAAACGTGATATATTGACCACAAGTCATTAGTAACAGATTAATGCCCACTCACCGTTTGAGAAATTGCCATTTTCATGTTTACAGTAACCGCAGCGATAGCCGTCATCTCCCCCAAAATACTCCACTATACTATAAGATCCACCCGCTGCCATTTCCACGCTCCCCCAGCGGTACGATTAACGAACCCTACTATGGGTAAGGACAACTTCATGAATATTAATTACGCTGCATGACGTTGGTCCAGCGCGCTATCTGATTGGTCTGATTTCTGAAAAACCGCCGTTAGTAGGTGAGGTTACGGTTACGTTACGTGACTGGACGTCCCAAAAAAGGCAAGCAAACTATGGCAAGCCGTTTTCACTTTTATTCATTCCTAGGATATGAATAGCAACAATTGAATTTTCACTAGTTAACAAGCTAATTCTTGATATCAGGGGTTATATTTCTACTAGAAACAATTGGCATTTTGTTATATCATCTTTTTTTTTACCACTGGTGAATTCTTGATATCATATGATAATATCAACAATGACATCATCACTAGCGGAAATACAAATTCTTGATATCGAGAATTAAATTGCACACTAAAAAAAAAAAAACTATAATTCTTGATATATGTAATTGTAAGCTATTGTATCTAGTTAAATATCACCACAGGCTGCCAATCAAATTCAATCGTTGATATCAAGAACAGACATTTGCACAGGTAAAGTATTGATAGGCTACATAAAATTATAATTTTTACTAGTACGAATTGTACATTTTTGATAGCCTATGTGAAATTGGAATTTTAGATAGTAACAAATCAATGATATCAACAATAGAATTTGAATGTCAGCCTATGGTGGCATTAAACTAGTGAAATACAAAAACAGATATCAAGAATTTAATTTTTACTAGTGCATTCTTAATATAAAGAATTCGTGTTTCTGCGAGTGATGATGTCTTAGTTGACATCAATGATTCACATTTTTATAGTGGAAATTAATTGTAGATATCAAGAATATTGTGTGAATGAATGAAGGTTAAAATGGCTTGCCATAAGCAAACAACGTCAAAGGGGAACAAAACATTCACCATAGTAGTATTCGATGTTTTTGACCTGGAAGCACAGCACAGATTCACCGCACAGTCACTGTAGTGGTATAAAAGCCCTACATGCAAGGAAGGAAGCAATAAAATATTTATTATTAAAAAACTATCGTTTTGAAAGCTGTTTACCTTACAAAATGGCGCAACTTGCTTTGTTTGTTTCCACACAAAACAAAATTGTACTGTACACGAAATATTTAAGGTTCTGTGTTGTAATCATTTGTTTGTTTTGTGCAAATACTTTATCCGTGTTTATGTAGTCTTCCCTTATCCAAAACCATGAAAACTTCACTTACCGTATGACGCTTTACCTCCTGCATTCCTACAGTAGCCACAGCGATATCCACACTTGACTCCGTTGAGCTCCACAATGGTGTGCATGTCCCAATGGATCCTTTAAAGTATGTGCCATCCAAAACTTTTGAGTTTGTAGAAATAGAAATATGTACCCCTATCTCACAACGGTGGTCATGTGTTTATGTGCAGCCGGTGATGGTGCATTTCAAAACATCAGGCTACATGTAAGCTAATGTGACGTTTGGTTCACGTTTGTGTGTTATAAAATAAACCAAAATTATCTAAATAAAAACAAAATATTCATAAAAGACGGAAAACGCCAAGATACGACAGTCGCCCTGCTGAAATAAGAACATGTTCGAAGGATTGAAATTTTTACATAGCCAGCCACTAGATGGCAGTACATGTCGTTTATATAGCCATATTAGACATTCTCTGGTAGGCTATAATAACTTTATTCATACATATTGTTTATTAAAGGGATATTTTTTACTCACCCTCAAGTTGTTCTAAACCTGTATGAGTTTCTTTCTTCTGTTGAACGCAAAAGAAGATATTTTGAAGAATGTTGGTTGTTGTTTTTTTATTGTTGTAATGTTTTACATTCATTTTTCGTGTCATTGTTTTCTGGTAAATGCTTTAGCAATGTTATATGTAAACATAATCACAAGTGTAATCTTAATAATGAAGTTCTTTAAATTGAAAAAAGTGCATTGAATACGTGTTGAAAGATACGTTTCTTTCAGCATATAACTTTAACAATAAATTCCAAACAATTTGTTAGATTTCTTTATTGTAATAAGGAAAAGTAAAAAAAAAAAAAAAAAAAAAAAAACTGCCACCAGGAGACAACCTTTCCTTTACTGTCTATGGTGACAACGCAATTTAAAAAAAAAAAACGAATATGACCGAACGATTCCGAGCAGATCCGACTAAAAACGAAAACCGACCGAACGTAAGCAACAGAATTCGAAGCGCAGTCGAATGTGACCGAAATAATCCGAAAAGACCCGAACATGGACGACGCCCCAGCTGGGAAACAGTTCGTGGGTTGCCTATCAACCGCACATACATCGTCACCGGCCCGATCCATTACAGCCATGCTAGGGCTTGTTGTGTGTCAGTGTCGTAGATGAGACACTAACTGAAAAATGGCCTAATCCTCAGCATTTTGTTTTTCCGAACACTATTAAACCATTCCGAGGAAATCCTGAACTGGAATTGTGATACTGTTGCGGTTATTTTGGGATATTACAGCAGTAGCTAACCGAGAGCTACTTTGGCTTTGACCACTCCGGCCAGGTGAGTTAACTTAACTCCTACCACCTGAACTAACTAGTTTCAGCGTTGTCAGTCTGATCATTGTGATTCTTAGTTATAGTAAATTTAAACCTAACGTATACCGATGTTAAATCATTCAAACCAGTTGGTGAGAAATCACAACAAAGTGGCTAACAATTCGGCTAGGCACATTAGCTGTAGCTAACTATACAAGTATTTAACTTTATTAGTAATTATTCTTAAGACAGATCAGTACATAATTCACTGTCATTTATCTTTAATGACTAAATATAGTGGTCTCACTCACAAGCAGTCTATAGCTAACATGTTGACGTTATATTATGGCATGGATTGGATTAGGATTAGCCTCATCAACTGTTCTTTCTTTTAAACATCTATTTAATGTAACGTTAAATTATGTAATTCTGTGGTTATTGTTGAGTTAGATGTACGTGAGGTGATATGTAGCAGAGCTAATCTGATGATTAGTGTCAATCCTCACCAGATTATGATGTACTCCAGTGACACATATTCCTGATCCATCTGATCTGACTAGAATATGACTAGCGCTGTATGAAACATACACATTTATATATTATCTATAATATATTTTTACATTAAATTAATCTATATGAATTAACTAAGTGAACACATTTACAAATATTACAATAAACAATATAAATTGATTGAGATTAATTGATTTAAACAAGTAGTACAGGACTATAATGAGCAGGGCAAAAAATGTTACTTAATGCATACACAAAGATTTTCCACATATTAATATTTTAATAAACACATTTACCGTAAAAATTGGGTATTTCTCCTCACACGAAAAGTTAAAGCTGTGTTTAAAGGATTAGCATTGGTGTCCCTTGCACACAAGTATACTCTTATGGGTTCTGCTTCTGGTCTAAAGTTTAGAATTGCATGATTTTGTAGTAATGAAGAATAAGATTATATGGTTTATTGTTTGTTTTGTGCACTAATTAGTAACTTTGACTTTTATGTTTCATGTCCCTTGAGTTTAACTAGTTGTTTATTGGTATCCCAATGATTTTGTGACGTTAAAACCACAAAACTTTCAGCCTGCCAAGTTTGATTATCCTGTGGCAAATCACTCAGTTCTGCAGCAGTTTGATCTTTGCATTCGCATTTGGCCTCTGGCACTGAGCTTAGTGCAACGAAATCAATAAATTGAGCTCTTTGGTGTCTTGAAGATGGCTTCTAGAAATTGGATACAGTTTTAAAACCATTTCAGTGCGTTTCAAACATATGAACGCTTCACTTCAAGTTTAATATTGTCTCTGGAGTCAGAATGCAGTTTATCCTTTGGGCTTGGCTGAGTTTGATACAACTAAGGAGAATTTCATATCTTACAAAGTGTCTTGTTCAGCAAAGCAACAACTGCTCCTGGGGCTCACCATATGTCCCAGTCTTCTCACTGACTCAAATATACAGTTTGCATGGTATAGCAAACAAGATTCAAATGTGCTATCCTGCATATGAGCCTTAGTAACGTTGCCCTCAGGCTTTGGTGTGCTTTATAAGTGGTTGACTGGTTCTCAATGGCCAATACTGATATTGAGAGCCCAGGGTGAAAGACTGATCATGCTCCATTTGCTGACACAAAATAAACATTTATTTTATACAATGTAGGCGTAGAATAACCTATTTTGGAAACAGTAAAAGACTGAATTGCTATGGTAAAATCCTGTTAATTGCCTTTCTTATACAGTGAAAAACAGTAATAGAAAAACTGTGATCTACACTCTAAATATGCTGGGTTGTTTTAACCCATCTTTGGGTCAAATATGGACAAACTCAGCCATTGGGTTAAATGTTTAAATTACATTTTAACCCAACATTTGGGTTTGTCCATATTTGACACTAATTTGGGTTAAAACAACCCAGCATTTTTTAGAGTGTAATCAGAGTTCCCAGAATTCCCTGTAACTCCACAATTCAATGGTTTCATTTATCATGTGGCTTTATTTTTACCACTTGCGTATTATTTATGTTGGTTGTCAATATTATAAAGATGCTAAATACAGATCTAAGTACTTTGGTTTATTAACATTATATCAGTTAATGAAATATAATTTTTGCTATAAAATAATTTTAGTCCAAATACATTGACAGCTGATGTTGCCACTGTATATTTTAACTGACAACCACAGGTGCTGTTTTTTAACCATAAATATCACAGATTGTTTTTAGAGTGTAGTTTAATAAACATTGACAAGGCTGGTGGTTAATTTCAGAACGTTCTGGCACAAGAGTGAATAACTCTTTTGAAAAGGACAGGGTTTTTTTTTGTTTTGTTTTTTGGTCAGTGGATTATTTTCAAATGGCTTTATTCAGCACATGTATCAGTCTGGCCAATATTTCAGCCCATCACTGCTCTTAGTCTTCACTGGGCAATATTTCAGAAAAAAATATCTCTATGAGTCTCTGTAATGAATTGCAGTGAAAAAAGAATCTTATTTGTGCATGCTGCAGGTTTTACTAATCCGAATTTAACTGAAAAAATGTTATATTTGTGTTTTATAATATTTTCAGGGTGTGCAGGATATCACAGCCATCAGTTGTCATCTTTTAAAGGGCTCCTATTAAGCCTGTTTACGAGGTCTTGATTTTGTTTTTGGGATGTACTAGAATGTTTTCATGCTTGATTGTTCATTATTTTTCACATTATTTTACATTATTACAGCCTCTCTCCCCAGTCTGACTCGAACAAGCCGCTGTGAAATGTGCTGTGATTGGTTAGCTTGCCCAGTGTGTTGTGATTGACAGCTTTAGCGTGTGTTTGGGAAATAGGGACTTTAAGCAACAGCCTCTGGTGGAACGGCAACGGCATTCTGGCGTTCTATTGCGCACGCGCGACTTTAACTGCTACTTTGCGAAGTTCTATTGTAACCGTCTACCACGGGAGAACCGTTTAGCTACGGCAGTTCACCGTTAATTTCCTGCTGCCATTGGCGTTCCATCAGCAGCTTAAAGTCCCTAATGTCCCAATGTAAATATTAAGGTTATTATTTCAAACCAATTCGAGCCCGATTCAGACCCTGACAATTTTAACGAACAAGAGCAGCATCCAGAACGGATTTCATGAACAGACTTTGCAAGCACAGGATGTTTTTTTGGGAATTTTCTTACACATTATAGATACGATCCACACTTTAATCGTGAAATTTGTGGGAAAACTAAGGTAATACAAAAAGTAATCGATCATAAAACCATGGTTAGTTTTTCTAAGGAGCGGGGAACCATCTTAGTCTGGTTCAACCAGACTCTAGTTCCTTTCATTTCCACATAGAGTCTGGAACCGCTCCATTGAGAAACGTTTCCTTCCTTGTAGGCGGGTTCACTATTAAAGTTCAAATCTATTGGATCTGCCCAAAGTCACTCACGATCTGCCATAGCCAATCGCTAACGGGGTGTCGTGAGTGACGTATGTCACGCGCTGAAATGGCTGGAAACAACAAGTCCGAATGATCAGAGGATTATGTTTACAATAGGATTTCAGTCAACGAGCGCCGCAGGTTTTGTTAATCTAGGAACAATTATTAATTCGAAATGTATATTTGACACGAAGGACGGTGATATATACATTCAACGGTGGAAGCTGCTGTGTCTAATCATTACAAATACGCCGCTGTGGTCGTTTTCTGATCTGCCGCAAATGCTGTATGAGCTACAGTGAATGATCAGTCTGTCTCTATCTGCAGATGTGTAATAAACAACAATTTGTCATATTACGTCTTATTGTTTCTTAATTACCTTAATTATGGTCTTCAACGTTTGTTTGTACATTTTTATGTGGCATTTAGTTTTTTTAGTAAAAAAAAATCAACCATTGCCATATAAAACTGAAAATCAAATATCTTCAAAGTATGGTTTTTTTTTACATTTTTATTTATGACAATTATTTTTAAAAAATCACAACCAATTTGTATGATTTCCAACATGTAAAACTGACACACCAACCTCCTGCACGAGTGCACAAAGAGGCTCAAAATGTTCTATTCATCACAAGAATCAGTAAATTTACAGTTGGGAATATGAGCGACTGACATGACTCCTGAGCGGATCTTCAACAACAGTTTAGCAGCCAGGACTCGGGGCTTCCGAACACCGCGAACACCAGGCTAAACCGTCCGTCCAAAATGTCACGGTCATCGTGCACGAGCTGCCCAGCACAAACATCCAAACTTTCTGCTTCCTTCACTTGGTCCTCCGTTGTGCAACAAGAGGTTAGACGACAACAATCCGGCTTTAAATTCTGTATATTCGGCAGTTTCTTTTCCAACAACGGTTCGAATAGCTTTTCTCACGTCTTTCTCTGCTGCCATTACTGAACTCAAACTGACGCGCTTACATCAACGTCATCGTTCTCAGCCACTCCCTCTATTCGCTGATTGGTCCTACAAAAAATTGATTTCTGGAAACCTAAGGATATGGAGCGATCCCAGACGTAGTACTAAAGTAAAATGAAATTGAGCGGAAGTGCGTAGGAGGGCGCAGAACCATCTTACAAAAGCAACAGAAAACAAGCTGTTCTCCATAAAATGTGCAGACTAAGCATAGATGAACAAAAAAAAAATCTCCCTTTGGAGTGGACTTTGAGTTTTGTAACCTTGCAGATGGTTACAGCAACATTACACACTAAAGTTGAAAAAGTGGAAAAGCATAATAGAGGACCCCCTTTTTAAATCCTGTCACTGGACATGACAATACTTGCTGAAACAGGAGACACTCGACAGTTGTATTCAGGCAAAGGTATATGAAAATTAAGATTGAGATTACACGTGGCAAAGTGTTCAGCACTTGATCAGGTAATATATATTTCATTGGTAGAGACAGGTGATGAAATCCAGTAGCAGACAGTGATGCCACAGTAAACGAGTGGCGGATTATATATTACAGTCCAGTGAAACAAACTCTATGAAAGTATTCTAGTATTCCCTTTAAGACTGCCGATAGTGTTTGTGAAGTGGATACACTTTGACCTTGGATATGATGTTGTAATATGTTATTTACAGCTCTGCTGTTAGCACGATGAAATGGTGCCAGTATTACTTCACTCTTGTAATGTGGTTAATGAGCGACTACATCCTTTCACCTTGAGGCCAACAACCCTAAAGAACACATTATCTGAACGGCATGGCAGGTTCTTATCCAAAGCAATTCGATTTGCCTGTGTTTCTTGTGAAAGCCAAACTAGTCCTACAGGGCATAAAGGTGATTATATGTTAGCATTGCAGAATGATAGTGTTTGGGGTGTAGAAATCACTCGTTTGTTTATTTGTTTATTAGGATTGTACACGCAATAACAGTTGTTTCAGCTGATCCAAGGTCACTTGCTGATGATGTAACTCTCAATTGAAAAATTAGAAATGCTAATGTATTATTTGCGGTTGTGCGACATTCAGAATTATGTTACAAATACCATGAAATTGAATTATAATTAAAAAAATAAAATTAATAAATAAAAAATTCATAAAATTTCTGTCCATATACTTTATTATGAATGAATCGCCCTTAAACATTACCATAGACACATCTCAAGAAACATTAGATGGTATTACGAGCAAAATCATTAGCATTAAAAAATTGTTAAATGTGTTAAATAATGATAGAACAGGCTTTTAATGAATGTTTACGTGTTCGTGTTCGTCTCTCAAACATCATTGTAGGTGTATTCTGCATTACATTGTGTTTTTCCCCCACAATAAAAATTGCAGAGATTTCATTATAAAACCAAGCATTAAAATATCGTCTTAAGACATGTTGTTTGGAAATATAGAATGCCAAATTATATTATGCATTTTATGTCAGTAATGCTATACTGTTATAAAAATCTCATTAATTTATATTTTTGGCCATATACAATTGAATAACTGCACCAAATTGTTATTTTTGCTCAGTTTGGGTTTTCGATGTATCACGGCTGTTCCATAAGCGTCACATACACTGTAAAAATGAATGCGCTTTATCTAATCAAAAAAATTGTTTAAAACAGATTAAAAGCAATATTATTAATTCAATTTAACAATAGAATTGAGTAAAAAAAAAAAATTCCTTAAAAGTTAACCATTTAAGATGAGTAAAATGTACAAAAAAGTACATTTAAGTCACCATTATCAGTGTTCGTTTTAGGTTTGTTTTAAAATGACGGTTTTGTCCTTCAGTGATTCTGCTTGTTAACATCAGGAATAAAGAGCTCTTAATTAATCTTTGACGTCTGTCTGTTATTCGGATATTTTTGTTAAATTATTTGGTTTAAACTTTACTCGTTTTAAATGGTTAACTTTTAAGTAATAATTTGATTAATTATTACTCAATTCTGATTTGTTCAATTCAATTAATAATATCGCTTGTAATCTGTTGCCACAATTTTATTTATTAGATAAAGCATATTCATTTTTATAGTGTACTGTACTGTCAGAGAGTGAATTTACATTTTGATTTAGCATCTCCTATAGTTCTAGTAGGATTGTTCAGAGTGCGTGAGACTGTTTTACGCAGCATGTTGATAAATTGAACCGGTTGATGGAAAAGATGTCACTCAGAGTGTGCAGCTGTGTGCACTTCTTGTGTGTGTGTTTACAGTGGGAGCAGGATTGTGGCGGTTGACTGACTGGGAGTGACAGATGCATTGCCGAAGCAATGATGCAAACAGAAGTTTAACGATCGATTCGAAGTGGGTTTTGGCTGAATGCGTGTTGCAATGATGTCAAATGATGCGTCTACTGACTCTAGGCCCAAAATCTGCCCCAAATATCATGGACTTTGTTTGTTTTGCATAAAAAAAATCTCGAAATCCTGGAGGGACATGCTTTTCCTGTGAGTCCAGTTCAGCATCACAATTCGAATTCACACTCATGATTTGAATGGGATGGAAACCAGTTTTTAAATTCTCAATTTTGCCCAAGTTTGATATTAGTAAATGCTGCAGGTGTTGTGAACTTGTACAGATCAATACTCTAACGTGACCTGTTGGCCTTAGATGAACTTTACTGGTAAAGATCATGTGAGTTATGCTGAGCCCAGTGTAATGAGACTTGCACGAACGAGGTCAGAGCAGCTGCTATAGATTAAATGTTTCAGCAGAAGCGCTGGACACATGTTACATCATTTTTTTTTTTTTTTTTTGTCTGATATTCTCATATGCTTTAAAGTTCCCTTATCAACATAGACTGGAGTAGCCTTCTCTTCACTTGAAGCAAGGCTTAATCGATAATATGAACTCAAGACTGTGAGCCAGATAAATAATTGAATATAACAAACAAATCAGAAGTGATTTGTAGCGCTGTCAAAATTGTTGAGGTCAGAACTTAACAAGTGTCTACATGTTTCGGGAAGGCGTATGCTGCTTTGTTGCAGTTTCCAGTGAACTCTTCAGAATCAGTTCTCTCATTGATCTGTTGACCACATTGAAAAACAGCTGAAAGAGCGAAAATCTATCAGCGCTCAACCTTACGACATCATCAGGAGGATGTCAACATAAGGCCTTGGTTTGTCAAGATGAGACTGACCGTTATATATTCAGTCTTCTGGCTGTCGGACAGAGCACTGCTCAGCAGTATGTGTTTTTGAGCATGCTGATGCCAGGAAATCACAAGATCTGTCTGTGTGGCAGCACTTAATTGAACATAAGTAAAGGCAGTCAGTCAGTCAGTGAATAAGTCTCTGTAATATGGATCATTTGCAACCTGATGCTTTTATTAGAGCTTGGCTGTCACAAGCTTGTAACGTTTGCTGTCATGCGCTGTTTGTTTTCATGACTCGGCATTAGCGTTGAGTTCAGAAGAACAGCAGCGGGGTGGATGTCCCAGCCATCTGTCCCAAAGGAACTGTTCTAAATCTGCCAAATGCGTTTACATTTGCGATTAATTCAATAATACGTTGAATTGAATGCGGTTAAATCATTGATCTAATCTGGCCTTTTAACTGTTTCACTCTGTTCTGTGTGAATAACTGCGCCAGTAACAATGCAGAAGTGTGAACAAACCCAGAACACTGACTATGTGCAAAAGAGTCCGCCCACTTTTTTCAGCGGTCTTATGTTCTTGTTGCCTTCATAGGCCTATGTCACACTTCCTGCTTCCGCAACATGTAGGGATACAGAACTTCCGGTCAACAGTATTTCTCGATATGAGGATTTAGATTATCAGCCCTAATGTCTAAACCATCCGAGGTAGACTGACCACGAGCTATGAGGTTGTGAAACGAAGGTTTTTGCTCCTGTTGAAGCTATAAGTTTGTAAAACATTTTTTATCCACGATCTTATATAAAAAAAACTACACTACCCACAATCCTAAGTATAATAGCAAAGTCTGCTGATTGGTCCAACTCGCCGTTACCATAGAAACGTTTACCGGCTAGAGCTACCCGCGGCTGTTGTTGTAGTGTACCGTGTTGCTCTGCATCAGGACGTAGGCAGCCATACCTCAGCTTTCACACGCGTTCCCACTTGAGAGCTTTCATTTAACATCCGAATCACATCGTCATATGTGACTTCAGGCAGGTTGCGGAGAGATTTGGTCCAGCGGTATCTATCGGACTCCGTCATTGTAAAAAGCTAATCGGAAGAGCCGTATCCCAACTAAAAGACCTACTTCCGGTCTTCAATTTTTTCGTGACATAGGCCTATTTAAGAGTTATAGCCATATATACAAATAGTTATAAACTATTTGAAAGAAAAAGACAAAGTACAGAAATATATAGTTATATATTTGAATAAAATAAAGTGAAATAAATAAAGCTAAAGTGTTTTTTAGCGCTAATTTCTGGTCACGATTCTCTGATTGGTGGAGATTTCTTTGAAGAAGCAAGGGTAATGTAGTTTTTTTTTTTTGTTTTTTTTAACAGGAATGCTGCTGTTAAACAATTATTTATAAAGTCTTTCCTTATAAAGTATTGGAATTTGGAAGTGAATTGTTGTCAGAGATGATAACTAACCTCACCTTGAGCTGGCTTGGCACAGAGTTTGGTTTGTTATGAAACGCAGCGTGTGACTTTCTCTCCCCCATCACCCTTATTTGCTGTATTTTCCATTGGAAAAGTCAGAGTCCTGCTGTCACGGTTAACATAACTCTGACATTAATTCACACTGGACAGCCAATGTGTGTGTATTTTGTTGCTTTAGTGGATTCCTTGCATCCTTTGAACAATATATTAGCAAATGACCAGCAGATTAAATATATTCATATATCTGAAATAATATTTGTTAAACTCACTCACATAGGCAATGGGTGCCAATCGGTTCAAATGAACCCCACTTTATTGCATATTTAAAGCAGTATTATTTTACTATTCTAGTTGTTAATTTTTTTTTGTTTGTTTATTTTTAAAGTTTTAGTGCGTTTTTGTCGTTTATATTAGTTACTATTATGTTAAATGTCTACAGTTTTTATTATTATTTTTTTTCAATTTGATTTCAATATTTTATTAGCTAGCTGAAAAAATAAAAATGAAAGGTTTCATATGCATTTTATTTTAGTTAACCTTTATTTTATTTCAAGTAACAAAAATGTTTAATGTTTTAGTTTTAACTATAATAACCCTGATTTAATGGAGCCTATTTCTAACATCTTAGTCAAATGATGAACAAAGTAAACTTAGGCAATACACAAAGACACGAAACACACAAACAATACCGGACAAAGAACTGAATGTAGAATACACAGTGATAATGAACTAAATACAGACAAGTGTGCTTGTTAAAAAATGATTAGTTGTGGGAAACTAGAAGCAAACAGGTAACTGAAAAGAAACAAACCAAAAGCCCATGCCCAAATGAACTAAATGTGGCAAGTTATCAAATTAAAGGAATTGAATATATTTTCTCACACTCACCATGTAGTTTCAAACCTGTATTATCTGTAAACTACTACTTTTATAATACTGTTATGGAGTTTATTTGGTTGAGGGAAAAAAATGGAAAAAGCTATGCAGATCAAAAATTGCATCCAATTGTGATCCAATTGTGTTTCACAGAAGAAAGAAAAACATTTTTATTTACTGTGAAATATTCCTTAGTATTTGAAATGCATATTACTGTCTGGCTATTTTAGACCGTGTTCCCTCGGGAAGAACTTGGTACAGTTGGTGCATTTTGCCTCAGAGAGATGGCTCGGCCTCTGTTTGTCCATTGTCAAACGGTTTAGTGGCTGATCTCACTGTAGGAGGAATATAGATGTGTCTGTGTTGAGCCAGCGGTAGCAGAGCACAGCATGCACAGACTTGGAGCTCCACAGATCTCTTAATGTAGAGATGAGTTGTCAGTCACTCACAGCAAAGCTTTCATGCAACTACATAATTCGCCAAGTTACACCTTTAGAC
The DNA here is from genome assembly GCF_988280905.1 of Pimephales promelas. NCBI lineage: Eukaryota > Metazoa > Chordata > Actinopteri > Cypriniformes > Leuciscidae > Pimephales > Pimephales promelas. The sequence continues at coordinate 3,566,095 of NC_142779.1, read as the reverse complement.
GTCATAGTCACGACTCACGTAGTCTCGCGTAGCCAGACCTTCAGACTGACGGCTGAAGGTCTGGAATGGGCTATATGCACGCATAAGTTCCGCATTTGACGTAAGGATGCTCGTCCATTTCCGGTTGTGTAGATTAAAGCGGAGGAAAACCGGAGAAAACGGGATTATGGCAGAGTCTTCAATATTTAATGTCCTCCCGTCTTTGAAACGAAACGTACATGCGTTTAGATGTAATTTTATATATAGTTATGTTTATTTAATATAATTTTAAAAAGAAGCATAAACACAACGAGGGGTGTCTGTTTTATCTGTTTTTGTGACTAACGTTTCATTAGCATAACCATGGAGTATAAAATTCAATATAAATTCTCGGTATTGCATTGGACTCTATGATCGGCGGAAGTTATCGAGCATCCTCATCCCTTCACCGGAAATAACGCCGTGCATAGAGCCCATTCATAGCACTTTCTTTGGCCAAGGCCCGCCCATAAGGCCGTTTGACCGACATGTCAAACAACCAATTACAGTTCGTTTCATTCAGCGTCACGTTTCGGGGCGTGGAAATGTCCCCACAACATCAGACCGACGTGCAACAAGTCAGTCAGCAGCAGTCACCGGAGGCGCTCGTTAACAACGGTCCGCGTTATTAAATTCACCCACGAACTCGCGCTCATGTCCATCTTATGCCCGCTTTGTCACACGGCCAGTTCAACCTCGTATAAATCAGGTTATGTGTGTAAATCACGTGCTCACGAGCGCTCACTCAGACACACTGTCCCCGGCGCTGCTCGTGCGTCACAGTTATGTTCATAAAGCGCTCCCCGTTCACAGTAACCGGCTCGTCTCATTCAAAACAGCCAGCTGTAACGTTAGCTGTCAGCGAGCCGCCGCACATTGAATACACATTGAACAGTCAAACGTTTGACTCTGCAGTATCTTATGCACCTTATAATCCAGTGTGCGCCCTATATATGAATACTGAATCTCGGCCAGCTGCGATGTCAGCGTCTGTTGTTTCATGTTTGCCCACAAACGCGGCTGATATCCCCTTCGCAATTAAGCACTTCACTTGATCTTCCATAATCGATAGGAGGGGACATACAACTACGTTTAGCTGATCTTGATTAATGCTCATTGTCACTCATAAACACAACAGTTTTTCTTCCGCAATCACACTTCTGCCCTTTGTTTCCCGGCGGACCGAAAATAAACGCGACACTGACGCCCCCCGGAAATCCGATAAAATTCAACCAATCAGATGACGACTTCGACATTCCTGAAGTGTTTCCAGTTAAGTGTACCATATGCATCAGACGTTTAGCCAACGTTCCGTGGGCGTGACGTCTGAGGCTGAGACTACGACTCACGAGGCAGATTCCTGATATTGAGCTGTGACTGCTGATTTGTTTTGATGTGTTCAATGTTACAGAACCAGTCTTTCCTGTAAGATACTTTGCAAAACCGTTCTTATTGCTTTCAGATGAAAGCAAGGCCAGATTCATTGTTTACAATTATTTCAGCCTTTTTGAGCTTTAAATATGTTCAGATAATTAGGCCTTATTCTTAATTCTATATGCCATTTCTTAAAGGATTAGTTAACACACCCACCCCCCCAAAAAAAACATTTCTATGAATTTCGATCTTTTGCAAACATGAAAGATGTCAGGCAGGATGACAGACTCGACACTCCAGTTGATGTTGACTATTTTTCCTTTTGTTTTCCCATAACTATCCCTTTAAAGACCAGGTGATCAGTATTAGAGCTTTTTGGCGATTTCTGTCATCATCTATATGCAAGTATACCCCTGAAAGTTATGGTGCGTTCACGTGCGATGGTAATTGATGAATACATAAAGCCACCCTCTCATGTGGTATTTTCCAGCTCGTAGAATATTTTGATACATGATTTGCCGAGATGAGATAACCTTTGACCTTTTCAAAATGGCGGAGAGCAACGTGAGAGTTGTGAATGGTAATGTTCAATTCATGATCTAGAAAATAGCATATTGTTTTCCGTTTGAGTTTGATAAATCATCTTCTTGCAGTAGCAGATGACTTAATAAATCTAAAATAGTTTTAGCTAAATAACAGGTCTGGATCGACAACAAAAGCACTTGAATGCAACACACTGGTAAATACCAGTTCACAAGTGGAAATGATCATCTTTTCCATAGCACGTGAATGCACCATTATTCATATCGCTCTTCCTCTTGTCTCCTAACAGGTGGAGTTTCAGGATGCAGCAGTACTGAGGATGCTGATTGTCTTAGTTTTGCTCATGATGGCTGTGAGCAGTGAAGCTGAGGTCTGCACAGGCCAGCACAACTGCTCCAGCTCCAACAGCTCCAAGGACTACTGCTATACGGGCCGGATCCGCAGCACCGTGCTCCAGGGCCTGCCCTTCGGAGGAGTGCCCACCGTACTCGCCCTTGACTTCATGTGCTTCTTGGTGCGTATCACAAGCCTACAATTTTCCATTTCTCTTCATCTGCCACGAGTTTGTCATTTAAAGGACAACTCCCGCGCAAAATGAACCTTTGGTCTAATTACACATTGCTACCAAGTCAACCGTTATCTGAGATTTGTTTTCATGATTGCCGAATGTAAATAGTTTTATCTCTAAAAACAGTTTAGCCTACAACACTAGTATAATGCCAGATGATAGGGCATCGAGTAATGACAAATAAAAATCGCTTGTTATTACCACTAACAAGGCTCAAAATAGCCCCACACTAACACGGTAGCATAATAAGGGTCCCTAAATTCAAACCGAAGCATTGAGAACTTTGTCAGTGTCCATACAGTTTAATAAGAAGATGTTTTATACACACAGTCAACTTCGCGAAAACAGGAAGAAGCCATCTTTGAAGAATAGTCTCTACCAGTCGATGTACGAACGCCGATCCAAGTGCGCTGAACTGTGCAGAATCTCATATGGTCCGTTGTTTCCGGAAGAAACACAAACTATTTTCTTCTCTTCAATATGTACTTGTAGCCAACTGTTCGCGCTCACCTTATCACCTTATTCACATCTCACCAGCGCACATGGATCGGCGTTCGTAGATCGACGAAACGATTTTGGAAATGCATGTTATAGATTTTATTGTAAACTCAATCTTCCGGTGAAAGTGAAAAACTTTTCTCTGGTGGTGTGGTGGACATTCTCTTAACCCAGTTAGTTCATTGACTACTATGAGTTAGTCTCCGCCTCATGCCCACAGACCGATGGCTTAACATCTAATGCGTATGGCTCACGTATATAAAATGAATCCTTTTTTATTGCCTGTGTTTGAAGGGGTTGTAATCACACACTGCAATGATCCACTTTTCGGGTTTTGCTATTACCTCTGAAGGCCAATATTCATATTTATAAGTGAGGTCTCCTGGTCGGATTTCCCTGCGAAATCCATCAGATGTGACGTGCAAGCGCGCTCCCGAGCCTCTCTATCCTTATTACAGTCTCTTCAGCTGACGACATGGAGTCTGATAACAGCCCAAAACGTCCTGCCGCCAGCACGACACAGACTCAAACACAAACTCCACATAAATATAAAAAATAAAAAAAAGTTTTATCTGCTGAAGCTCGTCAGGCAAAACGTGAATCTGATCGACTCCGGACGAAAACGCGGATCAACATTGGAAACATATTAGTAAACTCTAGTGAACTAGCAAGGTAAACTACATGAAACATGAAATGGATACAAAAGAATGTTCCAGGTGCTTTAGGATGTAACTTATTTTATTTACTAGATCTACTGACTAAAGGCATCACCACACTACTATCATATTGTTTATACACATTTCCAGACACGTTTAGTAGGCTACAGTAATGTTACTTCATACGATCTTACTTTTACACTGAAATTGTTCACTAGTCTAGTTCACTAACCGTGTTCGTTATCATATTATGCATTCACCTATGTTGACATTGCTGATTGTGAAAAATACACGAATAGCTAGTAACACGTGTCTTCCTGGTCTCCAGGTGCTGCTGTGTGTGTTCTCTCTCTTGAGGAAGGTGGCGTGGGATTATGGCCGTCTCGCATTGGTATCTGATGCCGACAGGTAAAAACTATTACGTTCCATACAGTAGCTTTTTATAGTAAACAATATTAGACAAAAATAAATGTAGCCCTGATTCCTTCAAATGTTTTGATGTCATTTTCATTGAAGTACAATGAAAAACAAACTGTAAAACCATTAAGACAGCACTTGCACAGTCCTATTCCAGCGACTCATACTGCGGCCTCAGCTGGCTGCGTTCACAGCATGCTCTTGGCCCCAATCTAACCCCAAATAAACACTCATCTTTCCAACATTTCCAGCATTTTTTGCCAGACTAAATATATACAGCTGGACACTCGATTCATCAATCTTGATGTAGACCTTTGATTTGTCGAAATAGAAGAGAATGCACTGAATGCTGTAAGACAACAGCATGCTCTCGCCTCCTGCATAATGGGTTTAGCCAATGGATTGGTTGTTCAGACAGCTCAGCTAGTCTTATTCTATTAGTAATATGACCCTGCCTTTCAATCACACTCGCATCCAGCGATTTGGAAACTGGTTTGAGCAGCACATAAGTGCATAAGAGATTGTGTTTATGGGGAGATCAGATTATATTCCGGGCACCTCAAATTTTTGTCCAGTCAGATACCATAGTCACATTTTACTACTCTGATGTCAGAAACTTCTCTCCATGTTTCAGGGCTTCAGGCTAGCATAAAGTCATGATTCAGCTTGAGTCAGATCCATTTACAGAAGAAGTGTCAACCCTTAATAAATGGAAAGGTTCATTTTGTGTGTACCTACCCAGCATTCATTGTTCTAATTTGAACATTTGGTTTTTGTACAACACCTACATTATAACTTTCCAGTCATCAATTTAAATGTTATAAATGTTGCTTGGGGTCAAGTGAAATCCTGAAAAGTCAGATCATGAAGCTTAATGCATGTTACAACTTGGCTATCCATTACAATTTTAATAAATAATTCAACAGTAAATTACTGCACTTATGTCATGGTGACCACGTATGTTTATCCCAACACATTTTTCCAGTTTCCTTTCGTCACAGATTTAGTATCTTGCTTGCAAACAGGTCAAGCCACCATTACTAGTTTGTGCCCTGTGGTGAAGTGATGTGGAACTGTAAAGCTGCCAACAAAAACTGGAGATATGTGCAGTTATCTCAAGAAAAATGCAATCCAATAAGAATCAAGGATTAAACAATTTTGTGGTATTTTCAATATAGTTTGTTTAAATAAATTTTAGAATAGTTTTATTCTTATTTATTTTATCATATGACATCTAAAACCAATAATGAGAATTTCCTGATTACATGTAATAACTTGAATTGAATTATTAGTGTCATTGCATTTCAGCTGAGTAAAAGAATCTTCCTCTGAATGAATGATCTCATATTTTGTCAAGCATGAACTTGAATCATTTCTTTTCCCTCATCAGTAGGCGGAATCAGCACTATCAGCGTCTGGACGAGGAATAGTATGTGTTGTTTTTACACTTCAGCTCAGCTCTATCTTCCAAGGACACCTTGTGTCCGCTTTTTGAATTTGCTCTCTGGCATTTCTTCTGCTGTGTCTATCGGGTGGATTTGGGGTGAATTTGTTCACTGTGTGTGTATCTGTTTCCTAATAACTCTTTTCACTTCTTTCTCTTGTCCTTTTTAATTTACTTCTTTCCTAGAGTCCATTGGTTGAGGGTTTCTCAAGATAATCATCACATTTACCTGAGCTAATCAATGTGTCTCGTGTGGATTTGTGTCTTTTAAAGATGAAGTGTGTAACTCGAATCACCAAATGAAACTGCAAAGATAATAGTTTCCAAACATATTCCTAAACTCTCCTACTACATTTTCTAATCCCTGTCTTCCATTGTTCTGATAAACAGGTAGTCCCTTTCAAATTCACAGAAGTAGTTTGAATAACAGAGCAATGTTCTGTAAGCACCACAGTCTTGAACTTATAGGAAGTCAAACTGATGGTTTACAAAGTGTAGTTTCTCTTTGTAAAGTTTTAAAAACTACACACTTCACCATTAAATGATATGTTTTCGTTCTTGTAAGCGTGGACATTCTGGCCAGGGTCTTAGCACCCTATAGGTCCCACAGGGAAGAGGATTACAGGGAGAGGTAAAAAAAAAAAATCCTGTGATGTCATAGAAAACCCCTGTGTGACTGGAAGGTCTTGTTTTGATGAAAACCTGTGATTTGTCCAGTTATTTGATTGTTTTGGTCATTGACAAGCAATAAGGGTGGATACTTATTAGAAGGACCCTATAGAAGTTGTCCTATAGAATCAGTCCAAATGTTTGTGATTATTGTAGCCAGAGAGTGACACATACACTGGCCCCAAAAACTATTTTGATTACATAAATTAGACTGAAAATTATCAAACATAATAATGCCATTTTAAAGACAGGCAGCTAAATACGTTTGCAGATTTCTAGTACATTTTATTTATTGCACTGAAGATCATACTTATGAATTGTGGCTTTTGGAGGTCATTGTATCTGTGTGTCTTTGTGTATCTCTGTTTAACACACTCTGCCTCAAATCAAATGTATGCTCCTCTCTGCATGTTCATCTCCTTTCTAGGTTTACTGCAGTCTCTATGTGAACAGTCTGTGTGTAATGCCCCTGAGCCTCTGATGCTAATTCTGTGTTTGCGTTTGTATGTGCACAGTCACTTATTGCTGCATGCCCAACATGTGGTTAGCCTTGATATGCTCTAATGGAGCTGGAATAATGTGAGCCTGGAGGAGCTGTGCCCATCACTTAAAATCCACCTGTGGTCAATCATTTTATCCCTTAAAACTAATCTTTAATAATCACAATGACATATTTAAACGTTTTTTTTTCCTGTAAAAAAATGTCTTCATGCCTTAAAATAGCTTAAGTAAAACTATACCCTTGCTTTTTGTTTACGTGGGGCCATGAATGTGCAAATTAGCTCAATCGCACCTACCCAATCCACTCGGTCAACTGTAGTAAACGCTACACAATGGCAAGTGGAAATATTCAGCCATATATGTTTGAACCCGAAACTGATTCTGAAGAAAAGTAAGAGCGAATTATACGGACTAGGCCCGGTTGTACTGGGGCGCTTGAGGGTGCTAAAGCATATTAAAAACACCACATAGACATATAAACTGCATTTTATAAATTATCACCACTGGCGGTATGTAAAGATTATTAAAGGAATAGTCATTTATCCACCCTTTGCTCTTTTTCCATGCCAGATAATAATTTGGACTAAGACAAGACAGAAAAATTTGAATATGTTGTCCATCCTACTTACCTGCATACATACAGTATACTTGCATAAAGCAATATATACTTAAAAGGAAATTTGACCTGTGTGATTGTTTATATCATCATGATATAATATTATATAATTCACTTTTATCCGTTGTATGCATTTTTATCTGCATACATATACAGTACACTCACATAAAGCGATATGTACTACATATAGCAAATCTCAACTGTGTAATTTTATTTATTTTGTCGCAAAATCTAACTATATTATCATCCAACTCTTTATATAAAGTTGCATATATAAGTATATAACTGCTATATATAACTTGCATATAACTGTATCCCCATGCATATAGTATATTTAAGTGTGTGTGTGTATATATGTATATAGCACAACTCAATTCAGCTTGATTGCTTGTATCATCCCAAAATGTGAACTATGTTATCGCCCAGCTCTAATTTGCTAAATGTGACTGAATGTAAAGGCATGAAGATATTAAGATACTATAAACTTTAACATCATGATTTTCTGTAAAGCTGTTTTGAAACAATGTGTATTGTGAATATACTATACAGATAAATGTATCTTGACTTGACTGTCAAAAAAAGCCCACAAAAATAATTTATGAATTAGCACGTGTTATTTGCTGGAAATTTGTTCGTTTGTATTGATTCATTTTAAATAATACATCAAAGGTTTGTCTCATCAATAACAACTTTGACCATCTTTTATTTTTTTGAATTAACTGAGAAATGAGAACTGCAGCGGAGAGGAAGAGTTTTGGGTTGAACTAGTCCTTTACCATGATCATCACAATGCTTTATATTACAGATCTTCCATTATCAACATCAATCTAATCATTATTGTAATAACTGCTGAATGAAGTGGCATGCCATTAAGTGACTGTACACTTGTGTGTTAGTGTTAGCTTGAGTTCAGTGCTCAGTGAGGGCATGTGTTTGATAATGTGTGTTTGTGTTCAGTGTGGCCTCCGCCATGCAGACGCCTGCCGACTCCCGATACGAGCGTCTCACCTCTGTGTCCAGCTCGGTCGACTTTGACCAAAGGGACAACGTAAGTAGCTTGCAATGTCATTTTTGTGGATGCTTATGGCTATGTGCAGAATGGAATACTAGCATACTGCACAATATACACTGTATTGACAGTATACATTGTGTAGACCAGCGCTGCGCTTGTGTTCTCTCTTTCGGTTTGTATTTCCATCTTACGGATTTATGAACAAAGTGCTATGCAATATTCTAATCTATGCACATTAATAAATAATATAATTATTAAGTGTAAATTTGCATTCCATTCACATGAAGCGATAACTACAACCCCATTTCCAGAAAAGTTGAGACATTTTGTAAACCGCAATAAAACTCACAATCTGTGATTTGTTCAATCTCTTGAACTTTTTTTACCAGTCAAAAGTACAAAAAAAAGTTTTCCAATGTCTTCACTGACCAACATAATTGTATTTTGTAAATATAAACACAGAGACTACAAGTTAACTCAACTACTGTTCTATGGATATATGACTTTTAAAAAGATGTATGGTTTTAAATCTAATAGTATTATTGTAAAAACGGGGGTTCCTTATGGGGTTCTTTAAAGGGGTTCTTTGAGTTCTTTAAACTTTGGTGAATTCTGATTCTGGTCAAGATTTTTCATTCATCAGCTATAAGCCGTTTTGAAAGCAATTTCAACGATATTTTTCCTATGTGTCTTTATCAGGGTTAGTATCGTTTACTACAACTATACTTACAGCTAAAAATAAAACATTATTGTTATACGATTTTATGTGCAATGCTTTTTTTGTGAAGGTCAAAGCAGCACATGACACATGTTGAGAGGTGCAATCCCCGGCATGAGTCATTTGAAAGGGTTCACTCTCGAAAACAGATGATCATCTGGGTTTCTGTGCAAAATTTGCATACTGTTCACAGTTCACTGTTAATGCACACACACCTGTGGGTTTCATAATGGCGCACACATGCCTTTTGACAGCCATTTGTTTGCCTCTCCCTTCCCTGCTGTGATCTGGAATAACTGCACTTATGTAAACTGGTGTCACGTGCACCCAGGCATTCTCTAACAACTCCTGAAACTGCTTTGGAGACATTGTCAATGTCTCTGAATGTTGAGGTGATTGACAGACAATAGTTAGAGAGAGTGAATTGAATTTTATGCTCTTTTTGTAGGGTCTCTGTTCCTGGCTAACTGCCATCTTCAGGATAAAGTGAGTCCTTTCTGCTTTTACTTTAGGAACATACTTACTGTATTTCTGTTTATTTTAACACACTGTAACTTCGAAATGTAAAGACTTACTAACTATAGGAAATATGCTGCAAAAACAATAAAAAAAATGGTGTGATTTTTTTTTTGATCACAAAACTCCAACAGTGACTATGGTCCTTTTTAAATTAGAAGTAGAGGAAATGAAACGATACACCAGAAAAAGATTAGTCCAATTATTCCAGTTAAGTGAAGTTTATAACAAAATTAGCCAAAATGATATTATATTCACTGTTGTGCACTGTAATGTCAAATACTTCAATGTAATGTATCAAAAGTTTTCAAATATTTCATTTATATAGTGCTATTTTGTTTATATTGTGAGCTAAATATTGTGCTTGTTTACTAAAAGTAATATTAATAAATTTAAGATTGTATTATTATTCTTTTATAGTTAATAATTTAATCAGATAAAAATCTTAGGGTTTTTAAGGGTATACTAACACATCTCTCTCACCCCTTCCAGAGATGACGAGATCAGGGAGAAGTGTGGCGAGGATGCCGTTCACTACCTCTCATTCCAGCGGCACATCATTGGTCTGTTGGTGGTGGTGGGTGTGCTCTCTGTGGGCATTGTCCTGCCTGTTAACTTCTCAGGAGACCTATTAGGTGAGTCAGAAAAGTTAAGAGTGAGTCATCTAGGATTATATGTCTGAATGCAGCCATTCCAGTTTCTCTTCCTTTACTGTATGCGACCAAAGACTCCCTTTGACCAGTTTCTTGTCTTTTCTCTCTGCAGAAAATAATGCCTACAGTTTTGGGCGAACTACAATTGCCAACTTATATTCTGAGTAAGCGCGGGTATTGTCTGTGACACTTACTTGACCTTTGAAAGATGGTTGATGAATGCATCAGCTATGTTTTTCTCTCTCTTTCAGTAATAATCTGCTATGGTTGCACACTACATTTGCCTGCTTATATCTGTTACTGACTGTGTACAGCATGAGGAGACACACATCAAAGATGCACTACAAAGAGGATGACTTGGTGAGCAGAGACAACTTACCCACAACACTTCAAAGAAATGTTCTGGGTTCAATACAAGTTTCTATTTACAGCCACGGTTATTTAAGTTAATTACAACAACATGTTCGTTACTTGAAATAAGGTAAATGTTAATTAAAATAAAAAAAATTTATTTCAGCTAGTTGCCATTTTCATTTAGTTTAACTTGATCTACTCAAATAAAAATAAAAAATAAAACTATTCAAAATATAAATAGTAACATATATAGCAATAATGTCCTGTACCACATAAAATAGTTGTATAACTTATAAGCGTCACATTTCTGCTTTTAAACCCTTAAGAACACTGGTCAATTTTAACGTTTTAATTCAGTTGTAAGTATCTTACACTTATAGTAACAACTATTTTAATCGAGCCAGGAGCATTTCTTTATTTTCAGATTTCATTTTGCCATAAACCCACATTACTCAAATATTTCACTTTTCCCTGGGAGAGAGTTATGAGCAAAGTCAGGGTAAACAGCCCATTGCAACCAACTTTTCTTGCGTAATCTGAAACGGGATATTCAACCTGAAAATAATGGAGGGTGGGACTTGGTTTTTATCCATTAGGAATTTGAAAAATGTGAAAAAGGAGTTTGAAAATAAGAGACCTTGGCAATGAAGTCGTTTCAGAGGCATATTATGTTTTGATGAAAATACATGATGAAAACATTTCTGTGTACAGATGAATCTTTAAAGAATGTAAACTTGGTTAATTTTTAACAAAGTGAACGAATATGATAAGAACAGATAAATATGTCCCTTCACCGACTCGCTGTCCTTTGTATCAAATTAAATATGTATATCCTAAGGTACGTAGTTTAGTGCTGCATGAAAACATTGCTCTCTTAATGGAGATCAGCATAGAGCATCAATCAATATTATGGTTGAAATAATATTTCTAATGCTAACAAACTGTACTCTGATGTCTCCACATTGTCTCCTTTCACAGGTGAAACGCACTTTATTCATTAACGGGATCGCAAAATATGCAGAAGAGAGTGAAATAAAGCAGCATTTTGAGTAAGTTCTTGTTCTCATCATCAATAAAGACTAAGTGTGTAATTATAATTCGTTACATTCATATAGCGCTTTTCAAAGCACTTTATATATGGGTAAATCTCAAATGTATGCACTTGTATGACTTCTGTAGAGATATTTTGAAGAGTTTTTCCCCCTTACATTGACATTCAATGGGGTCCAATATTGTTTGGACCTTTTGCTGGATGTTCTTGTGTTCTCTTTTGGACATGAGGATTTTATTTTTGGAGTGACCTATCCCAAACCACACAGTAAATTCAAGCACACTAAGATGCCTAGGCTTATGCTGAGACATGTAAGAAAATGACAACCTTATCTGTTTTAATTGTTCGAAAGTGGTCATGTGGCTACAAGACGTTCAGTGTGTGCATCCACTCAGTTTATCTAATCTCATTTACTGCTGAAGAATGTGTCAGGACAATACATGTCTTTTTCAACTTCTATGTCAAGGATTTATGGGAAAACACAGATGGGGTCCAGACCGATTGAGAAAGAAAGATATAGAAGGCAGGATGTGTAGAACGAACACAAAATAAAGTAGAACTGATTCCTACGCCTTAGTCTCACAGGCATCTCAAAGCATATTGCAATCTGTCCGACTGCAGCCAACTGGGAAAAAACCATCAGCCCTGTAGACTCCCATAGACATTACTTAAGAACTGATAGTGTACAAATAATTTACCACTCCTGTCTTCAGCATGTACATCGCCTCACAGAGACTGCTGTGTCATTATTTGAAAAGCCTACCAATTTGCTGCACGCCAGTCTTTTATTTTGGTATAATTGATTTTTGATTTACTCGCCTCTGTGCATCACATAAAAAAAGCAATGGCTTCATTTTACTTGGTGTGGTGGTCATTCGCTTTTTGTCTAAGTGAGCAATTCTTGGCTAGCATAAACTACAGTGAGCGCCAGACAATAGTGAAGTCTGGCTCCTGCAAGACTATCATTGAGTTCCAGTGCCACGTTAAATGAGAAAGTTGGAATTACTAGAAATGCTTATATAGATATAAATTCTTTATGCCTTTTACACATTCTCACCTTTTTATCTCTTTGTTTTAATATCCAGGAAAGCATATGATAACTGCGTAGTTCTGGATGCTCGCATTTGTTACGATGTGGCCAAGCTTATGTCTCTGGAGTCTGAAAGGTAAAGAAATTTACAAGCTGAGTTAAGACAAGATTCAGTCACCATTTTAAGTATTGTACACAAGGAACTTTAGAAAAATAAGGTGCCGATTTGTGTCATTGAGCATTGATATGTACTATGATAGATAGATAGATAGATAGATAGATAGATAGATAGATAGATAGATAGATAGATAGACAGACAGACAGACAGACAGACAGACAGACAGACAGACAGACAGACAGACAGACAGACAGACAGACAGACAGACAGACAGACAGACAGACAGATAGATAGATAGATAGATAGATAGATAGATAGATAGATAGATAGATAGATAGATAGATCTTGCCCAGTCAGATACTTAATTTAGTTATTTATGTTTGTTTGAAATTTTCTATTTTATTTGTTTACATTAACATGTTTTAATGTAAATTGTTACAGGAAAAAGGCAGAACGCAGCAAAAAGTTTTACACGGACCTGATGGCCAAGGAGCACATTCCCAACATGATTACCCCCAAACCCTGCGGCCACCTCTGCTGCTGCATCATCAGTGGCTGCGAGCAGGTCAGTGTCACCCTGAGGCTCATGGGAGTTTCACATGTCACATGCATATAACCTCTCCAGTCACCCCGCCCAATGTGTTTGATCTCATATTAGTACATGAACCATCATGCATTTCACTTCACATTCGAATGTAAATCATGAATGCATAGCCTTTTCCCATTAGACACAAAGTCAGGATGCCCACAGCCGCTGTCTTGCTGCCTGTAATTCCGCTTCATTGTATTTACAGTCATATTAGTCAGGATGATGTACGCTCTGCTGCTGTGAGACATGCTCAACATCAGCGCAGGTATATTCAGCAGCTCCCAAGTGTCCTCATTAGATGAGCATACTTCCAGTTTATCACAAGCCATTTTTCCGTAGCACACATCCCCCCCTTCTGGACATTGACTGTAATGCCTCTCTAGCAAGTTACAGGGAGGACATTTTCCCTTTTGCGCAAAATGCAAAGTAAGTTGATCAAACAGGCCAGAAAATGACATTGCATTGAGGATGGGACCTGTGCCACATCTAGAGACCAGAATATCATATTTTTATTTCATGGGGTCTTTACAACAAAAAGTATTTTAGTAGTGATGTCTAACTCTTGTAATGTTAATCCATTCCTGCAGGAAGAGGCTATCAACTACTACACTAAGCTTGAGGCCAAACTAAAGGAAGAATACAGAAAAGAACGTGAGAAAGTCAACACTAAACCTCTGGGAATGGCTTTTGTTACCTTCCAGAATGAAGCCATGACAGCCCTGTAAGTCTAATAGACATTTTGGTATCTGTGTGTGTTGACACTAACCAAAGTACTGAAAATTATCATGGAAGTACCATTGTATTCTTTGAGGTACCATGATACCTGTTTGTTTGTTTTTTCATTTCCCAGCATCCTGAAAGATTTTAATGCGTGTCAGTGTCATGGCAGTCACTGTCGACGAGAGCCGAAGTCCTCCCCCTTCAGCAACGGGCTCAACACATTCAACTGGACAGTCACATATGCTCCAAATCCACAGAATGTTTACTGGTAACATCCTCATCTTTAATCTCATGAATTTATTATGATTATTTGTAGTTTCACAGTGCTAGACAGGATCCACTTTGGTCAGTTACTTCCTGTGTTAATGGGCAGTTATTGGCCAGAATAAACCGTACATTTATTTATTTTTTACATGCAGGTAAATCTGAAATCGATGATACCATAATATTTCATTGTGGACTGGAAATTGCAAAATGCATATTATTATTAATTTTATTATTATTACTTATATATTGACTAGGGCTTGCCATTTTAAATGCAACTAGGCTATTTTTGGAGAGTGTTAAGTCAAATTTATTTGTAAAGCACTTTTCACAATACACATTGTTTCAAAGCAGCTTTACAAGTATGATGTTAATGTTTATAATATTTTAATATCTTCGTGCCCTATAGTCACATTTAGCAAATTAGAGCTGGGCAACAATATACATTTTTATACGACAATACAAGTAATCAAACAGTTATACAATATATGTATTTGGACATACTTGTATATCCACTTTTTTAAAAAGAGCTGGCCGAGGATATACATTTTGCAACTAAATAAAAATAATCAAGGCAGCTGAGAATTGCTATAGTATACATTGCTTTTCTCAATAGTCACGCATCCAAGATTTGCGAAAGATTAGGGGGCTGTCAAACGATTAATCGCATCCAAAATAAAAGTTTGTGTTTATAATATGTGGGTGCACTGTGTATAATTATTATTTATATATATATATATATATATATATATATATATATAAATACACACACATACTTGTATATATTTAAGAAATATTTTCATGTATATACTGTATATAGATTTATATATAATTTATATTATATATAACTATAAATATTTTTTATATAAATAATATTTGTTTCTTAACTATACATGCATGTGTGTAAATTTATATATATATATACAAAATAATTATACACAGTGCACCCACATATATTATGTAAACACAAACTTTTATTTTGGATGCGATTAATCGTTTGACAGCCCTAATATATATATATATATATATATATATATATATATATATATATATATATAATAGTTTCACATTAATTTATTGTATGTAAAGTAGTAAATAGTAAAGTAGGTTATACTATTTATCCAAATTTTTTTATATACATCACTGGGTGATAATATAGTTCTCAATATCAAGTAGGTCAGATTTGCTATGTAGAAAATGCTGCTTAACGTAAGCGTACTGTATGTATCAAGGTAAAGTTGGATATACTTGCAGTAGTTGTTTAAATTGTTATATATCTTGTATATACCTTGTGCTTTGTTCTCCACAGGGAGCATTTGTCCACTGGTGGCCTCAACTGGTGGCTTCGCTGCCTTGTCATCAACTGCTTTCTCTTCATCTTGCTCTTCTTCCTCACCACCCCTGCCATCATCATCTCCACCATGGACAAGTTCAACGTCACCAAACCCGTGGAGTACCTAAATGTAAGGAGACGGCACATCACAACGCAGTGTGACTAAGGGGGTCATGATTCTGTCACTCATCAACTCCCTACTTTCCTTCTGTCTGTTCCTCCAGAACCCCATCATCACCCAGTTCTTCCCCACCCTGCTGTTGTGGTGCTTCTCGGCCCTTCTCCCCACCATCGTCTACTACTCTGCCTTCTTTGAAGCCCACTGGACACGGTACAATAACAAACCCTCTATATCAATGTCTTTTTTAATGCTAAATATTCTGGTGGACTCATAGAGTATGTGACCTTTGCTCTTCAGATCTGGAGAGAACAGAACCACCATGCACAAATGCTACACCTTCCTCATATTTATGGTTCTGCTGCTGCCATCTCTGGGCCTGAGCAGGTATTTTATCATACCTGGTTTACATCGAAAAGTTAGAACTACAGATGTTATGATGAAAAAAGAGTTATCTCATCTTTTCTGCATATGTTTTAATATATCTTTAAAGAACACTGACTGTTTCGCAATAGCTACTGGATTTCGCATACAAACTATTTAATTTTATCTTAAAAGGGGGTTAAAATAGTTTATTAAGCAACATAATCCTGAATAAACAATCTTTTGACATTGTTGATGTATGCAAGTGTGCTAATTTATAATGATGTATATTTCAATTTGAAATTTTTCAAACACAAATATTGTCTTTTGAGTAAAAAAAAAATCTAAACTGTTTTATCCAGGTAATTTTGGACTGACCTGTTTCTCATTTGCCTTAAACATTTCTTTTGGTCTTTTCCTAAATGCAGTTTGGATGTTTTCTTCCGCTGGCTCTTTGACAAGACATTTCTTGACCAGGCAAAAGTCCGGTTCGAGTAAGGATTTGCAGTTCTAACCATCTGATTTTGATTAAAGGATTTACAAAACATTTGGTTCATGCGCATACATTTTGAGATTGCAGATAGCAAAGTTTTAATGGATTGATTTCTTTTCCTTTAGGTGTGTCTTTCTTCCAGATAACGGAGCTTTCTTTGTGAACTATGTAATCGCGTCTGCTTTCATCGGTAACGCCATGGACCTGTTACGCATTCCTTATTTTCTCATGTACATGATCCGACTGTGTCTGGCACGCTCAGCAGCCGAGAGGCGCAACGTGAAGAAGGTCTGTGTAATTTTCAAGTGTGAACGATACTCTCAGCCTTACTATTATAATCATATAAACATGATTACTAAATATCTCATCTGTTAATGTATTTATTTCTGAATTCCTCTCTTTATGCTCGATAACTCGTATCGTAATGTTGTGATTCACGTGTGGTTGCGTTTTGTTACAGCATCAAGCTTATGAGTTCCAGTTTGGAGCTGCTTATGCCTGGATGATGAACGTTTTCACTGTGGTCATGACCTACAGCATCACCTGTCCAATTATTGTACCATTTGGTGAGTGACGCATTGTGGTGGTGGTTGTTCCACAGGCAAACACCACTTACATCATCTTCAAACAGAGTAAAAACCTGTTTGACTGTCATTTTGTCTGCAGGCCTGATGTATATGCTACTGAAGCACCTGGTGGACAGGTACAACATGTATTATGCCTACCTACCCTCCAAACTGGATAAAAAAATCCACTCTGGAGCTGTCAACCAAGTGGTGGCAGCACCCATCCTCTGCCTCTTCTGGCTGCTCTTCTTCTCTACTGTCCGTACAAGTAAGACACCGCCAAACAGTGGCTCTGTTTTAAACACTAATGTGCTGCCTTCCTACACAGCCTTTTTAGGTGTCAAAAGTCCTATTCGGACGGTAAGTTGTTTCTCATGGGTACGTCTGTAAAAATAAATTTGCATGGGACCTCAGTGACAACTTGCACCAACAACAATGCACCTCGTTCTTAGACCAGCAGCCCATGGGCGAACAGATTGGCGCAAATGCATTTGCCATTTAAACAACGTGGCACAGGACGTGAAAATGATAACTGCGCCGGGCTGAAACTAGCAAAAAACACTTGTTATGATAGGGCCCAATGACTTACTCATTTAGACATTTACCGCCACCTACTGGCGGTTTAGGTTTTTATTAAGAGTATCATTTCATTAAAAAAATCCATTAAAGGCATAGTTCACCCAAAAATGAATATTCTGTCATTTACTCACCCTCATGGCTGTTGATGCATAAAAGTTTATGTGTAATAAATTCTACGTTTAATCAATTGAAAAATTCTTAAGCTAATTTTTGTACACAAAAACCCCCCCCAGTCAAATTTGTCTAAATAATTAGATTAAAAGCCCTAATTTATCTATATAATTAATTAATTTTATGTATATAATATACATACTCACAGTATTGGAGTGGTGAATGTAATATTCTTGTAAACAGTTTCCAGCATGTCAGTAATAAAAGTGTCCATATTTACATTGTGCACACATCACCACAAAGTGCAACGGTTACCATATGGTGCATTTCAGTGGTCAAAAAGGATTATTGTTGAAATTGGGCTTTAGAAACTATACTAGAGATTAACTGCACAAAGATTATTGTCATGTCTCTAACATTTTTTTCTCCCCTGCTTTTTCAATTTTAAAGGTTTTAGCGCTCCAACATCAATGTTTACTTTTGTGGTTCTGATCATCACCATCATCATTTGCCTCTGCCATGTCGTCTTTGGTCATTTTAAATACCTCAGTGCGCACAATTATAAGGTCAGAAACCACTTTATCTAATTTTTCAGTTTTAATACACAGTTTAGCCTAGAACTTCCTCTAATCAGCAAAGTGATCTTCCTGTATTTACAACAGATTGACATGGACGGTGTGGACAATGGACGACCACCAGGTTCATCCCCACCTGTCAAGTCTGTGGTAAGTTTTCATAATCATATTGAGCAAGAAGGAATTTTTGCATCCCTAGTTTTTTTTTTTTTTAAAACGACAAACGACAAAAAAACGACGGGAAAAGAAACGACAAATTTACTGGTCGCACATGTGCAACTGGGTGTAAAATTTAGCCGCACACTCAAATTATGGTCGCAGTCTGGAGCCCTGTGATGTATTGCTATATTGTCAGCTGATTATTTTCTTTACATCTTCACATTCTATCTATTATCAGCAGACGTACGTCGCTCAAGTCTTACAGGACGAGAAGAGCACTGGCGAAGACGAGGGCCAGGCGTCCTCGCAAGATGAGGAAGTGGTGACCGAGGGGGATTTCCAGTCCGGAGAGGACAGCCTTATTGAGAACGAGGTGCATCAGTGACCCATGCCAGGGCCACCCCATGTACTGAACTTAAGAGAAACTAGCAGGAGATCCACTACACCTCACTACACTTACTTGTGTGTGTGAGCGCGTGTGTGTGTGTGTGTGTGCGTGAATCCATCGCAGCTGACAGCTAAAACACTCCTTTATTATTAAGGCTTGGAGACAGGATGGCCAATTGTCAAGAATCTGAAGTGGCTTGTGATTGTACTCCACCTATAAGAAATTGGTTCTTCATAGTTTCATAATTATTCTTTGCAATGTTTTCGTACAGCATTTGGTCAGTACCAAGTTTCTTGCCCTTGTAAGCGCATGTCTCATGTATAGTAAATAATACCAAAAATAGTAATGATGACTAATTTGCCATTAAAATTATGTTATGATGAATTTAAACTGCTATAGTGCTATCTCAGGTGGGCGGATTTCACAAAGACAAATCACAAATCTTTTGCATAGGGAAAAATCTGAATATTTCTTCATTGGTTACATAGGATAATGCTCAATTAATACAATTTGGCAACTGTTAAAAACAGAAAACAAATGTACATGGCAACAGATAACAATTTCTCCATGTTTACCATCTGAGGCCCAAAACATTTCAGTGATGGTGGATTTGATCATTAAGCAAATATTGTGGGAAATCACATATCTTCACAAAGCTTGTTGAATAATAAACATTAATCAGAATGACAGACTGTTGAGTTGAAGTTTTGAGTTTGGCAAGGGAACCAAATATTACTTTCTCGGCCCTGCTGAAATGGCACTATAGCACAATATATTTAAGACATGCAGATTCGTTCACGCAACTTGCCATTCTTCTCTACCAAAGTGAATGTATTTAACATAAAGGCATTACTACTAATGGAAAACTCACACCAGCCTGCTGAATTAACGGATTGTGAGGAAAACAGCCACCGAACGCTGGAAAAGCCAGACTCAAAGGCAATTCGCCATCCCTGTAACCGTTCAAGGTCAAAATCAAACGCATCTCTTCTGCGCATCCAATGATTCGAGAGTTTAAATGTAAACCTTTGCATCTCTAATCCATACTTGCGCTATGCGTGATATGACACTACTTTCTGAATCAGGCATCAAATGGACCAACTTTGTGTTGCTCTACTGTGGAATGTTCTGTCAATAACTGATACTGTAGCAAATTGAACTTCAACGCACAGCAGGTTCCCTATGTGGACCTTAAGGTGGAATTTTTCTTTTTATTATGCATGGGTATGAAATGATGGGTTTTTTTATTGGCGCTAACAAATGATAATGTAGGCATTAACCCTTAAACATATTTTACTACTGTAAAAAAAAAACCATTGAAATGCATTGAAACATGCCCTGAACGCCCTAAAAATTGGGTAATGATGATAGCTAAATCTCATTTGGTCATATAAGCATACGTGTCTTTAATATGGCCTACTTTGTTGCTATTGTGGTGTGTTCCTTCGCGATTTTACAAGAGAACTGGAAATAACAGAATCCATGATATGGTTCGTCTTACCTGTGTGCATTTACTGTACGAGCTGTTCACTGACACAAGCAGTTCTGAGATCATTTGACTGGGTTTATGCATCATTTAGTGGTTGAAATCTGAAAAAAAAAAAAGAATAGTACAATGACCACTATTAATACTTTGTTTGTTTTTTTTTTTTTTGACAACTACACTCTTTATATCTAGTCGTCGCCATGCTCAGACATTTTTGCTACTTTGTCCATTATAAACATATTGCATTTTTGCTCTCTGTGCATTGTTGAAATGCAAGTCAGAACTGGAAACGAAATATTTTTAAGAAAGTTATTGGAGCAGACAAAGGCTGTGCCCGAGTACTTGCTTTAACATCATTTTATTTTCTCTGTCCAGTCCGTAATTTGTTAATCTTTCCTGCTAGTGGACCTAAATAGTTCTCATTGTGTCATTTGTTTACACGAATAGCAATGCAGTGTTTAAACTGTCATTTTCTTGACTTGAACAACAGTCGTCGGGTGTACAGTATGTAAGCTTGTGAATTAGAACACTAGGAAGCTGATCAGTGATCTTTTTAGTTAAATTTATGTATATCACACACTAATCTATCAATCACTGAGGAGCTTTGTAACTTTTAAACGCAAATAACACTGTAGGCTATGCACTTTGTGTCAGATGTGTAACATTATCATGGTGTATGTAACAATTTCAAGCCATTTTTTTTTTTTTAATTGATCTTGTTTGGACAACCAGTAACTGCGGTGCTTTGTACGTCTGACGCTCTTGCTGCTTAGATACTGTAGGTGATGTCCGTATGACTGCATCCTGGATCTGTTTAAGGAAAAACACTGTTCTGAAGCATGATGCAGTGGCAATAATTTATTTATGCATCTTTATGACTTTTCCTGTTTGTTACAGATGTTGTCCACAGTATTTATTTCAGTTGTCTATTATTTTTCCATCTTTTGAATTAACTGGCAATGTTGAACTGGAATGAAGAGGTTAAATCGGTGTAATATTTTTGTAAATAGAAGCATTGCGCTGCTCTTGGAACACTAAACTGTATTTACATTTGTACAGCTTAGACAGCAAAACCGTGTACAGTCGACCATGAATTGTTTGCTTTTGTCCAGTTAGATTTCCCTTAAGATCATACTATGCTTGCGATTGCTGTTTTTAATAGTTTTGTATCTCAACCTCCCCTCAAATGATCTTTTGTACAGTGTCATCTTCAATCTCTTACATGTCTTTGAACAATAAAATACATTTACTGACAAAACCACATCAAGTGTGAAGAAATTCATTATTAGTTTGTGCATGTCATTTATAAATTATAAAAAGAAATGTGCTAATTGTTTCACTTTACTGATTCGTTCTACTTATTTAAAACATAGTATAGTATAGTTTATATTACAGTGAACAGTATGATTATTTATACTGATATCACAATTGAGTTAGTACTTTGTGCTTATGCAGAAATTAATTATAATTTTTAAGCAATTTTCTTTCTGACCAAATGTGTTGTTGATAAACACTACTGACTTTAACTATTAAGTGGATTAACTTAAAACAAACAATTGTACACCCTTTACAAGAAAAAAAAAAGAATTTTAAAGTTTAAATAATGTGGTTTTGAAGTGCTTTTTACCTCCTACGAGGAGTCATGATATCGTTTTATGGCAGCTTTCTTCCCTCTGCCAAGAAACAGTGAGTAGCAATCTTTGACCTCTCATGGTCTTATGGTGGAGTCTTGTGATGTGTCTTCAGACGAGGAAAAACAGGAACAGAGAGCCATAAGCTCTCACGTTTACTCTAATGTTTGATTCACTAACGAATCTTTCATCTGAACCGATTCTTTTCAACTGTAAAGTCGAATAATTCGACTTGTCGTTGGCAAAATGTATTAAAGTGTTTACCAACAATTATATTGAAGGGACAAAGAGATAGAGGTCAAGTACATTAGACTCCATTGTTATATTTCTATAGCTGTATAGAAATGAACTCAAATTGAATTAAAAAAACTGTCGGTATGAAGCTGATATAACCATATTAACAGCGCTCTAGTCGTGTTATTTTTAAATTCACATTACCTATATAAAAAGAATCTTCTTATGACGATACTCTCAAAGAATATTTTCATGTATTTTAAAAGTTATTGAAGTAATGCGTTGTAAGGGAAGCCCGCGCTTACAGAATCACGCCGTCCCAGACGCTCTAGACAGCGCCGCGCGCGCGCGCGCTCTCCAATTAGTTCAACGGCTTTTGCGCGTGCCCATATCTAATGTTCACAACATTTAAATGATATAACGTTACCGTACTTAAGTGACTCGATTGGCAGGTGAAAATATTTTTGTTTGTCAACTGTGCTTGTTTTTTCCCTAACGTAAGCAAATAATGCTCCACAAACGTTGTACACAAAATGTAGTCGATCAAAATATATTAAAAAATTTTTTAAGTAATTTAGAAATGAATCTTCATAACCTAATAGTGATAACAAACCAATAAACAGCGGTTTTACAACAGAAATAAAACGTAACAAAATAAATTCCGACTGATGTTTTTTCTGATGACACTTCTGAGTGACGACGAATCAGTTCACCGAAAGGGAACCGATTCTCTTAAATGAATCGAACTCTCTTTTGAGCATTTCAGTTTCATGTACCGGTGTTACGGATCAACTGGGGATCATGTTAACTGGGGACGCGCGCGTGCACGCAGACAGTTTTACCTGGATTTCCAGCAGATGTTAAACGGTGACAGATTCGTCACAGCTATTTTTTCACTGAGCAGATTTCCAAAGCTTTCCATTTTATTGTTAAATGTTTGCATCATATTTTGGCTCTGTTGTTTACTCTGCGCTGCTCCGCTGTATGTTTCAGACGCCTTTAAGGGAAGTTTTAATGTGCTTTAATTTCGCGACACACAGAGCACGCCCACATTATTTTTTTACATTAGTTTCAATAAAATTTGTATCTGATGACAACTGTAAATATATTAAATAAATTATACTATTGACATTGTGTATTTGCAGTGCTTGTGTATTCGCAGATTATTGTTATGATGCCAATTTGTGGCTTAATTAAAATTGAGCAGCAATACTGCTGTGGTTAAAGGGACATGTCAAGCATTTATTTATTTATTATTTATGAATTTTAATGTTTCTGAGGAATGAGTTAAAACATAAAGCATACAGTACACTCCATAAATGTTCATAAAGAGTGGTGAAAATTGATAAGCCATATAGCTTATGGATCCAGTGATTTACCCACAGCATTTATAGGGAATGTTCAACAAACATATTCATTAGCTAACTGTTAGCTAATGAATATGTTTGTTGAACATTCCCTATAAATGTTAAACAGCTAAACAGACCTATGAAAGCAACAAAAGAAAGAAAAAAATAGGCAAATGTGCATGCATGCAGCCAGGACAGCTTTTTTGCCATCTGTGAAGGTCTGACCACACAGTCTCACCTTCTGAACATTCAATCTAAGGAAGGATGAACAAACTATAGAATAAGTTAGAATTACATGCTAATGAAGAACAGTTACTTGTTTTGCAATGTGTATAATTTTTTCTTACCCATTGGCCAGTTTGGCCTTACTGCTCTCCATCTCATTTAAATCATGGTATATTAGAAAATAAATGTCAGTTGTATTACCTTTCTATAGTAAGAGCAATTTAACACACAATCACCCTTCACTGAGAAATGTTCACATCTCCTCTTAGTGTTCCTTTATTGAGCAGCTGCCAAATAATGGTTATCCTACAAAGTTTTTGATTTGTGTAACTTTAATTGCATCAATTTGCTGTGGTAGTCTATGGCCTAACAACAATGACACCAGTAACAATAATGACACTTAATTTATAGACCTTTTGAGCACTGGCATAATTTATATTACATAAAAAGTTGCCCAAACACATTATATTTTATTTATAAAACTCATAGACTATTCTGTAATATTTCTTTTGTTAAAGATGTCAGCAAGTAAACAATAAAGCATTTCGTATTGTTTTAGAGAGGGTCATGACATTCATGTGAGGTGACAAATGATTAAGAGGTTAGTGATGTAGGTGAAAATTAGACATAGGCTAGAGAATATCAGGCCTATACTGTATATTTGTAATAAGTCATCATCACAATATCATATGTTCTGCTTATTTCAGTAATACACTCTGTGTTTTTCACAGGACTTTAATCACTAAAGACAAAGTGTTCTCTAAATGTCCAATACAAGACATTAGAAAGGCTACACAACATTCAAGTTTATGCTACTGAGCATAATGTACAATGTTTAAGCAACTTTGCATTTCAAGGTACACATTCTAAAGTCTTATAAGTTCTTGCTTTCCCTGGGAATTGAACCCTCGACTCTGGTGTTGCGCACACAACACTCTACTATTTGAGCTACATGAATGCTCAATTCCATGTTTTGATGGTTGATCAAATGATTACATGCTTATACAAATATGCAGTAGTAAATACAAAATTCTTCTGAAAGAAACAAAGAAATTATTTTTTATTTTATGAATCTTTTGAAAATGTTACATTAAGTTCATGAGATAATTAACTTCATGATATATATGATACGGACGCGTCACAGCTGGTTGTTCAAAAAAGAGATCTAAATATCATCAGAGTAAAATAAGCTGATAAGATAAAAATAATTGATCCATTTTAAAATTAGGCTATATATGCTGATCGAAAAATGCAACTTGTTGAAAAAATGTAAATGACTTTGCAATTTATGTTTCTTTTAGGTAGCCTACTTTAACTTAATCTAACGTTACATCTGTTGTTATTTGTGATTAGAACTCATGACAACACAAGTGCGCTGACAAGTCTGTTCATCCAATGAAAGCGAATGACCCTTGTTAACATGGGCGTGGTTTCTGAGCTTGGCACTAAAGTATGCTAAACTTCTTTGAAAATGCGTCAAATACAAAGGAATATCATACACTGCAAAAACAAAGCGCTTTATTTGCATACCGTGTACTGGTAACTGGTGAAATATTCGTTTTTATCGGTGAAAAATAGGGCACGAATCTGTCGCTGTTAACATCTGCTGGAAATCCAGGTAAAACTATTTGCGTGCACGCGCGCGTCCCCAGTTAACATGATCCCCAGTTGATCCGTAACACCGGTAATTCATTTTCTCAAACTCTGGGGGTGTAGTTTAAGGTTGTGGAAGAATATGGAGGGTGTTGAGACGTGGAGAACTCCACTATGCCTTTCATTTGGGTGTTCAAAGAGGATATCGTGCCTTCCTTTTGTATTTTAGGGTGTTTACAGCTTGAATGTGCGTCAAGAGGTTTGATCGGAAGGGCTGAATAACAGAAGCAAGCATGGACGGAGCTTGGGGTGTTATTCTCATATCTCTGGCAATGTTCGTGGGATGTTTCGTGCTCGGGATAATTCCACTATTGATCAATTTATCAGAGGTAAGATGATTCACATTCAACAAGTGTTGTTTATGCACTACTGTAAAACAGAACATAACGGGATACATAACGTTACAGACGACAAAGCAATATATCAAATGCAGAACAAAACAAAGTGTTAAATGCACTATATGTGCATTGTTGCATGCGTTATAAATGAAGTTAAGCTGTATCATTAAGGTTTTTACTATAGCTTGTACTTTAATCTGTGGATTTGCGTTCAGGCACGTACCGTTGCTGCTTTTTCTGCACGTGATATTTCTGGATCTAAAAAATATCTGGGCTGTAGCAAACCGTTCAAATTTATATATTTTGAGTTGAATGTCATCGTACAAAAAAACATACTGTGGTATGGTAAGATTACCATGTTCATGTGGTATTTCAAATATTACCATGTCAACACTGCAATATTCTGGTACATTTTTGTCAGTGTCATACTATAAACCATGTAAGTCCATGACTATTGACAGCTAATGCAGTAACTGTCTATTTTGACATTGAAATGCAAGTTTAAAGTTACTTAAAGACATTTTTTCCACCCTTACAGCACAAGCTAAAGTTGATAACTGTGTTGGGGGCGGGGCTTCTATGTGGCACTGCCCTGTCAATCATCATCCCAGAGGGGGTGGAGCTAGTGCAGGAGTCATGGAAAGGTAAGACTGGACATCTTCCTCTGTTTTATTCACTTCTCTATCAGGGAATAGATATGCAGAGTCATGCACACTCTTTTTCTTTGTTTACTTTTATGCAAAGTCATTTAAATGGTAACCCCATATTCAGCAGGCCATGATCAATTACGTTTGCAAATACATGTTTTCTCCTCCTCCACTATAGACTGGTATTGCTCCACTATGGATTGGAATCAAAATATATCTGGATCAAATTCAACACTTCATCTAGTCGAAAAAAAAGGTCTGCGTCCTCATTTCTTCATAGGAGTCTCTCTCGTCCTGGGCTTTACGCTCATGTTTATGGTGGATCAGATTGCCAACTACTGCTCCATGAACGGTACCTCAATCATAAACTTATCATCATAAACACAGTTCTATAATTATACTGTATTATTGGCTGTGTTCAGAATAGAAATTTATAGTGTAGGTTCCCTTATATTGTTTTTAATCATTTTTGAAATATTATACAACAAAAGATTTTATGACAGAGTTATGACAGATACAGAACATTATTTTGCATTTTTAATCCAACTTCTTTGAAAAAAAAAAAAAATCCTAACTTTTGGGGTTACATGACTTCAATTTGAGAAATATTTAGGTCATATTTCACCTCAAAATCAAAACAGAATTATAATAAATTGCACTTTGGATAAAGATTAGGTCTATTTTGTAGACCCGATTAAAGGGTTAGTTCACCCAAAAATGAAATTCTGCCATTGCTGAATTCTCTAGCAGAACTCAAATTATGTTTTTGATGAAATCTGAGATTTCTGTCCCTCTATTGACATTGCCTACCACTGTGAGACGCTTCAAAAAGATCGTAAAAATAATAGAAATCTCTCAGATTTCATCAAAAAGATCTGCAATTGTGTTCTGAACATGAAAAAAGTTAGTGTTTTGGAACGACATGAGGATAATTAATTACAGAATAATTTTTTTTTTTGGGTGAATTAAGATTTTGTCTTCAATTCTCAGTAGTTCAGTGTAATGTGCCAAATTGAAGTCTTAGTATATTATTGAAAACATAAAGCAAGCATGCATCATGAATTTAATTTATTCCATTTGCCCGCACACAGACACAATGAAGTCTGCGGAAAGACAGCCCGGTGTGAAATGCTCTCTTGAGAATATTTCTGTTTGTCCTGTTTCCCAGAATCCCGAGTGCGCTTGCACAGTGGCAACAGTGTTACTGCCACCCTGGGTCTGCTTATTCACGCCGCAGGTAACAAGGGCCTCAATGCCGCTATTGTGTTCCCACATAAAACAGATTACATTACAGCGAATCATGTCCTGAGGATGATTATTCAAGTCAGTAACAATGGGTTTTAAATAATCTTCCGTTGTGTGTGTATCACAGCATCTGTCCTATAATTACCAAAAAGGGACACAATTTAGCAACTAAAAACAGCCTGAACTCATTGTCTGGTTTGGTGTTGCATTTCTGTTTTCACATAAAGAGAATAATGATGCCTCAGTTGGTTTGGTTGCAGTGTTTTGGCTTGTCTGAAGAGATGCCCACAGCTTGTGAGGTTTATTTGCATGACATTCACATTGTTTCTCTCTCTCTATAGCTGATGGTGTCGCTCTGGGTGCAGCTGCCGCCTCATCGCAGGTGTCCGTGCAGGTCGTCGTGTTTTTTGCTGTCATTTTGCACAAGGTGAGACTTCACTGGTATCGGTCTTTCTGATAGTCACTGCTGAGTCAAGTGACTCTAACACCAAGATCATGGGTTCGATTCCCAGCATGAACTGATCAAATCTATTCCTCAAATTCAATGATAGTCGCTTTGGATAAAAGTGTCTGCCAAATGCACAAATGCAAATGTAAAACTATTAACATATCCACAAAATTCTGAATCTAAGAAAAACTAATTATATTATAGTCTTTAAAATAGGGATGGGCAACGATTAATCGTGATTAATCGCATCCAAAATAAAAGTTTGTGTTTACATAATATATGTGTGTGTGGTGGTGTGTATAATTAATTTGTATATATAAATACCCACACATGCATGTATATATTTAAGAAATATGTGCATGTATATATTTTATATATATTTATTCACAATTAATATTATATATAAATATAAATATTTGATATATTAATAACAAATTTTTCATAAATATATACATGCATGTGTGGGTATTTATATATACAAATTAATTATACACACTGCACACACATATATTATGTAAACACAAACTTTTATTTTGGATGCGATTAATCGTTGCCCATCCCTACTTTAATATAATAATATCCACAATGGCTCACTCGATTTAGTGATTTAGTAATAATAATTAGGGTTGCTTTCAATTTAACATAGAAAACACTTTAGAAAAAAACGTGTGAAAATGATCATAATGAATCAAACTATTTCTCTCTAAAGCTACTTTCCACAATACTAATCAATGCTTTACTTATCTAACACAGTAATGACTTTGAATGTGCATTGCGCAACATTTCATGTTAAAAATACCATACATGCTTAAAGGAGTAGTTCACTTTTAAAAACACAATTTACTCAAAAGCAAAAGTTTTTTTTAAAGTGAACTACTCCTTTAAATGATTTTTTTGGGGGGTCATTTGCAAATAATTCACTTAATTAATCAGCACATCATGTAATTAATTCGATGTTTTTAAAATTATCACTTGACAGCTCTAATAATAATACCATATAATGTTAGCCAATCGTAAAAAAAACCTTACGACCTTGAAAACCTTGTCCACTGCCATGCATTGGTTTCCAGTTAACATACAATTATCTTGCTTTATTCAATACAAATTCTCTCTCTCTCTCGCTCTCTCTCTTTTAGGCTCCAGCCGCGTTTGGTCTTGTGTCTTTCCTCATGCACGCAGGTCTGGAGAGGAAGACTATTCAGATGCATTTACTGGCATTTTCCGCTGCTGCGCCACTGATGGCCATCAGCACTTACTTCATCCTTAGTGCGGTGAGAGACCCTGTTCTCTTTATTCATTCCTTGAAACTTAGGCCCTGTTTTGTTTTCACCTGATATTAAGATGCGTTTTGGCCGATCGGATCACTTTTAGATGAGGGTTTACACCTGGTGTTTTAATCCATCTCTTTTGTCCACTTTAACCACTTCTGTCCTGATTTCTTTAAGGGGAGGGTCTATGGGCGGATAAATGTATGTGTTTTTTCAGAACTTTTTGATCTAATGGACAAAATAAGCTCATGCAATTTACATATGAACGCGACCGGAGACAACAGAAAAACACACGAGCATCAGCTTTAGTTTCTGCTCTGACAACCACAAGTCCAGGCGAACGCTGTGAGTGTGTGTTAGAATTCAGGAATGGTACGTTTTTCGTCTTCAAACCAAACTTGTGTCTCCAGCCGACAGTTTAAATCCCCTCTGGCTAGAGCGCTTCCCATAATGTTTATGCTTGGCGGAGAGTAAGCATCTTTTGTGGCTGTTCAAACACATGCGGCCGGATTTCTTCCATAGTGTAAACGCTCATGCAGTCGAATGTGTTTGAGCAGCCACAAAAGACGATCCGTGGAAGCAGTCAAAAGTGGACAAAACCTTTTAGACCCTGTTTATAAAGGCTGAATTTTTGAAGCTGCTATGTTTGTTTCTAATAAGTTACTAGATAAAAATGTTTGTGGTGTGAGTGTGTGAACATTACATTACAGTAGTAAACCTACATATTTTCCCTTTAATTCTTCTGTTGTTATTTATTTTTGTACTGATCTAAAATAAGTAATATACTTTTTTAAAATCTTTTGCAGTCTAATGGCTCGTCCCAGAGCCGTCTGAGCACTACGGGCATTGGAATGCTGTTCTCAGCTGGGACTTTCTTGTATGTGGCCACAGTTCATGTTCTGCCTGAAATCAACAGCAGAGGGCAGCAGAGCTCCACTCACCTCTACCATCATGCGGGATCTGGATCCTACCAGCACCAGGGCGGTCTGGGCATCACGGAGAGCCTCACTCTCATCCTGGGCATGGGACTGCCCGTGCTGTTGGCCCTCGGACTGCCAGATGATTGACCTGTAAAAACAATCGGACAGGCAGATATGTGACGTGCAATGATTTATATATTTTTATAAAGATTTGAGAATGGTTTTTGTGTTTTGTTTGATCATAAGTGTTGTGAAACTTCCCACATGGTCAGTTTAAACTCTTCATTTGTTTTTGGTTTTTGCCGTGCTGGTATATATGTGCAGTTATGGTCCGACTTTGGTCATTTGTCGCCTCCACACTGTCATATTGAATCAAAGAAAAAAAGATTGATATTTACATTCTTATACCTAGAATCAAATTATATTTTCTCTTACAGCTGAAGTCATTTTTTCTCACTGCAATAAATAAGTGCAATACAGTGCTTTTTTTCCAAAGATTTAAAAAATATTGTTGCTTTTTGTTTTTTGTATTTTATTAAACCAAGAATGCCTTATATTAGTATAAACCAATATTTATGCTTAGAATTACAATGCAGTGCAAACTTGATATGGCACGACAGTCTCTCTGGTACGTGACAATCTATTAAAAGCCATTTAAAGCTACTGTTTGTGTGCATTTTTAAACTGAATCCTGGTTGTAAGCCTAAACTTGACAAAAACTGCAAAGTTGTCCCTCAAATCTGATTGGTTGATTGGAATGTTGTTCCAGGATCAACAAAGATGAACTTGTTGAAATGGTCTGTTGCTGATAAATAGCT
Source organism: Pimephales promelas (assembly GCF_988280905.1). Taxonomy (NCBI): domain Eukaryota; kingdom Metazoa; phylum Chordata; class Actinopteri; order Cypriniformes; family Leuciscidae; genus Pimephales; species Pimephales promelas. The sequence continues at coordinate 3,534,819 of NC_142779.1, read as the reverse complement.
ATTGATACACCAATAGATGTGCATTGTTAGACTATATTTATCTTAAACCTGCAATTTTAGTGATGATCTTTTTAGTAACTTAACGCAAGAATGCCCTGACTGAGTTTGCAATTAGCAATAGTACTGGCCAAGCACAATATGAATGTTTCTTACTAGTGCTGTTAAATCGATTAACGAACACACACACATATATTTATGAACAAGCTTTTATGTTAGATGCGTTTAATCAAGATTAATTGATTTGACAGCACTATTTCTAACCAAGTTGGTCTCGAATTTGTCAATGAAAAAAAAAAGAGAAATATTGTGAAATATTCCAAAACTTTATTGGTGAATAAAGCATTCAGAAATCACATTATTTGTTCAAATAAAAGTCAATAAATAAATAAATTCTCTATATAATAAATACATGGCCTGTCTTTGGTGAAGTCTAAAAGCGTATTAATCATCTTTTGACTTAAAGTCCCCGTGAACCGGAAGTTGCAAACGATTTTTCTCCAGTGCAGTGACGTATTTCCAAGTGAAACGGAATATTAAACAGAGGGCAGGGTTTTACTCTAGCGCTCCTCCTCTCCATCTCTCGCTCATAGCAAACTAACGGTTTGAGGGGAGTGGTTAAGCGTTTCCCCACCCAAACTGTGAAGCCTACGTCATCAGAAAAAGAAACCGTTCCAGACCGGAAGTAACTTTTCAGATTTTGATTAAAGATTACTAAAGTAAAACATTTTTTTTAATATATATTCACTTGCACGGATTAATTGTTCACCACAAGACTAGTAATATGCGCTAACAAAGTAAATAGGTTCAATTTTGATTTCACGGGGACTTTAATAAATACATTTATCAGCACTGTAAACACCTCATTTGTATGAAAAAAACAGACATAAAACTAGTCTAATACTTGTGCTGGAAGCTGGATTTCCATTTATAAACTAGTTTGGCTGCATTAATACTATTGTAATTTGATTATCACCAGTCGGACTAACTCGGTAGCGCTCGTCATAGTTTCAGGCGACCCACGTGAGCGTTCAGCTCTGCTTCTCGAGCCATCTGGTCAAAGCTGCGCCGGGACGTCTGCTCCCTCACCCTGTCCCGCATGTAGCAGGAGGCGTGAGCCACTTTTCGGCTCCTCTCCATGACCTCTGCCCTCTCCTTCAGCAGCTTCTCCCTGCGCTCGTCCTTCTGCGTCACGGCCTCGCATCTTTGCTCCCACCGCGCTTTCAACTCCTCCAGGACTCGGTCTTGTAGTCTGCGATGATTCATTTCCTTCTCCTGGTTTTCTCGCCTGACGCGCTGAGCTCTGCGACTCCGCTCCTCCTGCGCCTGACGCACGGCGTTCTCCATCCTCATCTGGCACCGTTTCACCAGCGTTTGCTTCTGCTCCACCCAATCCCTGTTCTCCCTCTCCAGCCGCTCCTGCACCGTCCGCATCTGCTCCTCCTCCTTCAGCGCACGCAGCCGCATCTCCTGCACGCGCGCCTCCACCTGCACTTCATGATTCTCCGAGGAGCGCTGCAGCTTCCGCTCGAGTCCGTTTCTCCTCAGCTCCTTCTCCGCGTGCTCCCGCTCCTCGGCCTCCTTTTTCAGGAGGAGGTGCTTGAGAAGCTCCCTCTCGTTCTCTTGCTTGATTCTCCTCCGTTCTCTCTTGTCCTGCGTTCGCTTGCTCCTCATCGCAAGCTGTTCTTTCTCACGCGCCGCCTGCAACTCCGTCTCTCGCTGCGCCTCCTTGTTGCGCTCCTTCTCCTGCCGGAGCCTCTCCTGGTAGCGCTTGCGTTCTTTCGCTTCCCTGTTTGCCACGTTATGATTGAACCTGCGTTGAGTTTGTTGCTCCTCTGCAAGTCTTCTCCAGCGCTCCTCCTGTTGAAGCGTCTCTCGTTTGCGTTGCTCCGTAAGAGCGGCCTCCTGTTCCTCTCGACGCCTCCTTCGCTCCTCCAAGTCCTCCTGCCAGCGACGGATATGTCGTAGAAGCTCTTTTCGCTTCTTTTGCTCCAAGCGAGCTCTCCGCGCCTCCTCACGCCTCCTCTCCTCCTCACGATTTTGCTCCTCGAACTTGCTCTGCCGTAAGCGGAACTGCTCCTCTTCATGCTTGGCCAGCATCAATGAGGCAATCTTATGATCTTTTTCCGGGATTCTGATGCACAGTTTGCGACTGATCTCCTGCGTGAGGCTTTTTAGTCGGCGCTCCGTCGCTGGAGAACGTCTGAGGTCGGCCAGACTGAAACTGTAGGGGAACCTCTGAGCGTGTGTGGTCGTAAACCTGTCTGAGATGGTGATCGCAGACTTTGAATGAGCACGGTCATCTGTGAAGCTTGGATCACTGGGACTTTTGGCTTTGGAGTCGGTGCTTAGACTCTCAGCTTTGTGTTCTAGGACGGTTTCCAGGGCTGTGAAGGGTTTTACAGATGACTTGCTATTCCAGCCCTCTCGTATGATCCGCTCTCTCTCCTCTTGACACAAGCGCAGTCGTTCTCTTCTTCCTTTCTCGTACTCCTCATATAATTCAGTCACTTCCTCCATAGAGGACTCCAGGTTTTCATCAATAACATCTGTGAGGGATCTGAACAGCAGATCAACAGGTTTAACTCCCAGTCTTGCACAGGATTCAAGTGAACGTGGACTTGTCAGAACATATCTGCTGTCTTTAGCTTCGGGAGAGTTAAAATTATCCAAATCCAAATGCAGGATTGGTGAAATTGGTCTAATATGCTCCATTAACACCTCGGTTTAATATAATAAGCGCGTTTGATCGGGTTTACTAATCCGTCATATTAGTCGAGACAAAAATAAAATGTGTTTTAATACATTTTTAGTCTACGTTTTTGATTTTTGTAATACTTATTGGCGCCTGAACCTGCTCTTCAAAACCTCGGACGCTTCTCGGATCACCATAGCAGCGCAGGAACGTCACCGGAACTGTGTTCAAGCTTATGGGAATTCAAAACAGCGCCATCTTGCGACCAGGCGTTTACAGTGTCACGACATTCAGCAAAACAAACAGTACCGGTACTTTTCTAGCAAATGCAGTACGTTTGGTTGTAAATTACAGAAAAATCGATAAAGTGTTGAAAATAAAGTCAATAGTATAATAGTGGAACATGTTGATAGTTAATGTAATGAACTACACCTACCTGTGATCTTGAGGAGAACTGCAAAATGATCACCTAATCTTAAGAGAAACCGTCCTTGCACGACATTTTGGGTCGATTTTTTTGTCTAATGAAATATTCAAATAACCTCTTCGTATATGAAATTGCCATGAAAGCATTGGCTCGTATCGCATTAAACAGAATATCATTAAAGTCCCCGTGAAATCAAAATTGAACCTATTTACTTTGTTAGCGCATATTACTAGTCTTGTGGTGAACAATTAATCCGTGCAAGTGAATATATATTAAAAAAATGTTTTACCTTAGTAATCTTTAATCAAAATCTGAAAAGTTACTTCCGGTCTGGAACGGTTTCTTTTTCTGATGACGTAGGCTTCACAGTTTGGGTGGGGAAACGCTTAACCACTCCCCTCAAACCGTTAGTTTGCTATGAGCGAGAGATGGAGAGGAGGAGCGCTAGAGTAAAACCCTGCCCTTTGTTCAATATTCCGTTTCACTTGGAAATACGTCACTGCACTGGAGAAAAATCGTTTGCAACTTCCGGTTCACGGGGACTTTAATAAAGATTAATAAAGCAAAAACAACACATTCCGTTAATAAAAACGAATCAGTATTAGCTCACAGCAAAAACTCAGTTCTGTCTTATTTTCCAGAACAAATCTAAACAGTCTTAAATCAAAATACATTTGGGCTACTTGAGAAGCAATGATTTAAGATTTAAAGTGTTGTTTGCCGAGCATTAAAAGGTTTCTTGGTTTGCCACAGGAATGACGCCACTAATCAAGCTAACTTCCTGTAATTACAAACCGTTTTTCCTGAAACCCTCCATTATGAGCCCGATGAGTTGTGCTTCTGGTGTACTTCAAGTAGCCTACTAAACAGACATTATCATCAAAATAACAAACAGAAGTGTTTATTTCTACCCTGTCCAGTCACAGACTCACCCACACCGCCACACATTCACATTTTGAACATTTTTTGTAAAAACATCCCATTCAAACGTCAGCAAAGCAAGTTGTGCATTAACATAAGGTTAAAATTTGTCACGCCGTGTACAGGCTGCATTAAAACATTGAATACAAAAAACAACAGTATAAATAATGACAAAAGTTAAAATTTAAACCTTCACTCTTTGAAAAACATTCAAATCAAATACATGCAGCTGACAACATGAATAGCAGACATCTAAACTTATTTTAACATTCAAAACACCACTATAAACTTCAATTGGGGCCCTTTAATGTGTGATACAGTACGGTTTATCTAGAACCACTGCAAAATGATTTTCTTACAGTATTTTTGTCTTGTTTTCAAATATCTAAACATTCTTATATCAAAAAGTCTTGTTTTCTGAAACATCTCACCAAGTTCATGCTTAAAACTAAAAAAAAATATCTGCCAATGGTATCAAAAAATTAAACTTAATTCGTGGGGATTTTTAGTTTTAAGCATAAACTTAATTTTAACAATACATGGTGAAAATCAAGTTTTTAATGTTGTTTATATGCCCGTCACACTGGTGTTTCTGATGACACAAACTACCTTGTAACCAATCAGATCAACATGCGATCGTCACGTGGATCTCTGACCTGAGTCAGTGAGTGAGTGGAGGCAGGGCTCTGCTGATTGTTCATAGAACCAAGTATACTAAATGAGGCAAGGTTACATTCAAGCTATTTTAAGGCATGAATAATTTTTAAAGAAAAAACTTTGAATGTAATTTTTTTGAACAAAGATGAGTTTTAAGGGATACAATGATTGCCTACAAGGGGACTTTAAAGCTTCAGCAATATCCCTTCTCAAATTCATCTTGATTTCCATTTTTAATGGAAAAGTAGGCAAAAATACTAAGCAAGAAAATCTTTTTTTTTTTTTTTTTTTTTTTACAGTAAACTACTGCCCTAATAGCTGCAAGTCTCACTAAACAAAACTAAAACAGGGCAATTAAAACCGTTAATACCTACAAAAACATTTTAAAAACTAAAACAGGAACCTGTTAACCTGACCTATACATTATTGCTAAATACTGAAATGGCACAATATACAAGTACACAAAAATGCAGACAGTTTTTGGCTTGATGATGACATCATAATGATCCTCTAATCCTCATGTGAATCCAGTCTATTCAAGATGACATATGCAGTTCTCCAAGAGACACAAGAGGGGCAAATGGATATATGTGCAGTATGAAAACTTTCTCTCTGGCTCTGTGTTTAACTAGGGTTAAAGTTCCTCTTCCTCATCCTGAGAACTAGATCATGGCCCGGAAGCCGAAAGATAACGCGGCTCCCAATGCCAAGCCGAGAGAGAGGAAAAATGCCATGATGGCTCCTGCAGTTTCTGCTTCCTGCTGGGAGACTTTCCTGTGGGACGAACACAAAACATTAGAGGACATGAAGAACTTTGACTAAACTGTGAGGACAATGTTCAGTGGGAACAGAAAACATGCAACTAATGATACTTCTGTCATGGGCTGATGATGAGGCTGATTAAGTTTATTTAACCCAAAAAAAAGTGCATAATCCAAACAGAAGAAGAGCGACGTCACTGCTTGGACCACACAAACAACACCAGATAATGATGAGCTGAGAAAACTGATGAACACCATGACTATTATTTTTCTAGCAGACCAATATAAAGTGTAATATGCACTATATTTGGCATGTATGTTGATGTTGTTTTGTACTTACTTTGGTCCGAAGCACATGCAGAGACTGGCCAGGTATCCGTTGCTAAAGGAAAAGAGGATCATGAAAATGATGTACCAGGAGTCGTGAGCGAACCACACCGGCAGGGTGTATCTGGGCTGAACGTTGCAGAGGAGGAAGAGAGGGATGAACAACACGCGAGCGATGACCAGGATGGGCAGCACGATGCTGTCTTTACCAGGCTGAACAGAGAGAGGTCACATGTCAGACATTCATCATCATCACCCAAATCTGGAGAGAAATTAATTACCTTTTATTTGTCGATACACACTATTAGTGATGAATTGATGATGTATTGGTCAAATTATATTATATTACTCTGATTTTTTCAAAATTGATCAATAGTTTAGCAGCAAATCAGTTTTCTTTGTTATTGATTACTAAAACAAATAAAAACTGTTTTCGTTTACAATCTTAGATTGGCAACATGGTTACTAACCGAAATAAAATAAGTTTAAGTACTAAAAAATTAGTAAAACTACAACTGAAAAAAAATAAAGATAAATAGAAATATAAAAACATAACATTAAACAAGTTAAAACAAAATTGAAAATGATAAGTTTAAAAATAAAAGCTCATTCATAAATACTTCGATAGATAATTCACACGAAACACTGAAACGAATAAAAAAAGCATTTATGAATATTAATATGAATACAAATATTGTGTAAATGTTTCAATCAATTTAGTATCATAATCTCACATCTGTATTAAATCATAATTTTGTATTATATCACAATACACAGTTAACTGTCATTATCATCAAATAAACTACCACGATCAATCAGGACGGCATCGGCCATTATAAAACCCTTGCTGGTCAACCACTGCAATCCATTTGCTTAAATAGCCAATCAGTGCATGAGAAAGACGTCGAACAGGCATCTTGAATAGATTCTGGGATCATGAGAACGTGGTTTCGCCCCTAAAATACTCAAAACCCATGATAATACAGCTAATTTAAAAGCGATTGCCTGGACATGACATTTCAATTCATCCACCATCTCCGTCACCATATACCCCAGAACAAGTCAATGTACTGCAGCCAAGATTCTCCCATGATGCTCAGTTTATTTAAATCTCTCATAATCGAGTCAAACTACCAGTATCCTCAAGCGCATCCGAAACAAGCGTTACATTGACCGTGGTAAACAGCACACATGAGCGTCACATGAGCGGCGGACAGCTGACTGCAGTGCACACCAGACATGTGATCAAACCCAACCATACCAGCCATACCTCCCGGCAATTAGTATTATTCAAAAAAATATATATTTTATCAAACTAAATGATGTTCCAATACTAACTATTGTACTGTAAAATGATAAAATCAAGTATTTAATAATCAACATGAATATAATTTTACAGAACAACAGTGAAATTACATTAACAATTGAGCTTTTATTTTGGTGGAAGACCAGATGAAGACTTTAAAGTCCTACTGATGTGGCTTAAAACGAGCAGCATTATTCAATGTGTTGACATAATTTCCATTGAAATAGGAAGACAGGGCGGGACATATCGAACAGCCCCTCCCCTTTTTAAAAATAGCCAATTGCGTTATGTTTATATCACAACCTGAGCATTAAACTCAGAAAAAACACATTTAATAGCCACAATGTACTAGCTCCCCTTCTAGATTTAATATGAAACTGTTACAAAACCACTTTTGGACAACTTTTATGATCATCTGATGGTCCTTTGGGTTTTTTTTTCATGTTATGGAACAACAGATTTTCATTTCTGGCTGAACTATCCATTTGACATGATGTAGGATTTTCCAGAGAAATGTTTTATCGTTTTCCCTGTTCTGATAATTGCTGGAACATTTACACAAGAAACAGACTAGGGATGGGCAATGATTAATCGTGATTAATCGCATCCAAAATAAAAGTTTGTGTTTACATAATATATGTGTGTGTGGTGTGTATAATTCATTTGTATATATAAATACCCACACATGTATGTATCATGTATTTAACAAATATTTGCATGTATATACTTTATATATATTTATACATAATTAATATTATATATAAATATAAATATTTGATATATTAATAACATATTTTTCTTAAATATATACATGAATGTGTGGGTATTTATATATACAAATTAATTATACACACATATATTGGATGCGATTAATCGTGATTAATCGTTGCCCATCCCTAAAACAGACTCTTGAGTCTTTTCAAAAAGAGCTTCATCATAGGAATACGTTCAAAATCCCAGAAAAGGAAGGCAAAAAGCAGATGCTCTAATAAAGCATTCAGAGCGCCGACTAACACAACACACACATACGTACCCACATACAAACAGCAGTCAGGCTCCTGCCGGCCCAGTCCATCACATTGAACAGGAGGAAGCAGGACACAGGGATGAAATACTTTTCTGTGAAAAGAGACAGAATTACAGAAATGACATTTCTGTAGAGGACATCAATACAGTGAAACATCACACATGCATGCAAACACACTCACCCCATGCACTTCCATTGGCAATAGTGGACTTGACATCAACAGTGACAGCTGGGAAGGTGCCAATCGTGACGGCGAAAACAAAGCATACGGAAAGAGCCATCACCCAGATCTAAGTCAGGAGACGCGTGTTATTATAAACTGAGGTTTCCTGTTCTCCGGTGCCATTTCTGGAGATAAGAGAAGCTAATACCTGTTTAAAGATGCCAAACACTGACACAGCGGGTTTGGTCTCTTCATCAGTCAGACTCAGGACCGGCCTCTTCTCTGCTTCACTTTCTGCAAGCCAAGAACGAAAACACACATTCAATTTCTCTCAGACACAGCATCAAAAAGCTGTATTTGTCATTTAGCAGCAAAAAAGTTTTGAAATAACATGAAGAAACACATTAGGACACTGTTACGCTACCCTGTGCTGGGACTAGTTTTAGAGCGTTGGGTTTTTAAGGGCATTAGTGTCCCAAAGTCAAAATATACATAAAAAAACTATGGCTATTTTGTTTTATTTTATAGCATTTTAAGATAAGATGCTGTAAAATAAAAACAAAAAATGTTTTTAAATAAAATAAAAGTACCAATTTTCTGAGGTACAAATAAATTACCTTACAATCTTGACCTGAGACATCCGTATTTGGTCTCTATATTATTATTTGTAGCCTTCAGAGAACATAATTTCTACGATTCATTTGCCTTAAAAATATTAGGTCTGGTTTCACAAACACGGGGTTCCCACACCTTGATTAACTTCAAATTGAAGGACTTCCCAGGTCCAATACCCTCAAATTCAAAGACTTATAACCTTGGTCGTATAACCTTGTAAGATACATTGTTACAGTTTTGCGCACGTGAAGTACCTCACGCTAAAAACACTTAACGCAACGCGTGTAAAATGCACAGAGATTTATGTATGTAACTAAGTGTTGCCGAAAAAAACACATTAGCAGACCGGATGGAATAATATGGATTTTTTTACAAAAAACTTCTTAAAACTAGATATGGACCTGTCTCTATGTATGTTTTTTGTTTTTTTGCATTATGTACAGAACAAGACAGGGAACAAACAAACCTGTAAGACACTTCCATTTAGATCAATACAGAGTATGGATTTAGGAAAAAAAAAAAGAGCAAGGGTCAAGACAATCACATAGCCAGTATACATGAAAGGAATTAAAATACTAAAAAAAGTAAATATTTTGATAAAGAGAGACATAAAGTTTCAGACTTTCTATTTGAAGTATTTGAAGCTCTGAAACATTTGAGTAAAATCACATAGAAATATATTAAAGGAGGGCTTACATTTTTTCCATTTACAAGCATGGATATGATATTTACCCATCAATAAAACAAAATTTACAACATCAATGAAGTGTAAGTTTAAATCACACTTAAAAAAAGAGCACATCTTGCAGGGCTATAGGAGGAACCGTCTCCATTTTTACTGTGTATCAAACCAAAATTTCGAAGTAATCTGACAATAAAAGAAAATGTGATCGAGTGTTTCAGGACAAGAAGAACAAAATGTTCCACCTCGAAATTAAATCGTTTCTGCATGCAATCATTTACTGGGTAAACCTTAAACATAATTTTGTAATGAGTCTCCTTGACCTTCGAAGCAACTGGGTATGCCATATAGCAGGTAAAAGCTTTATCCTTCAATGAGGTTTCAACATCTCCCAAAAAATAGCACTGATAACACATTTGAGTTCGTCTCTATGTATGTTTATTTACAAAAACTTTCCATGGGCCTTGAAATATTTTTTTCATAGTCACAAAATTTCAAGGATTTCAAGGTCCCATGGGAACCCAGCAAACAGGGCTTAGATTAAGCCTTAGCTCAGTTAAAGATCTGTCGGTGCACGTTGCTTTCAGTTAAAACAGCTCAAACATGCATTTTAGTCTAAGACTAGATTCAAGCCTCGTCTCAGTAAAGTTCTCCACATATTCTTCATGGTCTTATATATTTCAATAGTCCCATATATTTGTTCATGAGTGTATGAGGGAGCACCAGATGTCACAAATATGGAACGCCGGGCATTACCTGGTTTCAGCAGATCCATCTTGTTTTCCTCATCTGCGCTGGGCCGAGAGCCATTGCTCTCAGAGTACCACTGGAAAAACTCCTGCACAGCAAATTCAGTTTTAGTCCTCAAAATGTAAACATCGAATTATATTTCTCAGCATTGATTAGAGGAAATGAAACACAGATGTGAATCTCAACAGTCAGGGCGTTAAATCTTACCAGTTTGGGCAGGGCGAAGTAAGAAACTATGGCCAGGAGAATAACAACGCAGGCGGTGATGAAGTAGCCGAAAGCACTGTCCTGTAAAGCTGAGCCAGCTGGAAAACACAAGACAAGGGTCAAAACCAGGAATAGGGTTGTCATCATGGTACCAAAAGTTCAGTAGTCAGGGCCAAAACAAAGAAAATGTAGGGCACCAGAGCAAAAACCAGACCGTTGGTTATCACTGTCAATCATCCTATTTTCTTATTCAATTGCACATTTAAAAACTAAACTTGTATTCAGATTGTAAATGAGTAATAAACAGAAAGCAAGAGCACAGCCTCCATTTAGTGTCACTACACATGTCAATCTCTAAAGAGCAAGTTCACTGCACTCTGCAAATCTCGCCAAAACCCCCGTTATGATTAAAAAAGCTGTCTTAATTGTTCAATGAACATACTGACTAGCATACTGATAGGCCATTGCATTCAAATGCTAAACAGATATGATTGTGATAGGCTACATTGCTCAATGCTTGTAAAAACATGCTGTATATATCAACTAACACGAATGTGAGTGTTTGCAGAAATATTGGTCCAATAAAAAATTATAATTAGTATTGACTGGTACCGATAGTACCGTTACATTTGACAACCCTAATCTCGAACTAAACGAACATTTCCACAAAACATATATTCGGTCATTTTAAAAGTATTCATGAAATTCGCAGTGGAATTGATCTATGGCTAAGCCACGCCCTCAAACCCGATGAGCCAATCACAGTGCGCAGCTAACCCAATACACTTAACATTTAAATACTACTTTGAATCTGTTTGGTCCAGTGTAATTTTAGCATTTCTTTTATACTATTATAGTATTTATTAATATTTTGGGTTTCACTGTATTTTGAGTAGACGTTGTGAATTAATATTACTCAATATTTTTGTATTATTTACATACTCTACGATTATAGTACTTGATATTTTTCATTTTAATTTAAAATTTTGTTGTTTCTCATTTTTATTAGCTTTGTTTTTGAATTTAGTACTTCAACCTATTTTATTTCAGTTAAACATTTCTAAATTGTTGTTTTTTTTTTTAGTTTCTAATATTTAATCTAATATCTAATATTTACATTTTATTTTATCAGAGCTTTATTTCAATTTACAGAAGTCAACATTTGAAGTGGATCATCAAAGTTGACTACTGCTCCAAATTTTGGAAAAGAAGATCTTAAAGAGAGTGATACGGAGGAGGAATACGTACATGCGATCGCACAGATCATGGAGAAGGCGGCAAACGTTCCTGCCAGCCCTTGCCCGCTCATGATGGGCGTAGTGTAGGACGCTGGGAGCATTCCAGCCAAACCAAACAGACTCCCTTGCAGAATTGCCCCGAATGCTGCAAAGAGTTTGAGAAGAAAAACGTTGGTTAAGACATGAGAAAACGCATAAAGGTCATGACAACACAGAACATCATGAAACATTTCTGAGAGTTAACTCCTTTCAGATCTGTTCTTTCAAGTAGGACCTTCCCCAGCTTGATTTTCAAAACATATTGTGTATTAATATCAGCATCAAAGGATCACTGAGCCATCTTTTGCTCATTATGAAACCAAACCTTGCGACCTGACCCAGAGGAGAGAATACCACTGCACTGAGGTCAAAGAGGCCAGGAATAGACAAACTGCAGCCGATGATGTGGTACTCACAGTTGATGCAGATGATTTTGATCATAGTGACAGCAAAGAAGGGCAGGGGGGCCATCTCCACTTTCACCAGCACCGCTGTGATGAGAAACACCACCAGAATGACAGACAGACTGCCTGAGATCCTCAACCTTTGAGGGATCCTGGGAGAAATGAGCGGCAGGAAACAACACAATGTCAACTCTCCTGGGATTCGGTTTCATGAGTGGTTATTAGGAAAGTTCCTAATAATCTCGAATGTTATTTATTATCTCATCACTCTCCATTACAACAGATTTTCCACATTGTAGAATAACAGTCAAGTCAACAAAACTATAAAACAAGTGGAACATGGGAGTGTGTCAAGTCACGAGGGATGTCCTTCCTTCATTATTTGGCCCGTGTCTTTCTTTCCTCAGTCGAAAAGAAATTAAGGTTTTTGATGAAAACATTCCAGGATTTTGCTCCATATAATGGACTTCAATGGGGTCCAAACGGTTCAAGGTCCAAATGAGAGTTTCAGTGCAGCTTCAAACGACACCAGACGATGAATAAGGGTCTTATCATGCGAAACGATCGGTTATTTCAAAGCTTATTCCAAAAATGTAACTTTTCTAAGGACAAATGCTAGCCTTGCTCTATTCTGTGAGGCGTGTTTGCAACGTCACGTATTACGTAATTACGTTCAAAAGGTCACAGGCGACGTAGTCGGAAGTACAGAATCAAAATCGTCCGACATCGTTGTTTTGCCTTTTAATTCCTTTTTTTGTAAACAGCGTTTGAGTTAGTTTGCACGTTCAACCTATGCGTTAAACTTGTAAACACAGACTCTGTTCTTTCGGCTACGTCGCCCGTGACCTTTTGAACGCAATTACGTATTACGTGACGTTACAAACGCGCCTCACAGAATAGAGCAAGGCTAGCATTTGTCCTTAGAAAAGTTACATTTTTGGAATAAGTTTTGAAATAACCGATTGTTTCGCTTGATAAGACCCTTATTCATCATCTGGTGTCGTTTAAAGCTGCATCTGAAACTCTCATTTGGACCTTGAACAGTTTGGTTCCCATTGAATTCCATTATATGGAGAAAATCCTGGAATGTTTTCATCAAAAACCTTAATTTTTTTTCGACTGAGGAAAGAAAGACATGGACATCTTGGATGACATGGGGGTGAGTAAATTATCAGCTAAAGTTTTTTCAAAAGTGAACTACTCCTTTAAAATCACTGAACAGAATTTCAATGAGTTTCAATGTCCGGTTAGGTCAATTTAGTTGTCAATCATTAAACCCATTTGTACGTTTGTGAATCCCTCTTACACGTAATTTCAGAGTTTGTCTCACCTCTGATGGATGAAGGAGTTGAGGCAAGTGAAAATGAGCAGCGGTACCATGGCGCACAGTGTCATCACATTGTTGAACTTTGACTCTAGGACGTTACGACCCTCCGTCCCATTGGCTGTCAGATTGTGTACTCCATTGATTTGTGGGTCCTTCAGACGTTGGGTGAAATACTACCGAACAAGAAGTCAGATGTTGAGCGGTCCTCAATGGGATTGTGAATGTTACGTCAAACATCATAAAGTCATTTGTAAATCAATCTTCAAATAAGTCATATACACCAATTTGAACCAATTTCAAAATATACACCAATTTTTCCGGACCATCCGAGGGCACCACAGACCATCGACACTTTTAAAAAGGGTCTAAAGACATTACTTTTAAGCAGATCTTATGATTTTTAGATATGTCTAGATTTTGTTCTTATGGTCAGACCTGTAGCACTTCGAGTTTTTTTTAAAAATGTAAAGTGCTTTTACAAATAAAATTTATTATTATTACCAATTTGAACCATAATTAACCAAACAGTTGTTGCAATGCTTAATGCAAGCAGATGTTTTTTCTACTATTTTACACTAAATAAACACAAGATTGACATTTAATCATTGTTTATGCTAATATAACAATATATAGTAATGAAAAGATTTCTACTAAAGCATTTAAAGCTACTTTAAGAAACCTATTATGCCCTTTTCAAGACTTGATTTTGTTTTAAGGCTCTACTAGAAGAGGTTTTCATGTTTGAATGTAAAAAAAAGATTATTAACGCTCTGTTTAGTTCCTGTCTCTATAGAAAGCCTAAGTCCCTCCTCTTCCGGTCGACCACCATGGGACCTTATTTCGGAAAAATATTGTATGGTAGTCAATGGCGAGAGACAACAAATATTTTGATTGGTTTGAATTGTGCCCTGAATTACACATATGATGTTCGTCAATTTAAAAAAAAACATTTTAAAGTAAAGAAAGTCGCCGTTTGATGTCAAACCGTTGAGGTATAAGACTGTGAAAATACGTAATTACAAAGACTACAAACCCCAAAGGCGCACATTTTCTCTCAATGAATGAAGCTAACTTTACTGAGGCTAATGTCTGTCATTGTTTCTATAGTCTTACGTTATAATCGTAACGTTACGCCGTCATGCCTGAGTGTTTTGTGCCAGACCTCACACACGAGCAGCGGATCTCACTCGTTGTTTTGCTTCCTGGGATATGTAGTTCATTGAGCGATTTTCACATAAAACTAAATGTTACTCTTCTGTTTTATGACAAACTGTGACGTTTTTTGACTTTCAGAATTAGCTTTTAAATTGACAAACATATTTTACAAACATATTTTTAACAAACATTTTTGACAAACATATTTTTTCCGAAATAAGGTCCCATGAGCCGGAAGCGGGGGGGCGGGACTTAGGCTCTCTATGAAGCTCCTCCTTACTTCCAAAAAGCTCAATATGGTCTGATTGGTCGGCTGGATCGGTGTGTTGTGATTGGTCAACTGCTTCGAGCGTGTTTTGGAAATGTCACACATCTTACTATAACTCCAAGTTTCAACACACTACTAACTAACTCAACCACATCCCGGCCATTTATTATGCGTATGATTTATTGAAATATTGAAATCTAAAAATGCAAACAGATCCTTTAAAATCTCCAAATACAAGATGCATTAAAAAACTACATTCATTCACTGTTGGTTAATTTTATACTGCCAAATGTGTACTCCAAATCCAGTATCTTTCACATAATCATGAATTCATCTAATAATGTGCCAGTAAAGATGGTCTCGGTTTTTACCATGGTGGCAGTCATGAAGAAATTCCACGGTAGGAGAGTTCCCAATCCCAGGATGAAGAATATGATCCATACGGCATTGTACCTGGAAGACATGTCATTTTATCCACATGCAGTTTCACCATTGAGCCGTCCTGTGAGGAGGTTACGCTCACACATTTACCTGTCTCGTGGGGTGTTCACGGCTGTCATGGTGTCTGTCTGATGGATCGGTCACTGGGCAGTTTCACAATCTGGCATCAAATCTGAAATTGCAATCCCATGGAAACCATCAATGAAGCTGAACCACATCATCATAGAAGATCTATCATTTCAAACCCAATAAACCAATCTTAGTGAAACATTCAGCTTGACAAGCATGTTTATGTATCGTTTTGTTTTGTTTTTATTAGCTAATGTAATTATACAGACATTTTAACTGCGACTTCTTTCTGAGGACACGGTAGAACTCAAGAAGTCTGTGGGTTTTGGTATTTTTACTGTGTAAACATCCATCATTATTGCATTTCGTTCAAAAAAATATGATTCTCTCAAAGGACATTTGGGCAGCATCAACATAAATATATTAATATATCTAAACAAATGTTAATATTTTCATTTCAGCAGCATTTTACATCTGCTTGCAATTAGCCTGCATCTCTAAACCAATGTTTTGGAATAGATCACATGTTGTGCTTTAATAAGCCTTGGGTATAGAGTTTATGAAATAACAAAAATTTAATTTCCTGAGCTCAAGCGACAGCTTGTCTGGATTTCAGACAAAATCTCCAGCTCAACGTCCTCTGCAAGAAATGGCTAAATATATTGGTTCATTCTGCAGTCCTTTGAGAATAAACATACACAGTGAATGAGAAACTTATGGACTCCCTATCTTTCTAATACTGGGTTTTCCATTGACATTGACATTATTAATATTTGTGAACTTAATTTTTCAATGTAGTGAATTTGCATTGACATTTTTACATTTAAGTCTTGGGAATGGATTATGTTGCTCTTAAATGAGGAGCTTCAGCACTGTAAGATGTTTTGGATAAACTGTTTGTAAAAACTAAGATGATAATTGCAGACTGTGATATGCTGTTTTATATGGTGCTGACAACAATGAGCTTGAAAACACTGATCCTGATGCATTATCCTTCTCCAAAAAGTATACTTTCAGCAGTGCAATAAAGCAAAACTCTCTGTACACACTTTCAAACAACGGTCAGGATATACAAAACAGTCCTCTTAGTTAGATTTATTGGCTGTCAAAACTTGGTTTCCTGCGATATTATCAAACATTTTTATTGTTTCTTTTGTGTTAAAAAAAATCCCCACGGACTAAATTAATTTGAAAGTAGTGTTTCAAATTATGTTGGACCATTTCTTTAAAACACTGACAAATAATGAAGGTTTTCATGCTCTTGCAATATTCACCAAGTATTTTCCAAAGAAACTAAAATACACTTTTTTTCCGCCTTCTACTCTCTTCTGGAAATGAAGAAAATGATTTCCCCGTTTTTTTTTTTTTTCAGAAAATTTGCACTGTAATTTAAATAATCAGACCATGGCAAAAAAAAAAAAAAACACTGTAAAAATGATTCATGGGTCTTGTAATTTTCATTAAAAAAGGTGATAATTAAAAATATTGTCTATATTTTATTAGTAAAATTGTGGTTCAGTGTTTTATAGAAATATTGAGAACATTTCACTAATAAAACCAAGAGCTACATTTTCCTAATTTTTTTATTAGGAAAACATTCACAATTTTGATGCTTGAAATGAGGAACTGATTAAGCTGATAAAATTAAGGGAAAAGGGCTACCAATTTATTTTAAGAGAATTAGCTCAATTATGCTTGCTAATTATTGTTAGTTCCCAGCATGCTTTGCACATGGCTGGTAATGGAAATATTGAAATTAAGTGTTATTTTATGTGTTTTTGAGTAAAGGGAAACATCTGTTAATGTTTAATGACCAGTTATGTTTGAAACTTTGACAATTGAACGAGTTTCGATAATGTTGAAGTTTTGATTGTTACCATTGTGCAGAAGTGTAGGGCTTATTAAGGTTGTGTTTTATTATTAGGAAACATATTGCTTTGTTTGTTGAGCAAACCATTGTTATAAAGCTAGTGCAGTAACATGATCAGTTATTAACTGTGTTAGCAGTATCACAGGTTTTTAATAATACAATATAACTCAAGGTCAAATATAAACACTCTAATTTGCAGACTTTTGAGCATTAACTTAAAATAAAAAAGCATATTTCACTAAAAATGTTAAATTCATTGTATCATAGACTAAATAATTAAGGGGATTTTACGTGATTTATTCAGATAGATTCCATGAAAGAAATCAAGCCTTAAATATTATGTGTAATATTGTTGTTACCATCATTTTTTTAATTAAATAGCAGTACCATTTTTTTTGCAGTGATAGACATTTTTCAATACAACAACAATAAGAGCTGATTCTTCTGTAACACATACGTACAAGTTCACAATTTTAAATGGTATTCCAGCTGTCTGTGATTTCAACACAACTTCATGTGCCTTTTCAATTCATCATCATGACGGAACGGCACTGTTGCACAAGACCTTTAAATCAGCCAGTTTACACAATTGATCTGATTTGGCCAAATTGTAACTTACAACCACTGGAAATCTCAGTCACGTTGAGGGAATCTGATTAACCAATAACTTCAGTGATCACATGTTGTACTGTCAATTGTCTAAAACAGAAACAATCATCTCTTATCAATACATCCGCTTTATTCTATCATAAGACAACCATAGCAAACATCTCACCACTTAAAAACAGGTCAAGCTGACCTCTGTATGACATGAAATTCAGTTTAAATGAAGTTAATTCATTTAGTTGAAGCCAAATATGCTATGGTTGGTTGATAATGGCTGAAACCTGAAACCAAATGAAGCATTTCCACCTTGACCAGACTTATCTGCCCTAAGGTTGGCATGCGTGAGAGTGTGTGTGGAACTCCAGGAATGGACAGATTAACACTGTACAGTACACACTGATATGCCAACAACAGATGATGTGATAACACTAGTCTCAGAACTACATCCATATAAACCTGGTTATTGATGAAGTGCACTAAACAAAAAAATGTCCTGAAAATGATTGTACATATTTATGTGGTGCACACTACCATTTAGAAGTTTTGGGTTTCCAGAAGATTTAAAGCTGCATTTATTTGATGAAGAATACAGTAAAAACAGTATATTGTTAATATTTGTACAATTTAAAATGTAAAACTTAACTGCTTTCTATGTTCATTTTTAAAATGTGATACAAAGCTGAATTTTCAGCATCATTAGATTACTCCAGTCTTCAGTGTCACATCATCCGTCAAAAATTATTCTAATATGATGATTTGCTGCTCAAGAAACATTTCTGATTATGATCAACGTTGAAAACAGTTGTGCCGATTTTTTTCTGGAAACCATAATGCATTTTTTTCAGGATACTTTAATGCATAGAAGTGTTCATTTACTTTAAAAAAATCTGAAATATATAGTCATTTTTAGTAGTGTTTTTATTTTTTTATTTTGTGTAATTATTTTTATATTTATACTCACTCACAGTAATGTCTGAAAGACATCCATCTTTATTTATTAAAAGCCCGAAGAACCTTGTTGAAATATCTTATATGGTAGTGATTAACATTCCAGTCCTTACATTTTTCCAAGTCTTTCTCAATGCCGTCTCTGATTTACAATGTACAATCACTCCCAGATCATCTCATGGGCCAAATCTGAAAGAGGTCGTCCAAACCTCCCGTTTCTACATGGTGCACAGGCACAGCCGCACTCCACAGATTAATCCCAGCAGCCTACAGTCACTCTTGGTTCACCTACTGTACTGAAAAACACCTTTGGCAGGTTTCCCCGGACGGTCCTCTGACTCTGCTTCTAAGGCCCCTTAGAGGCGCAATATTTCACAACAAAGTTGCATGGTCCTGAAATAGGCTGTCTGTAGGGGTGTTGAGGCCTGAAACCTGAGAACATCAGCAGTGCATCCAAGAACACGCTCCGAACACATTTGTGTTCAAGTCAAGAGGCACTGTGAACCAATTCTACCAACTCCACAACACAAGAATAAGAAGACTATAATATGAATATGGATGGAAATCAGAATTTAATCATTCCAATTCTGCTTAATGATCCTTTTTTTTATCACAATTCTTTCAGTACCATTAAAGGAGTAGTTCACTTTAAAAACAACTTTTGCTGATAATTTACTCAGCCCCATGTCATCCAAGATGTCCATATCTTTCTTTCTTCAGTCGAAAAGAAATCAAGGTTTTTGATGAAAACATTCCTGGATTTTTCTCCATATAATGGACTTCAATGGGAACCAAACGGTTTCAAAGGGGCTTTAAACGACACCAGATGATGAATAAGGGTCTTATCAAGCGAAACGATCGCTCATTTAAAAAATAAATAACAAAGTTAAGTTTCATGAGCACAAATGCTCGCCTTGCTCTGTTCTCTGTGACTCTCCTGTTCGAACTCGTTCATCAAAATGAACGAATCTTTTTTCGAGTCATTTGGTTCATTCAATAAACAAAATGAATGAAATGACTCAAAAAAAATCATTCATTTTGATGAACGAGTTCGAACAGGAGAGTCACAGAGAACAGAGCAAGGCGAGCATTTGTGCTTATAAAATGTTTCGCTATAAGACCCTTATTCATCGTCTGGTGTCGTTTAAAGCCCTTTGAAGATGCACTGAAACTCTCGTTTGGACTCCATTGAAGTCCATTATATGGAGAGAAATCCAGGAATGTTTGGCGGGTATGAGTGTCTTTATTCTGTGCTGTCATCTCCACCGGTTTCAAAATGTGTCACCGTTATATCGTCATTTTCTGCTAATCCGGCACTTTGCAACAACACAATCTTGTTTCTTTCCCTATAACAACATCTAACGTTAACGTGGCGAAAGAAAGTCACATAAACCACGTGAACGCCGAACAGACTGAAACTGATTTCCACAAATGTGATTTGAATACGATTTTAAAAAATGTTTGAATACGATGTGAATGTAGCTCGTAACTAGGGTTGGGTATCGAGAATCGAGTATCGACTGGAACCGGGACTAACTTTTCGTTTTTCACGGAATCGTTCAAAAGTTAAAATTTCGATTCCTAGTTTCGATATTCACAGTCCGCCGAGCGGAAGAAGAAACCGCTGAACAACACCAACGAAGAAGCGTCTACCGGAAGTGTTGGCATAACCGCGCGAGTCGAACATGAGTAGCTTACGTCGGCGATCCAAAGTGTGGCTTCACTGTTCTAAAAATAACGAAATCTCGGCAAAATGCAAAATTTGTGACAAAAGGAGTATTTGTTATGGAAGGAGTATTTTCTTCATAAAGGAGTATTTCCTTCAGAAAGACCGTTGGTTAGCAATGTTAGCTAAACTTTTTTGACCCTGCCTCTTAAAAGAATCGGAATCGAGGATCTTTAGGAACCGGAATCGAAACAAGGAATCGCAATCAGAATCGTTCAAATTCAAACGATACCCAACCCTACTCGTAACAGATTAGTACTTTTTTTTTTTGCGATACGCACTTCCTAAATCTGATTTGATTCCAATCCGATAAGCACAAAAATCCGATTTGGATTAAACGCCATAACATTGGTTTGAAATAGCCTAAGTTTAGAATCAGAAACCATTCCCCGTTCCTCAACCAGGACCTGGCAAAATTTCACAATTGTTACTATGAGAGCACCTTAAAAATGCATAATCTCAATCTAAGCCTCTTTGTAAAACCTGGCTATGCCAAACAATGCCTAATTTCTCTCAGAGAAAAGCTCATGGGTTTAACGCGGGCACAGAAAAACAGCAAACCACGATTACATTTATTTTCCCTGACTCATTTGAAACCGCTGCGAGCCAGCTGGTCGGCAGGCCTGCGTTCTCTTCTGGATAACATTCAAGAGTCAGAAACTCACAATAAGCATAAGGCCATTTAATTCACCCTCTATTCTCATCCGCAAGGAATTTATTATAAACAAGAAAGGCATGAGTTTGACTTTATGGCATGTTAGCGAACACTGCAATATGCTGGCTTATTTGTGCCATGTTTCCTGTAAACAGAACTCTATTCTCTAGTTTGCTTTAAACATTAACAATTTTACTTCCTTAATATGATGCATTTCTGAGGATATCCAATGAGAATAAAACGGGACTTTATTGGATTGTGAAAACAGGTGGTTGCAGCAGGTGAAGGTTAGAAAGTGTTTTTTGAGAAAGAAAGCCATATAAGGGTTAATGCATAAGGATGCAAGTTTAGAACGATAACATATTTTTCCATTTAGAATAACGTAGAAAAGATTGTGCATTAATAAATTAAACTGGGTCAGAAAACAGACCATATTTTCAGAGAAATACGTTAATGCAGCTGCAATAGGAAACCAACCTAGATTTTGATCTTTTTTTTGTGCACAATGCGAGTGTGGCTTGTGTTGCATGCAATGCGCGCCACATGAGTTACATTAAGAACATTTCCCGGGCTATAATACTGAGAGTTCACTGTCTCACTCCATGATCCAGCTCACATGAATCTCATCTAAAGATTTGTGAGAGTGCATGAGAAGTAAAGGAACATCTACAGTCCAAACCACGAGCAAATGCATCAGCAACATATACATTTGAAGGAAACCACTAAACACCACAGAAAGCAAGACAAAGTCAAAGTCAATGCCATCAGCACCCAAACATTATCAATTAACCCTTTCCTACTGGTGTGTGTACATGTGGTTCAAAATCAAAACTTATTTAGCTGATAAAAGATATTTCACAAAGAACTAGAGGAGCTCCTCCTGAAGACTAGAGGAGACCGGGCTTTCTCTAGTGCCGCTCCTAGACTCTGGAATAGCCTTTCTCCAGAAATCAGAGCTGCACCAACCCTACACATCTTTAAAGTGAGATTAAAGACGTTTTTATTTGACCTGTCGTATGCAAACTAAATGTGGAAGTAATTGCCCTGTAGCTGTTTGTATTTTAATTTGTATTTTTCTCTCTGTACAGCACTTTGGTCAACGGAAGATAAAATAAATAAATAAATTGAAATTGAAATTGAAATTGAAAGAACAAAACTTTTTTTTTTTAAGCATTTTTAAGTTGTAACTAACTTAGCTGATAGATGACCACAAAGTTAGGGTTACATGACGTCAAAACTACGATATTATTTCGATAACTCGTATAATGTTTATGTCAATGCCACTCATTGCAGAATCTGAACCAGCACACGGGTTGACTTGAGTTCACTACTCGTTTGGCGCTTTGTAGTTTGAATTTCAAACTTTGAAAGAGAATGTATGGCAAAAATATTAATAAAGATTCTAAGAAAAAATAATAACATGAGGGTAAAAAATATTGACTATTATCTTATATAGAAGTGAAACAAGCGCAACGGCACGCTATTGTGGTTTCTTCAGTAACTGATCTCAGCTGTTCTTTACACATTATAGCACGGACGATCTTCGTCATCATATGGCGCCTAAAGGCACGTGTCTAAAAAAACTGTCAACACTTCATCGGATCATTTCACTTAGCTACTCTATAAGCACTTCAGCTCACGAACTAATTTACATTTCACCTTATACTGAATATAACATTCGCTAAGAAAGTATCGTGAGTACATTTAATAAGTCTCCGGTAAATTTAAGTATCCTGCTCAACATTGGCTAAAACAATACAATGCGGTTAACTAAACCACGTGGAGCTTGAAAGCGCGGGTAACATTGTCGGTTTCTGAAGATACAGGATTCAACCGAGAACTAGAACAACAGTAACTCTAGCAATACACTTCTACGTCAGATATGTGATTCTGAAGTGAGTTATACTGGAGTAAAAAATCAAACTCTTACCGCCTCGTCGTACGCAGAGTAGTAGAAGCTGTGTGTGGACTGGAAATGAGGTTGTGTGTGTCAGAGAGAGAGAGAGAGAGAGAGAGAGAGAGGGGGGGGGGCGAACTGAGGAGGGACTGTCCCAAATTCACACACTCAAATGATGATGATGTCTCATAAGAGACAGTAAGCAAGAACACTTTGTACTTGATCTTTATCATTTCAATAAGAACTTAAACACATTTTGTTACATTAAATGATGATTTGTAGGGCTATCTAAATATTTAAAGTATAAGACTAAAACTTTTTATATCTTCCTGAGAGCGAGAAAAAAGTTTTTGTCATGCCATTATATTGTTTCGAGCATAAGAAACAAATGAAAAAGGCAAAGGTTAGTTGTTAAAAAAGACATCAAATGACATGTATAAGACAACGAGGTTTGTTTTTTGTTCACAAATTATTTTTTAGGTTTCAGGATTTATTTATTTTTTTTATCAAACTTTGTAAGAAGATGCATTATATGGGTAAAATGGCAATAAATGGGTAATTTCACTCAGTTAATTTAATCCAATTGTATGTGTTCTTGATGCAACATATCAAAAAATAACTAATAATTATAGCCAACAATTTAAAAATAATACCTAATATTTAAGAATATTGATATATATAGGCCTAATGTATTTCCCTATCACTTCTTGTGTCTCTCAAAATGCCTATAAACATGCTTTAAGTCCTGGCAGACTTGTATGAAATCAATAACCTGTTCTGTAGCCTAACAGAAAATCATATTTTGATTTGAAAACCCATAACATTTTCCTGATATGTTGATTTATGATTATAATTACAAAATATAATATTTCCATAAGAGTGCTAAATTTGAATAGTCATTTTTAAAGACCAAGGAGGTGTTGATGTAATGGTGAAACTTCCAAACATTTGGTATCTCTGAAACGCCCTGAATGTGACATGTTTTGTGACATGTATGTTGATTCACTAAAATATAATGTCTACAGAGAACAAAAGTCTATTCCTGGGTACAGGAGGATATCGTACAAAAGTTTGGAGACAATTGACAAAGACTTCTGCTTACTTATGAATTCAACGACTACATTTTATTTTTTTATAAATAAATAAATGCCTGAGTTTGAATGGATGAAGATAAAAAGCAGCGCAAGAATACATAACTTACACTGTAAAAAATTTCTTGTCAAATTAACAGTAACTTACTGGCAACAATTATCCAGTACTTGCTGTATTTCATTTAACAGTAAAATTACCGTAACACTAACAACAGTACTGTTAAGCATACTGTAAATTAAATAACATTATTTTACTGTAATTTCTTACCATATTAAAGTACAGAATTACACTGTTAATTTTTAATAATACTGTGTAGTATGAAATGTTATTGTATTTATTTTATAGTGCTACTGTGTAACCTGTAGAAAATCCGTAGAAATATTATTTTAACTGTTAATGGGAAATAGAAAAAAGAACAATTGAAGCTTTAACTGCACAAGGTTTATTGTGTATTTTCAAACACATTAGCGCATTTATAATATACATTTAAATACATTAATACAATTAAATACATTAATAATAAAAATGTAATATAATACAATAAAAATCATGCATGACAATCATGAACAATTATGCATAAATACATGCAAAAAAAATATCAGGTAAAATAGAAAAGATTAAAGGGGTGCTATCTGATCAATCTATTAGAAAGATAGTTCATAACAACTCATCCACCCACTCCCTGCTGGGGTAAAACAGCTTAAACTAGTCTAAGATTGTCTATTGGTTTGAGATAGACTGTCTAACTGGTCAGTTGCTGATTTTAAAGGGTTTTTGGCTGCTTTCTATCTAAGGGACCAGATTTGCAGGGCTGCGAGACACATATAAACTTATAAACTATAAAAGCTTTGACAAGTAAACCACCAATCCAGATGAGTATTACAAAATGACAAGTTATCCAGTGTCCTTTAAAAAAAATAAAAATAAAACACAAAACAACCTCATCATGCACATGTGCCATGAAAAACTTGCATTATGGTATTAATAATCATTTATATGTAGACTTATGTTCTAACTTTTGCAATAGGAAGTTTTCTATCCAAGCTTTTATGCAATTAAACCTTAAACTGTACAACAACGTTTATTTTCACACAACAATTCTTAACAACTTGCAGATAGACAAAATTCACAGATGGATAATAATCTGTTTAAAAAGTTCTCAGTGGGTCAGTGCTGGACCAAGGTATAGTAGTAGTAGTTAGATAAATAGAATAATTAAATTAGATTAGATTTACAATTCATCGGTCGTCAAGATGGATAGGGGTCTTCTTAACATGCACAGCTCACACCTGTGGAAAAGGAGAACAGACAAGACAGTTAAAATACAGTACGTTTTTGTTGTTGTTGTTTTGGCTAAACAGCAAAAACAGACAAAATTATGTCTAAAGTGTAATTCACTTAATACTAAAATCTTGTTTGTTGGACTGTTGTTTAAAATCAATTGTTAAAGTATGTTCATTATGTCCTCAGTTGTATGCTGTGTAATATAATGCAATGCTATACTGTTCAGTGTTGTGCATATGTTTATGCCACAAGAGGGCACTAAAGTATAGGCTATGGAGGATGCGTTTGTATTATTATTATGTTTGTCCAAGTTGATTTACCGTAGTTAAGAGGATCATATTACTGAGAGAATCTTCATTAGAGACTGATGTGTCAGTGTCAACAGCTGAAATAAATATGCCAAGAACGGCTAAAGATAACTCATCTCTATCGTCCACTCTTTTCTTTTGAATGCAACGCAAGCTGAAACATAACTCAACATCAATTCATTTACGATCACGTGAAAACGTAGGTTAAATCTTGCTTGTGTGATACATGACTTAATATTTTGGACAAAAATACACCTGGGCGCTTTCCGTGGTCCATCAGTTATCACTGAGGTAACGTTAACGTTAAATGGCAGAACGCCAGGTCAGGATTTACACGAAAAAAAAGCGTGAAAAAATCAATAAGAGGAATTGACACTTTAATTTTATAACAATAAATCCGAATCCTAACCTTGGATATCCGATTTCAGGATATCGATTTTCAATTCCTAACCCCTATAAGTTATAAAATAATGAACGTGCAGGCGCTTTCACCGACTTAACGTGGTAAATAACAAAATGATTAGACCATTTTGACCTTATAAGAGGTTACATATGAAATATATGTTAATAAAATCACATATTTAATCAAGTAAGTTAGGCTATCAAGATGAAAGAAATCCGCGTCTGACTTATGCTAGGCTTATAACATTCCGCGGCCAGTTCTTTCTAACGTTAATCTGTTAACGTACGTAACTCATATGGTTTGCATAAAAATATGAATTACTAACCAGATATGTATGGCGAAAACGTTGCCGACAGCGACGCGATGCACGGCCTGCGCGTTCTTACAGAGAGAAGGGAACTGAAGAGTTCTTCATAAAATGGCAGCTGGTTGTGGTTATTTTTCGCGGTCATTTCGTACTAATGTATTTGAATTTACAGTAACATGCCCCAAATGGCTACATTGAAGAGTAGCCTATCATATACATATTATATTAAAATGTCTAGAATAGATTAAATTGAATGTAGAAATCGTGGTCAGCTATTCTAAAAAACTTTAAAGTTATTAGCTAGAATCCGTATACACATTATAAGAATTATTAGCCTACTTACCAGATGAAGAAGTTGCAGGTCGGCAGAAAAGACAGCAGCACCACTGACACGACAGAGAAACTCTTCCAAAGTCAAATATGCTTTCATGCACACCCCACTGACATAAATTATGTCATAAATTATGACTGTTAATGGTCAACCAGTGCTACATTTTTATTTTAAATGTAAGAATAACATTAGTAGGCTAGCAATTTTTCCGTGGAACTGTGTGTGGTGTTTTTCGCGGTCAATTTGCACTGTAATTAGATTAACAGTAACTGATAATTTCCCAGAATGCATTGAAATTCTACAGTAACATACTGTCAACTGTGTGCACAGTACATAACTGTTGAAAAAACAATTTAATACTGTGAAAACAACTAAATCTACTGTAACTTACTGTACATAGATTATACAGTAAGAAACTGTTGAGAAAAACAGTATAATCCTGTGAAAACAACAGAAATCATTTACAGTGTACATTTAGTCATTTAGCAGACTATTTTATCCAAAGCGACTTACAACTGAGGACTAAACCAAGCGAGTCATCGTGAAGAGGCAAAAACAACGCAAGTGCTCAAAATACAAAGTTCAGACATTGCACGGGGTAGCATAAGCCAGATAAGCAAGGATTTCAAAGAAATTGACTTTTTTTAGCCTATAACTGATAATAAATAATAACTAATAAAGCATCCAATGAGGTTCATTGAGAGAATTGATCCGAAATCTACACAAATTCAAAACTCTCTTACATTTGAGTTTTTTTAAATGTTATTTCAGTTTAATTTACTTTATTATTTCTATAATGTGGAAAATAGAAGTAATAATAAAAATTATTACATGTGTTCAGCCTTTAGACTGATAATGTATAAGTTAAATTCGACTTAAAATGGCTTGTCAAACAAGAAGAAATGTAGGGCGGGGCTTGGTTTTGCCCATGGGAAATTAGTTGCTTGTGGTTTGGTTAGTCTCATTTGAGTGATCAATATAGAATAGAATAGAATAGAATAGAATAGAATAGAATAGAATAGAATAGAATAGAATAGATCATCTCTCTCTCTCTGTCATAAATGAGTTGCATGAGACAACAAACTTTACTCTGGCTGTTAACAAAGACAAACATCAGCTGTTTTGTAGTGTGGATGCACTCCTTCCCTTTGTGAGATTCCTCAGCTCCCATCAGAACAGCTGCACTTCCAGATTTTCCAGAAGGATCTCACAATGTCTACTTTTCAAGGACATGTTTTATGCTACAGTTTTAGTTTTCTGCAATTTTCGGTCACTATCGTGTGCTGAAGAAGTTTGAAGTTTTCTAAACTGAACTGAAATCTTATCTTTACACACTGGCACTAAAAATATGGCAAGTATGATCATGTTCTTATTTAAAAGTCTTTCTAAAAGTGAATAAAGCATGATATCATTTCATTAGGAATCTATCACTGTGACCCATGTGGCAAGTGACCGCATATGAAATCAACATGAATTAAATACTGATATTTTTACACTCGATACACATTCTTGCGTTTCTTATTTTGCATGATTCCTCAGTGGATATTATTGTAAAGAGAAAGTGCTTGTCATAATCTTAATGTTGATTACATTTAGTCACTATTTTGATAAAATCACTATCAGCTCTGGCTTTATTCTTAGGAAACTTTTAATGATTTCTGACTCAATTCTAAATGTTGAAAAAATACAGGGAATTACTTTTGCAAATGTCGTTTCATGTTTTTATGGAGGACTAAAAATGACAAAAGGTAAAATAAATAAATAAAAGTATAAATAAATGAAGAAATATAGTGAAAATAAATACATTTTGGTAATATAAATGCCTATTTCTGTATTTTTACACGTATTTATTTATGTATTTATGGATTTATATGTGTATTTATTTACATATTTATACATTATTTACACATGTATGCATTTATTAATGAATTTCTATATTTATTTCTATACATTTATTTATTTATTTCTACATTTATTTATTTATTTATGTATTTCCACATTTCTACATTTATTTATTTATCTATTTATTTTTCCTTTTGTCATTTTTAGTCCTCCATACGTTTTAGACCCACTGTGTGATTTCATTTAAAATACAATTTAACAAATGAGTCCCGCAAACAAGATGATGTTCATTTTCAAAGCACTTTGAATGCCGTCTGTCTTGTTTACGTCTGTAGGTTGGGTTCTGTGTCAGATGAATTTGTATGTTTAAAATAGTACTGGCAACCGTGTTGTGTTTGTTTGGGCTGCCGCTTGAATATAACTACGTGGAGAGACTCTGTTTGCACTTATACAGTCCGACCGCTTCCACCTACACTCTGTCTAGTCTAAAACCAGCCGTGGTTTGAGTGAGACAGTCCCTCCATGGAAATGAGGTTTAACAAGTAAACATCCAGAGAGAGTGAGAGGAGACGAAAACAAGCACTTCTTGGGTAATATAACTCAGAAGGACAACTGTTGATACCATCTGCTTTAAAAATGAGTGCAACAAACAAGAGGCTTCGACAGCATAGTGTCGGCCCAGATCCGGCCCACATCTGGAATCCACGTGTACCAGCTCAAGTCATACCGATCCAAGAGATGAGGGGTGAACGGAACGACTCAGTGTTTGCTCCGGGACGAGTGTTATGGAAATTCAAATAAAATATAGTTCACTTTGGATGGAAAGAATCTCTTTTAAACAAGCAATTGATATGAAAGAATATAAAATGATTTATGGGTAAATGTGAGTCATCATCTTTATGAAATAAAATTACTGACACTGTTTTTCTAAGGTCATCTGGAAAGAGATTTTTTTTTTTATTGTGTCTGTATATACATTGTCTTTTTGTATACTTCTAGTTGTATGACTGTTGTATTGCTGTAATTTTTAACTCTTTTTTAAGAGCCTAATAACATCTGGCAAAGGGACTACCAATGAAAACTAGCCTTTGGGCTAATTTGGGTACATTTACATTTAAGAATGCTTATTAATGTACACGGTCCCTTTTCTAAATAATTAAAAAAATTAAAAAAATTAAAAAAAGAGGGGTGCTGTAAAAGAAAGCTGCATTCAATCAGTAAAAATTATATATATCATGATAAAGACTCACCCCCCTTTAAAATAATCACATTTTGTTGCTTTGCAGCGTGAAATGAAGATGGACACGGTTTTTGTTTTACTCAACATTCAAGTGAAAGATGTAACACCAACATGTCAGGAAAAAAAAAACAACTAAAAAACAGTCAATGAGATAGAATTTTTTTATTAAATGTATATTAAATAAATATATATATAAATGTAATATATATATATATATATATATATATATCTTTTTAATATCTGTGGCATACATGGAGCTCTGTTCGGGAGTTGTAAATGAATTTCTGATTTTGGATGTGGAGCTCTACGTGCCTGAAGGCACATTGAATCTGTGTACGTGTCGTACCTGGCAGGACACAGAAACAGGAGCTGTGAAATGAAATCAGAGCCGCTCGGTCACGCCTCGCCTGTGTCTACTTAGAGGACATACAGTATTTAAACCACAACGCCCTACGCCTGCATGACAATGCCTCACCAACTCTAAAAAGATTGTGGCGACACCCCAAACATCTCACAAACTTTAGGAAATGCATATCAACAAATTCATATCAACAACTGCCAACCTAACTGAGAAAAATGTAAAAAAAAAACAAAAAAAAAAAACATTCATACTGTACATGGCACTGCTGTTTACCCAGCATGCTTTGTGGATGGGCTCACATAAGGAAGGAAGGAGTTTGAGCTGATTGTTTGCAAATATAATTATAAAGGTGTGCATGTTTAGGTGGTGCGTTCACAGTTGATTGTAGTTGCAGACTGTAAATTTGCATGTTATAATGTTACCATTTTCAAGATTTATAGTTAAAATTTAAATGAAATGACATTGCAGCTCCTCATAAATCCAGCAGGTAGGAATAAATAATCTAATAAAGCTAGATGAATCCCGCACACTACGGAAGAGTATTGCATTCACTTGAGAAAAAAAAAATCTACTGTTTTTCTGAATTAACGAGATAATTATCTCACAGTTACGAGATCATTTTTCATGGAAAAAAGTTTTTGCTCTGTTTTTCTGAATTAATGACTTTATCTCAAAATTCTGAGTAACTCATTAATACATAAAAACAGAGTGAAAAAAATGTTTTTCAATAAAAATGTCTCATAATTCTGATATATTAACTCGTTAAGTCAGAAAAACATAGCAAAAACTTATTTTCCATGAAAAATTATCTCATAATTCTGAGATAATTAACTCGTTCATTCAGAAAAACAGAGCAAAAACTTTTTCTTCCAGAACAAAATATCTCCTAAGTCTGAGATAATTAACTCGTTAATTCAGAAAAACAGAGCAAAAACTTATTTTCCATGAAAAATTATCTCGTAATTCTGAGATAATTAACTCGTTAATTCAGAAAAACAGAGCAAAAACTTTTTCTTCCAGAACAAAATATCTCCTAAGTCTGAGATAATTAACTCGTTAATTCAGAAAAACAGAGCAAAAACTTATTTTCCATGAAAAATTATCTCGTAATTCTGAGATAATTAACTCGTTAATTCAGAAAAACAGAGCAAAAACTTTTTCTTCCAGAAAAAATATCTCATAAGTCTGCGATAATTAACTCGTTAATTCAGAAAAATAGAACAAAACTTTGTTTTCATGAAAAAAGATCTCATATTTCTGAAATAATCAACTCGTTAATTCGGAAAAAAACAGTAGTTATGTTGTAGCACAAAGCATCATTAATACAATTGAAGAGTTCAGATGCAAAAGCCTCTAAGTGCCATTTGAAATTTTCTTCTAGAATGATCATTTTTATCAAGCTTATTCAAGTTCAGAAATTTCACTTAAATGACAATTAATAGGTATTCATTGCAATTTAAGTGAAATTACTGAACTTAAATATACAAGCTTAATAAAAATGATAATTCTAGAAGAAAATTTCAAATGGCACTTAGAGGCTTTTGCATCTGAACTCTTCAATTCTAAATGATCAGAGATAGAATGTGTGTAGCCATGTGAATGCAAATATTAAAATTATCCATTAAAATTTGCATTAATTTGAATTGAAATGTAATTGAGGTATTTTTAAAATCTGATTAAGAATGTTATAACAACAGAAATTAACGAACCGGAACGAAAGCATCGTCAGATAGAGATGTTTACTCAGACAAGAGCACATTTCACGGATCTCGCAGAAAGCATGCACGCAAGCATCGAGCGGACCGTCCCTACACCCTGTAATCTACAGGCATGACCAGGGTCTTCCTGCTGAACCTTCTGAGGGAGGAGTATCCTGACATCCAATCAAAACACAATGCTCCATTGTCCTCATCCAACTATCACCTGAGGCACAGCAGTCAAAGACAACAAGAGGAAACTTGGTACAGCGACCCACTGACCCATGCTGGGACTTTGTTTCGTATTGCTATGGAATGGGCCAAAGACATCCTAGTGAACCAGCGGACAACATATCATCCAGGCTCAAAGACTGGACTATCTCAAAATCAGAAATCAGACATCAAATCGTTCAGCACACTTCTTTCGCACTATATGGGCTCTCTCACACACCCAGTGCAATGAAGCGCCAGAAGCGACTCAAACTCTCGAGTCTTATCATTTTCACGCACTTATCATTTTCACGTCCTAACAAGGTGTGTTCAATGTTGGCGCGTTGCTATTTTGAAACCGACTGAAACCTGTTCTAAAGTCAATGACGCAATTTTTAATTTTTTTTTATTAAGTAATAATAAAATGCCCTGAGGATGGTTTTGTGGCCGAAAGCTTGGCTATTAAATTTGCTTAAAGGACTCAAGTGTGCGGACAGTTTATTTATTTTTTGAGTTGTCAAGTTGTATCTGTCTGGCACCTTGTTTACCATGAGTGCGGTGAAACTGCTTCAAATATTATATTTTTTTTTATTAAAAGAGCGCGTTAAATGTGCGCATAGCGGGTCCACAGCGCGCGCTGCACTGTGCTTATTACACACACAGGCACGCGCAGCACACAAACTAGCCAAATATAAAAGATAAAAGGATTACAATGTAAAAGATTAATATTGTGTACATAAAGATATGGAGCATCACATTTCATTCACATTTATCTAGTAAAGCTTTGGCCATCAATTTGATGGCCATCTCAATCATTCGACGAGCACAGTTAAATCGGCTGAGACAGAGCAGCCTAATTTAACTTTTGGTCATCAAAACTTAAAACTTAAAAACTTTTTTTTTCATCAAAAAAATAAAATAAAAAATACTTGCAGCAATATTTCTCTAACCTCCATTCATGATTAGTGTTGATGTTAGTGTTGAGATACCTTTGTGAGGTAAAAACAAAATGATAGGCCTATTTCAAATGTGCTCTCCTATGCAGCTTGAGAAAAGATGAAAAAGGATTTGTTCTGAGTCTGACATAGTACAGATCAGGCAAAATGGTGAGATAAAGTGGTAGAAATAAGGTCTCAGCAGTAAAATCAAATGCAGAACCAAGTTGCAAATTAGGCAGTGTTGGGAGTAACGCATTACAAAAGTAATACATTACAGTAACATATTACTTTTTGCTGTAACGCAGTAAGGCAAATCAATTTTCAGTAATATTTTACTCGTTACATGTTCAGTGAGGCTTGTATTACAGTTGTATTACAGTGTATTTTCTGCTTTTACTTCTTAAAGGCAACAGACTGTGAAAGTTTTTAAGCAGTCTTAGTGCCAGTTCAGAGCGGTCGCGTCTGTAACATTGTTTTTTCCTCATAAATGCGAACACGAAAACTAAAATAAAATGGAGACTGGAGAGCCAACCCTTCCTCATCCGATTTGCGCTGTGTAATTAACAGAATTACAAAAAATGTATTTTGCCTCCTATTTTTTTTGTCACGCATGAATGTGTGTCTTTTCCCTATTAAAAATAAAACATAGACTGATATTTGTCTAATGTCTGGAGTCCTTTAAGGAAGTAGCCTATATATGTTTCAATACATGAATTTTCTGAGAATTTTTATTTCAAGTTTTGACTGCAAATGTAATGTCCATAATGCTGGACTTCCCCAATTTTAAATAATTTATCCTCAACTAGTTTTGTGGTGTAGCAGGTCTACGTATTTTATAATGTTAACTTCAAATAATACTAATAGCCTAATTTAAAGATAAGGCAGCATTGGATCTGGACGGTAAGGAGAATAACACTGGAGTTGGAAGAGGTGTGTCGCGATTCTGTAGGTTCGTGGATCTGAGTCGTGTGGCGAATCGCGATTTCGGTTTCATATTGCATATCGTTACAGCCCAAAAGTTAAGTTCTACTTAGTTATTTTGGTGAAAGTAACTCAAAAGTATACATGAGTAATGTAACGCATTACAATTCTGGGACAGTATTGTAAGGTAATGATGAATTACTTTTACAGTAACAAGTAATACCTAATGTATTACAGTTTGGAAGTAACTTGCACAACACTGAAATTAGGCATAATAAACACACAACATCTAAAGTCAATACCTCATGACGTTTGCCCTCTAGGCCAGTTCTCACAATAGCCTGACTCTTATACGGTTAGTCTTATGATCTTCCGTTTAAACCACCCATGGCAGAAATTATCAAACATTCTTCATGCAACATTAAAACGTTTACAGAATACAAGGAAACCTACATATAATAAACTAAACCACAATTCCATGAAGGCATACACAGAACAAGTCCGTCATGTTTTTTACCTGAACTTGTGCGTGTGTCTGTGTACGTGAGTTATCGTTAGCCTATGTCTCTCATTTATTTCATCCGTATTGACAGCGGGGAGACAACGTAACGCTTTTTGAAGGTTTAGAGTATTTATTTTTTCCCACATGTCTAGTACAATTATGTGGTTTTGTTTTCTTAATATATGTGTAGGCCTATACTTTTTTTCTTGATTTAGCCTAAAAGAATGGAAGTGAAATGTGACAACATGCCCCATAGGTGGGGTACACTGTAACATCACCATGTGAGTATGACAGCTTAAAATGCTATCTCATCTAATCCAAAAAATACAATTCAAAGCAAAATATTTTCTTAATAAAATACAAAAATTAACTTTTTCATATAAAATAATGTAATTTTTTAATAATCAAAAATAAACAAACACACTGGAAAACACTATACAGCATTCAAAACAAAATAATAATTAGGCTAATCATTTCTGAACATTAATTAACTTTCAGTCTTTATTTACATGTTTCTCATGTTTTCTCAATAGAATGCGTTATATTGTGCGCCGCACTCCCCTAGAGAAGAAGATTTCTTTAAAGTTGCATCAGGTGGTGTTGTAACTACAATAATAATATGATGAATGAATATGATGGAGGTGGTATTGTACAATAATAAGAGCCGGTGTCTGGAGTCAAAACCTAACTATGATTGTTGTGAATTCTTTACATTTTATGTCTTTAAGTATTATCTACTGCTGTATTATATATCCTTCAATGGTGTATTATGTAGAATACTTAATACTTTGTACATATAATACGTGTGTCTGGTGCGGCTGAGCTTCGGTTACAGTCTGAGGGAGACGCACGCTGTACAAAACAGTCTTCACAAACATGTCTAAGGATTTCCACACAGAGGAAGCCATATTTATTTGAACCCGAATACACGGACGCACCAGACACACGTCACTGAACGCGGATCCACAACAGAACCGGAAGACAATACAATGCTGAATAAAGTCCTAGGTTTTTTTTTTTTTTTTTTTCTCGATGCGTCAAAACATTGTAACTAACCCACTGATGTCACATGACTACTTTGATGATGTCTTTATTTCCTTTCTGGACAAGGACAGTATACCATACATACATTTACAACGAAGCTCTCGGACTAAATCTAAAATATCTTAAACTGTGTTCTGAAGATGAACGGAGGTCTTGGGACGACATGAGGGAGAGGCATTTATGACATCATTTTCATTTTTGGGTGAACTAACCCTTTACTGTAAGAATATTAAGGAACCGGCATTCAGTGGGGCAATCCCCAACAATGATTTTCTCTGATTCTCCTCTGAACTCTGGCAACAACAAGTCATTTTCACCCACAGAACTACCACTCACTGGATATTTCCTATTTTTCGGAACATTAAATGGACAGTTGTGTGAGTAGATCAGTGGTTTGGCAACAACAACCATCAGTCTTAACCATGCCAACACATGCCTAAATGGATTGAGCTGAGCTAATATATAAATATCTATAATGTATATACACGAACAGTTCAGATGCAAAAGCCTCTAAGTGCCATTTGAAATTTTCTTTTAGAATGATCATTTTTATCAAGCTTGTATATTTAAGTTCAGTAATTTCACTTAAATTGCAACGAGGAGTTTTAATTTTTAAGTGAAATTACTGAACTTGAATATATAAGCTTATAGATAAAAATGATCATTTTAGAAGAAAATTTCCAATGGCACTTAGAGGCTTTTGCATCTGAACTCTTCACACACACACACTTACTCAAGGGTTAAACATCACGAGTCACACATAAAGGGCCTGTTTACCATTTTCACAAACGATCTGTTCTTCAAAATCTATATATTTTGTTCAGTCAAGTGACTCTATAAATTTCTTCAGACGGCTCTCTAAGTTGCTTTGTTGTCTGAATCTTCTGGTGTTCTGACTTTCTGTGTCCATATGTTTAAAGCGAACTAAAAGGTTTTGTTTATTTAACATTGTCTGCTGTTTTCCTGATGCTATAGTTATGAGGAATGACAATGTTTTCACATCTGTTCTTCCGTTCCTCGGCTCACTGGTCCCGAGTCTCCGCTGGACATTGCCGATGTTTTTATAAAGGCCCACTTGTGGAATCTGCAGCTTTTCAGCGCTTCCTTCACATGCTCGGCCCTGAACTCTCTGTAGTTTTCACTCTGTCACGTAATGTTTTCGTGACCCCCAGCTTATGTCCCAGTGAGCGATGGGAATCAAACAGTAGGTGCCGCTCTATTTGAGACGGTTTTCTATAAACACGGATGTTCAGAAATCCCAATGTATCTGTCAGCCTTACATAAATGCGCTTCATGGGCTTTGACACTTATGTTCAGGGTCTAAAATGAACACACTAAGTGCCAAATGTGGATTAAATCCAGCACTGTTGAATGTTACACTCTTAGAAGAAAAGGTTCTATCAGCGCTACGTATTTGGAACCCCTAAAGTTTCGAATAATAAGAACCCTTTAGGGTTCTTTGGAACCAGAAACAAGGTTCTATGGAATCTTTTGCGTTCATTCATTATCATTTGTGTTGTTTCCGGATTTAATATTTCATATTATTGACAAACTTCCCTAAAAGACCCTAAAATGTATTTATTAATGCATGTGAATGATCACAAAATTCCAGATATGGGGGTTAGAAAATGTATATATTTATATCATTTTATTTAGTTAATCAATATCACATGAAGAGTGCCATTTCAGTTTTTATCCCTCTAAAAATCAGCATGATTAAATTAAGTTACTACAACAGTTTAATTAACAATAATTTAATTACAACTACAACATGTAGCAGAATAATGTAAAATATGAATGAATAATAGCCTATAAAGAACCTTTGTGTCAAAAGGGTTCTTTCTTGTCATTATAGAACTTTTTTTTAGCATAAAAAGGTTCTTTGGAGTTGAGTAAAGAACCCTATGCTTCATATATAGAACCCCAATGAACCCTTTTTTCTAAGAGTGTATGGGTTAACTGCATTGATAGACTAATAATTGCAATTTTGGAGGTAAATGAAATGAAAAGAAATTCAGGATGGATGGATTTGCACATCTCTGCTATGCAGTTTCATACGAATAACAACAGCCATGTTGCCTTAGTAAACCCAATATCTATTCACTGTTTGTCTGACTAAAACCTGAGCACTTTCCAACAGCAAACTTTCTGAGATGAAGCTTTCACTCCTGTGTTTATTCCACTGGCCTCATTTATCTATCAAAACATATCCCTGCTTATTATTCCACAGAGAGTGAAAAATGAATTGCATAGCCGTCATTCATCAAATATTTGCAGGGTTTAACCTTGTTTTCACAGGAATGGAAAGGCCCGTTCCTTAAGACGATTGATCCCTCTCATTCCTCCCATACTTAACAGCCAGGCAATGGGGTCTCCTGGCTCGTTCCCATATAAAAGACACGGGTCATGTGGGTCTTCTCAACACTTGAGGAACAAAGTGCATTGGGTGGAGTGGGATAACCGAGAGGTCAGAGGAGGTTAAGAATGTCTAGCTAATTCATTTGAGGTTATTGGTAGTGGAAGGTCATCGCTGCACCATGTGTTACATGTCTTAACCTCGCGGGCGTAGATTTAATGTTTAATTGGGGCCCCATAAATATTAGTGGGCACATTAAAGGTGAAGCGTAAAATGTATGCAGCACTTTTGCAAACAATAACAAACAGGTCTCTAATCATAAGCCACAGCAAACAATGCCCATGCTTGATTGACAGTTTAGGTGCTAATATGTACATTTTAGGTGCTGATATGTACATTTCAGGTGCTAATATGTACGTTTTAGGTGCTGATATGTACATTTCAGGTGCTAATATGTACATTTCAGGTGCTGATATGTACATTTCAGATGCTAATATGTACATTTTAGTTGCTGATATGTACATTTCAGATGCTAATATGTACATTTTAGGTGCTGATATGTACATTTCAGGTGCTAATATGTACGTTTTAGGTGCTGATATGTACATTTCAGGTGCTAATATGTACATTTCAGGTGCTGATATGTACATTTCAGGTGCTAATATGTACATTTTAGGTGCTGATATGTACATTTCAGGTGCTACTGCTAATATGTACAATTTAGGTGCTGATATGTACATTTCAGGTGCTAATATGTACAATTTAGGTGCTGATATGTACATTTCAGGTGCTAATATGTACAATTTAGGTGCTGATATGTACATTTTAAACGAGTTCGAACAGGAGATTCACGATCACAGAACAGAGGCGAGCATTTGAGCTTATAAAAGTTAAACATTGTTTTTTGTTTTTGTTTTTTTAAATGAGTGATCGTTTCGCTTGATAAGACCCTTATTCGTTGTCTGGAATCGGTTAAAGCCCTTTGAACAGTTTGCAGTTTGCACTGAAACTGTCTTTTTGACCTTGAACCGTTTGGACCCCATTGAAGTGCATTATATGGAGAAAAATGCTGGAAAATTTTCATCAAAAACCCTAATTTCTTTTCGACTGAAGAAAGAATGACATGGATATCTTGAATGACATGGGGCTGAGTAAATTATCAGCAAAAGTTTTTTTGTTGTTTTTTTTTTTAAGTGAACTGCTCCGTTAAGAGCTACATTCAGAAATTTGGTTTTGGCATAACCACTGGGGCATCTGAGGTCACATTCTCTAGCAGCACCAATGAAACATTGTTAGTTTCTTTGCATTTCACTGCATCGAATGACGCTTCTTATAACAGCACAATCATGACATGTTAAAGAAGAATCTGCCAGATATTTTGGGATTTTCTCACGAGATCGCCTGTGGAGATCTGACCTGAAACAGCATGTGAGCTGCGTACAAATCCGCTCATTCAACAACTGACAAGTCTTTTTCGGTCACTTTATTTATTCAAAATCTGACAAAGCACTAGCATGCCTACTTAACCCAGCTGGCATTTCAACGTCGATTCACTGTTGAATCAACACAGACGCCAGTGTTGGATAACCGATGAATTTTGAGGTTGAAATTTTATATTTCTATATTGAATCTAGTGAGTTAACAACACCACTTCAACTATTTGGTATTCAGTGTTGTTTTGACGTTGAATTCATGTTTTTTTTTTTTTTTATTCAATAACATTTAAACGTCTAATGACAGTCGAATGCCAGCTGAGAATAGTCGTTTCTTAATTGTCTTAGTAAATAATTTAACGCACTATTAGTAGCCTATGCAGAAATCTAATAAGAGCTAGATTTCAAACACAGTCCAATGTCGTGACTCGTGACGCAGACAGTGTTCCTCCTGAGCGCGTGCACAGCTGGGTTATGGGTTACTGTCATTGTCTACAGTGCTGCTTACATGTGGTACTTACATGGTTCTTCGCGTTTTCCGAAACGTCCTGCATGTCATTGCGCAGAGTTTGCAGAATGTGTTCTGTGTGAGTGTCAGACTGCTGTCACAGCTCTGAATGTGATGATGACTGCGTCGATGTAGTGTGAAGTTGCTCCAAATTCCTCTCCGAATCAACGACGCTCACAATGGATTTCAGCCTAATAAGCGCTGCATGCTTTACATCATTATCCGTTTGGATT
The DNA here is from genome assembly GCF_988280905.1 of Pimephales promelas. Taxonomy (NCBI): domain Eukaryota; kingdom Metazoa; phylum Chordata; class Actinopteri; order Cypriniformes; family Leuciscidae; genus Pimephales; species Pimephales promelas. The sequence continues at coordinate 3,494,631 of NC_142779.1, read as the reverse complement.
AAAAATCGTCAGAAACACGTCATTACAATTGATGCATTTTAGAAAAATAACAAATACAGAGTTAAGATGCAAAAGCCTCTAAGTGCCATTTGAAATTTTCTTCTAAAATTATCATTTTTATCAAGCTTATATTTAAGTTCAGTAATTTCACTTAAATGACAATGAAGATTACCTATGAATTGCCATTTAAGTGAAATTAGTGAAGTTAAATATACATATATAACTCTTCAAATAATTATAACAAATTACAATTAATTACAGTGCAGGAGGTAACAATCTGTGAGAGTATGAAAATTAACGTGGGTGTATGTTTTCCAATTAAATTTATATAGGCTACATTAACAAGTGTGCTGGGATTGTGATTTTTGTTTTTTACACAAAAGTACACGTATTCCTAAAGTCTTTCAATCTGAGCTCATTAAACTGGCTTTGCTTTGCAATATAAAAATGCCTTTCCAGCTCACGTTCTCAGAACGTTTTCCTGAAACGTCTTATTTGGACGTCCCTTTGTTTTTTGTTTTTTTTTTTTTTTAAATGCTACTAACCATAGATATGTTATCTATGGTTATCTATCTACTAACAATGTTCCAAATGTAACATTCCCAAAATTATAGAATAGAATGTTCCCTTAAAGGGACAGTTCACCCTAAAAGGAACGTTCTGTCACAATTTACTCACACACCTGTATGAGTTTCTTCGTTTAGGTTGAGTTTGATTACCAAAAACAGGACACTCCCAGCACTGAAACTGTCTTTTGGACAGCTTTTGGACAGCTGTCTTTTGGACCTTGAACCGTTTGGACCCCATTGAAGTCCATTATATGGAGAAAAATCCTGGAATGTTTTCATCAAAAACCTTAATTTCTATAAGTTAGAGCGTTCTTGTGAAACTTTTTTCAAACGCAATTAAAGTGTGTTTCTCGTCACTTGCACTTTGGGGTCTCAGAGGTTGTCCGACGCTTGAGGGTGTGTGTTATGTGCATTATGTGCATACACAAAGGAATTATGAATCTGAACTAATCAGAGAACAATGTCGAAGACAATAGCACTGGAGAGCTTGCGTATAATGAATGGATATTGTTTTTGTCCGTTAGTAATATTCTTATGAAGGCAAACTTTATTTGCAGGGGTTTCCAGCTGCTCACCGAGTGTTTTTGTTCACATCTCCTATTCAGGGACATACAAGGATATTTGTAATCTGCAGACTCTCTTAAACTAGTAATGTGTAATGACTACAACATTAAGCGCTGGAATTTAATATATTTTTTATAATGCACCACCAAGATGAAGTGTTGATTTGGATGTGATGGTTAGAATTGACGTATTCGTCCCCCTGCACACCCAATCTTTATGAAGTTTGAAGAATGACCCACTTACGGAGATCAAATCCATGTAATTCCTCTATAATCAGCATGATTTTGCAGAGGATTAAACTTTTTATAACCATTTTCTCTTTCTATGGGCCACATAATGTCAAATCTCGGCCTCCAGTGAGAATTACACGATCCACATGGCTCTGTTTTATGAGTCCTGCATGTTCACATAGCCCTTTTAAAGAATGCAAAGATTAGATCTACAAAACACTCATTTTAGAGACAACATTTGCAGCCACATGCACTAACTTGACATTTCTACACAGCACAATTATGCAAATTTTAAATTAAATAAAACTTGATTATCTACATTTATAAATGGTATGTATAAATAACTTTGCTAATACTGCCATCTATTGGTTATTGGTTATACTGTTGTTGGTTCCTCTAAATAGATATTGCAAATAATAATATAATAACGTTGGCAATACTACCATCTACTGGTTTAATGTGGTACTGTTTTTTTGACACGATTTGGAATTTATTGTAGTATTTACATTATCTAATAAATTATTAATTATAATTATCGTATTTTATAAATAGTAGATCGAAAGAAATATATCAATATAATTTAAAAATATTATATTAATATATTTCTTATACAAAACGCGTTAATTTAAAAAATAATATAAATTAAATGTAATGTTTACCTAAAATAAACAACGCTGGAAATGCTCCGTTTTCTAAATAAAAAGCCTTAAAAAACAATGTTATTGTTAATCAATATATATATATATATATATATATATATATATGTTATTTTTTATACAAAATAGTCGTTAAATTAGTAAATAGTAATGTGCTCCAGATTCATAGTTTCGTGTTGACGAACTATCGTGATTAAGTTTAATTTCAATTTAAAATGTGTGTACATTTATTTGTACATAATGTTACTAAATGTTAGTCAATGTAAAGTCTTTTATACATACATTTCAGAACGCCTTGATGATGATGTTACGGACTTTTATTTTGAAGAAAAAAATCACCCGGAAAAAGAAGCTCTGTACAGTACATGTGAATGTTGTGGTTCATAGATGTCAACTGAAGGCTGCAATAAAGTTGTGTTTGAGGACACTATTTGAATAGTAAATGCTTTTATCCTCCTTTAAATGCGGCACTTGAGTGGAGATGGCAGTCGTTTGCTTTAGTAAGAGTCTTCAGCTGCTGAATGTGACACTGTTTAAGAGTGCAGGAATCATTAGAGGATCAGTATGCAGATGTCCAGCCATTCACAGGACTGTTAACAGCACATTACCACACACTCAAAGAGCCTTACACACATCCCAGTCTGTGCTGGTCACTAAGATACTGTCTGTGGATGAGATCTTCAGCAAGAAGTCTTTACATGACTATCTGAGGAAGAAGGAAATGGAATATAACACATGGTTGGACTCCATCAGTACTGAAAACCAACCACTGGATGATGAGAATATAAAAATGAAAAGGACTAATCTCTCTGCACTTGGGCCTTTGGTACAAAAAATCAAAGAATTAGAGGGAAAACAGAAGGAGTTGGAGGAAACACAGGACTTGCTGAAAGGTAATGAACTGAAAGATGTGCTTAAATTGAAAAGCTTTCTAGGGTGCCATTTCATTTGCATCTGCATCTCATTTCAGACAATGACCCAGAATTACATGAGCTTGCAGAGTCTGAGAAGGAAACCTGTCTGGCAGCCATTCAAGATCTCAAACAAAAGGTGAGGTGTGAAGTCCTCTCATTAACATGTCAGTCACCTTTATTAAATAAATTACCCTTATTGATTATCATACAGTCTTTGCACAGTCACAGATCCTGTGACTGTATACTAAGTATACTAAGGAATGAGATGAATGATATGTAAACACTTACAGACCTTCTGGGTGGGTCTCACATATCTCACAAGTTTTAATAAAAAAAGAATATATATATATATATATATATATATATACATTATCAGTAAATGTACATGATCTAGAAATGAATATATAGAACTAATTTATTATATTAATACATATACAGTTTATATATGTAATATAAATAATATTAATTTTAAAAGTCTAAGTAAATGTACAAGTTAATAAGTTATGCATTTTTAAACAATAGAGTTAGTGTATCCAATTAATATCTAAATATATACAATTAATTTATATATATATATATATATATATATATATATATATAGGTTTCAAATGAATTTATTTACTGGATAGATTCACTGTATTGTTTAAAAATAAATACATTAATAACACCCAGTTATAATATAACAGTGAATATACATTATACATATACAATATACAACATTAATAGCATGACTTGATAGTGAATATTTGCTAATTTATGTATTTATTATATATTTATTGTTATTACTTCAAGGCATTTAAAAAAGTAGTAAAACAAATTGTCAAACCAAGTAAAAATGCTGTAAAAACATTAAGTTTAAACATAATGTAAACAGACACTCAATACTTAATGTTCTGTGTTCCAGATTTTATCTCTGCTGATCCCAGAAGAGGACTCAGACATGAGTGACCTGGTCCTAGAGGTCACTATGGGGGTCGGAGGTCAAGAAGCCATGCTCTTTACCGCAGAGATCTTCGATATGTATCATTCTTTCGCTGCTTTCCATGGCTGGGACTTTGGGATCCTGGAGGTCATGTCTAGTGAACTAGGTTGACACATTTGTCTACTTCTATCCTGCCATAGGCAAAGACTCTTAATAACTGGTGTCAGTGATTGTGTTTTTGTCATCATGTGCCCTGAACGCTCATTTCCAGTGATGTATTTGTCTTATTTAGGGGGCATCAGGCATGCAACAGCCAGTATCAGTGGTCCACTCTGCTATAAAAAGTTAAAGTTTGAAGCTGGTGTCCATCGTGTACAGAGGGTCCCGAAAACAGAAAGTAAAGGTCGCATACACACCAGCACGATGACCGTGGCCATACTTCCTCAACCCACTGAGGTACACACAAAACTTCAGCTCTAATGGCTATTTAGATAAATGCATGTGTAAATTAGGTGTTATTATCGGTATTTCATGAGAAAGCCTTGTTCTTTGAGCAGTATTCGGGTATAAGTGGTGATTCTTTCTCTTTACCCTCACAGATCTCATTTACCATCAACCCCAGAGATCTGAGGATCGAGACGAAGAGAGCCAGTGGAGCGGGAGGACAGCATGTCAACACCACCGACAGCGCTGTGAGGATCGTCCATCTACCCACAGGTCAGCAATAATTGTCATCAAACCATTAAAGAAAATATGTATATGTAACACAACTGTTGTTGTAATTTTGGCCACGTTAGAGAAGTCAAAGTAAATATGCTTCGAAACTGCTTTATTTTAGGGACATGTACAGTATTTAGTGCATAGAGTGTTTGAAACAAAGTCTATGTGCACAGTTCAGTTCAATGGTAAAGTTGACCCTCTTTAACCTTATGTTGTTAAACTGAATGTACAAAGCTCAAATTTCCACAAAATTAAAAACAACACTAAAATAAGAGTGTGCAGAAGTTGTGTGTTTCTACAGCAATAGTAGTTTTCTTTCAGAATCATTGATATTAAAATAAAGTGATGCACAGTGTCATCAAGAAACAAAAAAAAAACCCACTATAATTCGCAGTAAGTGCTCTATATACATTATACAATATTTACTGATTATGTTCATGTATGAAAGATGTTGACGATTGCATTATGGACAGAGTCAAGTTAAAGTCTCCTTGTCATCGTTACCTTTAACTAATAACATTACATACATAATTGAAGTCAAAACTAAAAATCTTAATGTCAATCCCTGAATAATGTTTTTTGCTGTTATTAATGTATGCTTGTTTAAATATTCTGTCATAAAGTACAGAAACCTAAATTGTATTGTTGGTTTACATAATCAAAATGATGAGTCATGAGTGGGTACCATATCTAGAAATTAAGGCTTTAGATGGTATGAAATTAAAGTCAAAAGTGCTTTTGTGTCCCCACCAATGTTAAAATCAAACCTACGCCCTATATACAGTATATATATATATATATATATATATATATATATAAATGTATACTGTTGTGTGTGTATTAACAGTAATATGTTTTACAATTTTCTATTTGAATGTATATAAAATAGTAATTTATTCCTGTGATGCAAAGCTAAATTATCAGCATCATTACTCTAGTCTTCAGTGTCACATGATAATAATAAATGCCATAAAAACCATAATAAATATCATATGTATCAATAATAGGTTTTCCACAGAAATACTAAGCATCATGTGACACCGAAGATGCTGAAAATTCAGCTTTGCATCACAGGAATAAATAGCATTTTAACAGTTGATTTAGATTGTAATACTTTCCCAATTTATATGACTTTTCCATAATTTGTCCTATTTTCAGGCACAGTGGCTGAGTGCCAGCAGGAGCGATCCCAGATCAAGAACAAAGAGACGGCGATGACACTCCTGCGGGCCAAACTCTACAGCGCCCGGCTGGAGGAAGAGACCAGCAAGAGGTACCAGGCTCGCAAACTCCAGGTACATCCAAATCAACACCTGAAACATGAAAACATGACAATCATTCATCAGTGCATGTTATTCAAAAAAAAAAATAAATCTTTATAATCTTTTAGCAAAATATAATCTTCCTCTGAAGTACCTCATTGGACAACTTAAATAAAGAGCTGTTTTAGCGACATCAATTTGGTATTCTGGCATGCAACACACACATTTATAAATGTAAATATGTATAAGTGAGTTATCTAATATCAGATAATATCAGATTTATGTTAATTATACATAAACTACATTTCACTTCTCTTATTACAGATTGGCACCAAAGGCAGATCAGAGAAAATCAGGACGTATAACTTCTCACAGGACCGGATCACTGATCACAGGATTGGAAAAACCATTCATGACGTGCGTGGATTCTTGCAAGGAGAGGAACTGCTAGAGGAGATGATTGTGTTTTTGCAACAGTTTTCTGAACAGGAATGCCTCATGGACGTTCTCGAGGACAATGATCAGAATCAGTAGATATTTGTGGCAATAAAGAAATGTGTAAAAGTTTGGCTTCGTGGGTGTCAGACTGAATTGTGAACACAGCCATCTAGTCTAAGAAAAGAGAGCAGTTTATCTCGCCATCACTCTCAGGAGCTTCACACACACACTCTCTGCTTTCTCTTGAAGTTCACACTGCACTGTGAAATGCTTTGGTGAGGTGACTAATTACAGCCAGCTTGACTTTTACAGTTGTTTGAGATTTAAAAAAAAAAAATATTTTGTTGAGATTTAACTCACAAAGAGCCATTTTTAGCTCATAACATAATATGTAGACCTGGCTATAAGTTACATTTACACATTTTTTTTTTTTTAATACCAGGATTTTAAATCACAGCTTGTATATAAAAGCTGTTGTAATTTAGTTTAAAATGTAATTTATTCCTGTGATGCAAAGCTGAATCTCTTCAGTGTCACGTGATCCTTTCAGAAATTGTTCTATTTCTTATTATCAATGTTTGTTTTATTATTTTTTTAGAAAGTAAGATTTAAAAAGAAAAATAAATTAGTAGGCTACTTTGATTTAGCCAAGGCATTTTAAAATGATAAAATAGACTGTAAAGATATTTAGGAAATTAATAAATGTTACAAAAAGGTCTATTTTTAATAAATGCTGTTCTTTTGAACTTTCTGTCCATCAAAGAATCCTAAAAGACCACAACCTAATAAACAGTTTCCGCAAAAATAATAAGCAACACTGTGTTTAACATGAATAATAATCATAAATGTTTCTTGAGGAGATTTCTAAAGGATCATTGACGTGACATTGAAGACAAGAGTAATGATGCTGAAAATTCAGCCTTGATCACAAAAACCAGTTCATTTACATTGTAATAATATTTCACAATATCACTGTTTTTCCTGTATTTTTAATAAAATGAATGCGGCCGTGGTTAGAATAGGAGACTACTTTTTAAAAACATTAAAAAACATAAACGTTTCCAAACTTTGCCCGATACTGTATACTCTCGTCTCGGGTTAAACCAATAAAAAAAAAATTTAAAGTCCACTTTTGGTTTATTTAAAAAAGGCGCTTTCCCTCTTCAGCCTCGCCTTTGATTGGGTGGCGCTCTTTAAGCATGTTGACGTTTCGGATCGATCTGCGTCATGACATCACTTCAGTCTTCCTCCGAGCGCGTTCATTGGCTGCGGGTCATTTAAAGGTATTTCACTGTGCTCTGATTGGCCAAACGGTTTTTTCGCCAAATTTCAAATGCATTTGCAAGTGGCGCTTTTTCCCCCGAAGCTCACTAACTATTGTGTTGCCGCTTAAATGCTTACTACCTCTGCAAAAGCGACCAGGACGTGTTTGTAACGACATATGAGCACTATACAAACGTGATTCTATCTTTTAGAGGTAAGAGACGACTACTTTAATATTACGTTTTTGTAGTTTCGTGCCTTTTAAATGGGATAGTTGTAACAGATAGTTGCTAGTTGTCCGGACATTTTTGCGTTCTCTCAATGTGATGGCTTCAGATTTGCGTTTAGTATTGTATTTTTGTCAAATAAAATGTATTTGTTTCTATTATAGAAGGCATTCAAAGAAACCATATGAGCATTTTCGCGTAAAAACATAAATGTAAGTTGTCTTGAAGCTAGTAGCCTCAGTAGTGTGCATCATGAGGAGCCACGTCAGGATCAATGCACTTAGGCGCGCAAACTTATAAGTACAAATAAACGCAATCCTCTGTATAATATCTCAACACATTATCGGGAAATCGAAGTCATGTAGTTTATTATGCATTAATACTATGTTTTTAAATTAAGGCTGTAATGCTTAAAACGTGAGCAGGCTAATGTGCTTCCATTTGAGCCTGAAAAAGGAGGGACCGGCTTGTGTTTCTATGAGTTTATGCAATGTTAGTTCCTTATACAAACGTATATAAGGACATATAACACATCAAGATAGTCTGCAATTACTTAATGCAGTTCCAATATAGGCCTACATTGTGAAAAATGTCTTTCATATTAGGTAACTTATTTGTGTATCTAAGTTTGAGCACATGTTAATATGATACGTCATGTTTTCTGGAATTAAAAAAAAATTAAGTTAGTTTTTACCTAAAACAAGTAAAATCTGCTAAGGGGAAAATAGATTTGAACTTCAAATAGAATTATTACTTATTTTTGTAGTCCATTGGCAGATTTTTTTTTTCTTGTTTTTGGCAAAAAGGAGGGAAGAAGGCTTCATACCTTAATAGGTCGTTTAAAATCTCAAATAAACTACTGTATATTGATTTAAAGAGTGTTAGAGCAAGGGTTTAGAACTTAGTATTGGAAGATAAGAGGGGGAACATTTTTAATTTTGTGTGTACTTGTTACTTTTTGTAAATATCAAACTAGTAGTTTGGCTAATGTGAATTTATAAAGTGTTGGGTTAGTTATGACATACTTTAACATGTCTTATTTCTCAATTCCTCTAGTTTGCGGTCTGAATCGGCCTCATAATGAAGTGTCCAAGCTACAGTGACGATTGTACGGTTGTGTGCCACACGGAGAAAGCTAAATCGGACCTCGGTGAGATGAAGCGCCACACCATTTCTCCACGGAAAACAGCCGCCCCGAGCTCACCGGTGACGGCCATCATCTCCACCCCAATGGAGGCCAGAAGCAAAGGCCCCCACAATAAAGAAAACTACCAGAATAAGCGTCATTCTCTGGAGGTTGCGTCCGACGATGAGGTGATTCTCAGCAGTTGTGGCATAACTGAGGACAGTGGCTACCTTTCCCTCCAAAACAGCCGGTTGGATCACGGAGACGTGGGTGGCTTGGACTCATTGGAGAGGAGTGAAGTGGAAAATGTGTCCTCTCAATCCTTGGACACCGAGTGTCATTCTGCGCCCTGTCTACCCATGCTGAATTTCCAGGAGGAGGTGTGCAGAGAACTGGCCAAAAGCTATAAAAAGAGCAGAAGTTACGACTGGACCGTCGTCAATAAGGTTGCTGTGAATTTCGGGCTGCATAATGTGATCGGTGGGAAGATGGGACTGCCGTTTGTGGACATCCTTTGTGACCTGTTGAAGAAAGACATGAGGCACATTCTCGCAAGGGTCTTGGGCCTGCTGGGAGATTGCGACTTAGTAAGGTAACGTCCTGTTTAGTTCGGTTATTTTTCCCGTGACTTGATCTGACACTGATGTGGATCAGATTGACTGACTCTCTGTTTGGTCCGTTGCAGCTGTAGAAAAGTGAGCCGGACGTGGCGGAAAATCATTTCCCAGGATCATATGGCCCTTCAGCGCTGCAAAAAAGCAGAAAGAACACAAAGGGTAAGAGACATTCAGATGACAACGGGACTGGACCGATCAATTGGTTGATTCAGGCGCCAAACAGAATTAAGTTTGTCAAATAACTACCTCAAGCTAGCTCAAAAACACCAGTCACAAAATAATAATAATAATAAAAGGTGTTCTTACCACGCTTTGATTTGAATTTTAGGGTTTTCTTATATTAAAGATTTAGTTTAGTTTCAATTCCCTTTAATACTCAAACCAATTTTTAAGTTAGGAAGTTTGACAAACGGCAGTTTCACTTCGAAAAGTGAATATTTGTGGTTCGAACATGATTAAAGCCTCCATTATTGTTTTGCTATCTTTCAGTTCTAATTGTTCTTTTTTTGATTCCAGGACTCGGGCCGCCCCGCGGGGTCATTATCACGAGACTTCACCTTGAGCAGGGTGGTGTTCTCTTGCATGCAGACCGTCGCCTCGACGCCCGTTCACAAGACTGTTAAGAAGTCGCAGTGCCAGACGGGTGGAGCGCAAAACTCGCCCAAATCAAGTCGCTTCCAACAGTTTCAAGAGGTAAAAAGAAAAATCCCCCAGTAGCACTAAAATATGGATCCTTTTCACAGGCTGTGATGCGTTTTAACAGTAAACATCCTACATCTAGCTTTCTTTTTTTATTTATTTATATATATATATATACATGTACACTTTTAAAGTGAAAAGAGATATTTATAATACACCTCGTTTACTTCGACATGGAAATGACAGAAAACGTATCAATTCTGTTGCGTGATTGGCTGAGGCCGTGATGGATCTGTCTTGTCTTATGGTGCATTTTCAAAGCAACGATGTACTTAATGGAGTTTTTCCTTTGCTTTTCACATGCAGATGACACCGCTGTCAAAACGATCCCATTCACACGGATTCATAAAATGATTAAATGCGTTGTATTCTGCTAGTTTGCGACTGCTTGCACTAGCACAAAACCTCATTTGGTTAAACTCAGTATTTTCTAAAGACATGCATTGAAAAATTAACACTGAAAAGGCATGGACAGGGTTGTTTTTGCAGCTGATTTTATTGCATATGCATTTGTAGGAGTTTCCCTTTCAAAAGTTATGGGAGGAGTATTTAAATCGTGCAAGGTGCTTTACTTGGGCCCTGTTTACACGAGAACGCTGGCGGGTGAAAGCATAAAAATATTTTATCAGATGTGCCTTTTGTTTACACGACAACGGCGTTTTGGGGGCTTAAAGTGAAACCAGCCTCCAGAGTGGAAATCTTAAAACGCTCCACCGTCGCGTTCACGTGTAAAGTGACCCACCCAAAATGTTTGTCTAAACGCATAAAAAAGCGCCACTTTTGCATTTTCTCTTCAGAATCGCTTCTGTGAAAACATAGCCCAAGATTTGCACCATTATTTACTGCCCCAAAAAAGCACATCTTAAACTAAAGCGACTAACTGGTAGATTATGTTGGTCATTATAGAAATAATCTGGTTGTCTTTATTATTATTTGTGTGCTGTCAGCGCTCTCGCTAATTTGTACTGTTGAGTAAATGTGTCCCAAATCTAGTAATACACTTGTGTGTCACAGTTTTAAAATTCTTAATTTTTATTTTTTTATATGGACTATAGGTGTTTTCAAAAACTTGAACCACGTTTTCAAATGTTAATGTTTCAGTCCCCTATAGCGCTGTTGTGTAAATGAATGGCCAAAATACAGAAGTTTTTCCTTTCCGTCTTGCATAAACACCCTATTAAGTGTCATAGAACATGTTTTTTTTTCTTTTGCTATTGGGGCAAAAGGAAACAAATTATGTTCGTTTCCTTTCACCACTATAGAAGTTTACCCAACTATAATGACTTCTTCTTCTGAGAACTTGGGAAATGAGAATTTAAAAAAAAAAAAAAATTATTATTATTATTATTTATTTATTTTAATACAGAAACGTATCTTTTTTTTTTTTAAGTACATGCACAATATGTTGTCTGATTGTTGAATGCCAGACTGGTCCACAGATTGTGAGCTAGCTTGGGCTGATTGTCGAATATTAGACTGGTCTGTCGATTGTGACCTGGCGTGTGCTGGAGGGGCAAAAGAAAAATGCATGCATGAGTTTAGTTGTGTGTTTGGCAGCTGATTGTAACTGTGGTTTTCTTCTTCTAGGCTGCCAGATCCCTCAAGCAGCACGAGTCTCTGCGACCGTGTGTTCTCTGCGGCTCTCCGGCGCGCTTCGACTCTGAAATGCAGCAGGCCGTGTGCACACGCAAGAGCTGCGCTTTTGAGTTCTGCACGCTGTGCCAGTCGGCCTTCCACAACTCTGACCCGTGCCGAAAATCAGTCCGAGCCTTCACCCCTTCCCAGAAGACCCTCGTCGCCGGCTCCGCTCGAAGCAAAAGAAACGTCCGTCGCCTCTGAGCACCACAAGGGAAAATGTTACAAGAACTTTTTTTTTTTTTAAAAATCGCCTTTGGGTTCTTAAGTGTTTTGAAAGACTTTTAAAAAGTTTTATCTTCCTAAAATGTGAAGTGAATTGTGCACAAAGTGGAATACCTACAATCATCCATTGCCAAAAGATTCAAGGAGGTTAATCAGCCTCTTTGGTGTTGTAAATGTTGTTTTATAAGATTTTATAAAAAAAATTATGAATGTTTTGATGAAATGAGCCTGTCTTGTCACAAATGTACATATTTAAGTGGTTGAATAAAGCCTGTATATTTTAAATGATTTTGTTTTTTGACTGGCAGTATAATTGAGCTCCCAAATATGTAGTGTTTTAGGGTTTAATTGTTTGATGCTTGGCTATTAGAACCAAGAGACTTGCTGATTGCATACATACAAATCTAACAAACCTGGTTATTGGAAATAGTCATACTTGAGATGAGGTTGAATGCATTGCATTATGGGATCCAATTCCCAATACACATTTTTATTAAATTTTAGCTGTATCTGAAGTCACATACCTCCCTATTATGTCGTTGGTGACAGAAATATGTCCATAAAAGAGTAGCCAAACAGTCTCTGGATGAGTCACTGCTTCCAGTGGGATTCTGGGGTGCATATGATGGACACTTTCCTATCCCATGAGGACACGGGAGAGGATTTATGAATGGCAGTGATGCTTGTAGGTCATGAAAATGACATGACAATTGTTGTACATCCAGATTATATTCATACTACACACTTATACCATATAGTTTATTGAAAGGATTTCTGGGACAGGATTACACAATCCTCTATTCCAGACTCTAAAAGATGCAAACTAGATATATATATATATACAAATTCAATGGTTTTATAGAATATAGAACATACTTTTTTAGCAGTTGTGAATTACTCATTCAAAAAAGGACCTACACAAGAGTATGCCATACAATATTGCCAAATATTATTTAAATTTAAAATAACTGTTTCCAATTTGAATACTTTATCAAATATAATGTATATGATGCAAAGCTGAATTTTCAGTCTTCACTGTCACATGACCTTTCAGAAATCGTTCTGATTTGCTGCTCAAGAAACATTTCTAATCAATGTTGAAAACGTAATATTTTTGTGGAAACCTTCATATATTTTTGCCCAATAATCTTTGATGAATATGAAGTTATAAAGGACAGCATTTATTTGAAATTGAAATCTTTTGTAACATTATAAATGTCTTTACTGACACCTTTAATCAATTGAATGCATCCTTGCTGAAATCTTAAAACTGACCCCAAGCTTAAACATGCTCAAACAGCTTAACCATTTCGATTTCTTCATTACATCTATATTGCTCTCATGAAGTCATAAAGACTCCACATATCAGCTGTTTGAGTTTGTGTACAACGGGTCAATCTGATTTTCTGTTAGTGTGGTCTGATGAAGACACAAAATGGAGACCAAAAACTTCGGAAGTTTTTTTGTTTTTCGCTAGATGGCACCAGAGAGCTTTTCCATCGACACACTCCTTCCTCCTGTGCTGTTTAATCTACAGTTTCACGCCTAAAATGAATGTATTTATTTTTTCTGTGAAAGACTCAACTATGTTTTTTGTTCAAAAGTGTTTCTTAAACCAGGTTAATCTAAAGGAGCAGCGGATGAAGATCTCAGACGGACTGAACTACACTGAGGTTTGACCAATCATTCACTGTCTCATGTGATTCACAGATAGAAAACAGAGCTAAACCTGAAACACAATTACCTCACTACTTGCTGGAATCTGAATTAGTGTCTCCCCAGAGAAAATATCTCATTTATAGAAGAACATATAAATAATGTGGCCACTTTTCTCATTTCCACGACGTTTCAACCATGTCTGGACTCAGGTGTGTATTATCAGAATACAAAACATAATTGCAATAATAGGCAGTGAGTTTCTTTTCCCAATTGTTTAGTACGCCAGCAGATTAGTAAAACTTTTTCTTAATAGATAGATGTTTGGTCCACACGTGAATAACGAAATGATAATTATTTGTGCTGCTTCCACACATGCCATTTAACACATTAAACCATATAAATATAACATCCATATAAAATGTGATTGATTTCTGTGAAGTCTGAATAATGTTTAAAATGCTGTGAGAGTATATAAAGACAAGTAGGCTAAACCATATCAATGTCTGATTTGAAAAATTATATTTCACTGCATGCTTGAAGCCTATTTTAACCTAGAATTAAAAATATAATCGATTTTTGGATTTCCTTCCACATCTCTGACATAAAACCTTTTGTGTCTACGGTAATAGACATTTGTTTTCTCTTATCCGTGAAAATCATAAGAATGCCTTTATAAAAAAAATTATAACTTAAACTTGAAATATATTTGAAATAATTGTATTACAATTTTATTCTTGAAACAAAATAAATGTTATCCGAAATAAAATCAAATATAAAAAATTAAATCTGTTTTATTTCAGCTAGTAGCCAAGAAAACATTTCACATTTTCGTTGTACTAAAATATCTGAAACTGAAATAAAAATTCATCAGAAACATACACACTGACGAAACACACAACAACATTTCTAAAACTTTTAACTTTATTAAAATAAAAGCAAAGAGTAAAACTTATACTAAAATAATACTACGGTACAGTCAAGATGTCAGACTCACTAAGGTAATATTGATATACAGTTCACCATGGTACCATGTCAAAAAACATGGTGATACTATGGTACTTTGACCATAAAACATGGTTATACTTTTTGTTAATGTGACAGATAACATTAAATACACTTTTTCCAAACTCACCAAAGCATTAAAGTTTTTGAGCATTTAAATTTGAAAGGCTTTAATGTTTTATTGATCCTTTCTCAGCATTCAACTAATTCATAACCATAAATAAGAGCACTTTTTCCATTAAAATTTCATTTCCTCTCTTCTGCTGTTTCGTTTAGAAGTTTTCCTGATTTACTCTTCGAATGCACTATGGCTCCATTGCTAATATTTTTGGCTTATGATATGAATTGCTTGCTTTCCTCATTTGTACGTCGCTAAATGCAGATGTAAATCTTGACAAAGAACCACCAGACAAGACGGGACCTGTCTGTCTGTTCATTCGAAAGGCTGAAATATCAGTGCGTATAGTTGATGATGCGGTCACTGTCCCAGAGACTCTTGTTTCCCAAGGCTGAATGTGGCTCTTAAACGACACCCCCACGTCCTCATTACATTTATTCCTTCATCTTGCAGCCGCTGAATGCACAAAGACAAAAAATAGGAGCCTGCTATTGTAAAAGACACATTTGGAGTGAATTATTAGGATCGTTGAGTCATAAAGAGAAATATTCCATAATTAAAGGGATAATTCACCCAAAAATGAGAATTCTGACATTATTTACTCATCCTCAGGTTGTACTTGTATGAGTTTCTTACAAGCTTAGAACAACTTAAAGATATTTTGAAGACTTTTTTTGGCAAAAGAAAACTTTTCCCCATTGCAAACGTATACAGAAGTCAATGGGGTCCAACATTTTTCAAAAAATCTTGACTGAACAAAGAAGCTCATGCAAGTTCAGAAAAACTTGAGGGTAAGTAAATGACGACAAAATGCTAATTTTTGGGCGAACTATCCCTCTAAGGTCTTCCTCTCAGTATAATTAATCTCAGAGCTGACCTTTCTGGACGAGAAAACCTCTGTGCGCGTGCATTATTGTATTTCCATTTGATTTATTAAACCACAGCCTGTACAAATGAAGCTCCAAATCATCGGAGGATATGGAGAGCAAAACAGGTGTTTACACTGAAACACACGCACACACACACACACAAAACATATAGCTTATTATGAGTCATTCTGTTTGGGAATACAAATCTAATTTTTCTGTTGGAAGCTTTCTGCTGTGATTAACCTTTCAGACTAGATGCAAAGCACTCTGAGTGTGGGTGGTGATGTTTTAACATTATTTTAGTCACATCTGGGTTTAAATGTGAATTAAGGGCACGTGGGTTCGTTGGAAATGTGGACTGTAGATTATTGGCACTAAAGGAATGCATTATTATGAAATCTGTCTTATAAAACAGATAGTTCTGACTCACTGTCAAATGCACGCACACTTGCTTTTTAACCATTAATGGCTTCATTTTAGGCCAAACTCCAAAAATATATATATATTTAGGCCTAAAATTTAAGATTTATGTTTTCGAATTGCCTTTAAAAAGTGCATCAACTTACTCTAATGTATATTTGTCAGTAAAAAAAAAAAAAGTGTATCAGTTTATTTGCATCTATAGGTTTAAAAATAATATATCAAAATGCATCTATTCAAATAGCATAGAATCACAAATCTGTTATTTCACCCAGAAGTGAGAATTATGTCATTAATTACTCATCTTTCCAAACCTGTAAGACTTTCGTTCATCTTCAGAACACAAATGAAGATGTTTTTGATGAAATCTGAGAGCTTTCTGTCCCTCAATTGACCCACAACTGACACTTTAACGCTCCAAAAAGTTCATAAAGAGATTGTAAAACGAATCAGTATGAATCGAGTGGTTTAGTCCAAATTTTCTGATGAGACTTGATCGCTTTATATGATGAACAGATTGAATTTAGGCTTTTATTCACATAAACATTCAGTTGTGGTAAACAGAAACTCAAGCATGTTCTCTTGACGTGTGAGAACCAATGAGGTTTATTCTCGTGTTACGCATCACGTTTGAGCTTCAGCAAGAACCGATGAGGTTCAAAAATCAGGTAGAAATCGCTATTTATGGGAACAATGGCAGGTTGCCACTTTTTACAGTCTATACGATTTTCTGCCCTTGAGTTTTCTTAAATGTGTCATGTGTCCTATTCGAGCTGTTCCCTGTGAAGTGAGGGCCACCTGTGATGTTTATCATGAACGACTGGCATCTGCCACATGACTGGCGTCAGGTCTCTAAAGGTCGACTCCTGTCACTGCGATGGTCCTCAACTCGCACTGCCACCGGCCCCAAGGATAGCAGATCCGCTCTGCTGCTCACACACACTCAAACTCACTCCAGAAGAGTGTGAGACTGAGCGATTCATTCTGCAGAAGATGTTAGAAACATGCAGGACAGATGTTGAAGTGGGAAATGACTCATTTCCATATGAAATGTTGGTTGTCCTTCATTGTTGTGATCCACTAGCGTAAATTTCATCGCTACAGTCATTTTAGCATAACATGGTTTACAGAACATGTACACTGTAAAACAATATTGATGGTTTAACTTAAAAAAGTAAGTAACCTGGTTGCCTTAAAATTTTAAGTTCATTGAACTGGAAAAAAGTGAGTTAATACAATGAAGGAGAATGATTTAAACATCAGAAACTCAAAATTATATGTTATGTGAACTAAATAAATTATTTAAGTTGATTTGACAAAAGAAAAAATGTTATGATTACTAAACTGTAAAAAAATATTGTTGGTTTAACTTAAAAAAGTAAGTAACCTGGGTTGCCTTAAAATTTTAAGTTGATTGAACTGGAAAAAGTGAGTTAATACAATGAAGGAGATTAATTTAATCATCAGAAACTCAAAATAATAAGTTATCTCAACTAAATAAATTATTATAAAGTTGATTTGACAAAAGAAAATATGTTGTGATAACAAATCTTGAAAATATTTTTTACAGTGATTAATAGACGGTCTTGCGTGGCTGGATCTGTTAAGATTTGTTTTTGTGCATGATAACTAAAACAATTAAACCTCTCATTTTCTTCTTAAGATGCAGCACTCTGTTCTCATCAAAATTGAGAAACATTTAAATCCTGTTTGTTTGTTTTTTTCCAAAATTGTTTGGGATCAATAATATGTGTATATTTTATACTTTTGGACTAACATAATATCTAAATATTAAAAAAAAAAATTGTATATGGTATCTGAATTCTTAAAGCAACAAAACTGCCTACAAATGTGTACAGGACTAATGTGGCATGTGGAAAAAAGTGCAACGCACAAACAGACACACTCACTAATGCTCAAAACAAGTGGTTCCTGGCCAGCTATTTCTATGTTGAATCATTTTAAGTGGTAATGCACCCATTATCAGAGTGGAGCTGGTCAGTGTAGAGTCTATCCATCTATTTTTACCTGTGGTCAGCAGGCCCATTTAGCCATCCGGTAATGAGAGCTAATGAGCTGGCCCTCTCCACACAGCCCTGGGCAAATCACATAGCATCTGATTTGCAGCACAACAATTCAATAGCCAAAGATTAAGCCTGGGTCTCAGGGGCATCGTTTTACACGACACCGTTTTCAACTAAAAACGGAAAACTTTTAATGCGTTTTGGCCGTTCATTTACAAGACCACAAAGTTTTGAGGGCCTAAAATGCAAACCTTTGAATTCAAGTTTCAAAGTGATTTAAAAAAAAACCCCGTGAAAATCAACAAAAACGCGAATTTGTGAAAGCGCTGACGTCTTGCGCATGCGCATCACGTGTTCAATCTATTGGCACGGATAGTGTTTCTTCACAAAGTGACATCGCCAACTACTGGCCCAACAAGGATACACCGTTTTTAGTCGTTTTTGCGGGGTCCATTTTGCAAACGTTGTCGTCTGTGCATGAAAAACACGAAGGAAAAACATTTCCGGCTAAATTGTTGTCTAGTAAACATGCCCTGAATATTCACATCACCCATTGAGTTGTGGAAATAAGATCGAGAAATTAATCTGTAGGCCTATTGGGATTTTTTTGTTTGTTTTTTGCGCACAAAAAGAATTCTCGTTGCTTGATAAACTTAAGGTTGATCCACAGTCGGACTATTTTAACGATGTCTTTAACTTTTCTGGGCTGGCCATTTTCAATCCCTTAGAAGCCAATGGAGGAGTGACCCAGTTCAGGCCCTTGAACAAAAGTCTTATGGGGAGAGTAATTACTGACAGAATTTTCATTTTGGGGTGAACTATCCTTTTAAGCATGCATTTTGGTACCTTAAAAGGTATATTAGTATACCTAAAAGGAACAAATGTGTACTTTTGAAAAGGTATCGCCCCAGTGTCAGCTTTTGTACCTTTTTTGAGTGTGTATAAAGCCTACTTTTCCATGTACATTTGAAAATCCAGGCCTTTTAGTATTGTAAAATGTCCACCTTCAGGTCTTGGATCACATGTCTTTTTGCTTTGAAATCATATCTTAACTTCTTTTTATAAAGAAAACACAAGAATAGCTTTTATATTGGTAGTATTTCAAGATGAACACATGGACTGCAACTTATATTTGTATGCTATGCATTAGTCACTGTTATAAAGATCTTATTGATTAAATTGCAAGATATCAGAAGTCCATCTTACTTTCTGGCCATATATGCACAAAATTGCAGATATTTGCTCAGTTTGGGGCTCTGAATAAAATGTAGGTGTTTTCCCCATCCATACTACATGCAACTTAAAAGCCAGATGCCTTTCACATCAAATAATAAGACATGCTACAATATAGACACCACTCAGATGTGTATCAAATATAATAGAAAACATAAAACACATAACATAAACTGTCCCATTTAAAAAAAAAAAAAGAAATCTTATAATTTTTTACTATTATTTCATATATTTCTGGCTTTGCAGGGTTAATAGAATTAGAAAAATCACAATATTTCTTAATGGAGTCAAAATGGATAAATTCATATTTATTGTGAGCAATGGGTTATATATAGCCCATTGCTAACAATAAATGTTCATAAATAGATGATATTATGCAAATACAAGTTTTGGTGCATGAGTAATTTTCAATTAGTCATCTCCATTTTTGCATTTCCTCCTAGTTAGTGCTGTAATGATATAAATCTAACGTGACAAATTAAGGCCGAACGCATAATATTTAGTGCATGTTTTTTTTTTCCGATTGTTTGTTATTGTTCCATTCAGTTTGATTTCTGTCATTTCCAGGAAGATGGGATGCTACAAGGATTACAAATGACGGGCTAAAATGACATGCATTAAGAGAAGCACGGCCACAGAAGAACACATAACAGCCTCTTCAGTTACCTAAGCCAAGTAGAGCACTTCAACGATAACAACCTGGCCGACCAATCAAAAGAATAGGGCACTCATTAACAATAAGCTATTCTTAATCAAACATAACTTTAACCCAGAAAGACTCAAACTTTACTATATAATGTATATACTATTAACCTATCTATTATATATATATATATATATATATATATATAACAAACCTTCACCATAGCTATAAATGGCTAAACACATGATAAACAAACGTAATATTTAGTGACTAATCTGCTGGCTCAAACACTCTCACATTGGCACTGGACCAGCCTTATTTTTGAGCTCTGACCACTTAGCTGTCTCTTTTAGATATTTATATCAGTTATAGTTTAATTGGTACAAACCAAACCATTTTTCCAGGCCAAAGGACGACTCTAAATAAATCTAATTTGACAGACAAGCCTAATTTTGGCAACCAGAGTCCCATCTTACAGTGCATGTCATCTTATATAACGGCATCTTTGGCATTATATATCCTCTGACATTTATGATTCAAATTTCCAGAGCTGCAGACGCTTAGTCACAGGCCGGCTAAAACTAATGGCCGTTTCCTTTCGGAAGTTCTCGAAATAAGACGTCGAGAAGACCTTTAACTGGAATTACAGGAATGAATGATCGCACACCTTTCGCTGTTTGAATAGGTGGAAGGATGGAGAGCGGACAAACCCTTGTGAATATATCAGACTGCATCATAACTCATACGTCATTACTCCAGCTGTCTGCGTATTAACCATATTTTTCTAAAAAGTGAGTGCATTTTTGTCTTGCTCTGCACCTGTGCGTTTCCAATTTATCTGTATTTTCAGGGATGAAAACATATCATAAGTCACAGAAATATAATTGAGACATTCTTCAAAGTGATGGCTCATTATTCTGAATGGCTGTCGGTGGGAACAAACATGATCATGGATCAATTGTAGTTGATGGTTGAAGTTTTTGGCAACATTGAAATTGAGCGCACTCAAGAATTGTATGGCTCTTCAACCTTTTATTATACTTTGAATGGCAAAAATAAAGATTTCCAGTGCCTGACCCTCCCAAACCCAAATGATCCCTCTAGAGTTAAGATTCACACAGAAAGCAACATCAATATTTGTTTTTACAAAATAATTCAATTTACAAAATGCACGGAGATACATCATCATTCGAGATATTTGACGGGTCCAATCAGCAGTCTTCAGGTCCGAATATGTGGTTCCCTTATTGTACCAGTCCGGGGCTTGTTTCAATGCATTTATTGATCTACAATTTACAGGAAACATGTCAAAGCAAACGTGTCGGTTCCAAGGCCAAAGCACATCTTAAAGCCAACATCTCTCATCAAAGTGGAATTTCTATGTACAGTGCAAACATTTTTACGCTTTCTTGTTCTTCAACACGTTGTTTTAGTAGTATGCTGATGTCCTATACTAGACTGTGTAAATGGAAAACCTATGATGGCCAAGGAGAGTTGCTTTCTTGCCTTCAAACCCACCTCAGAGCGGCTAGAAGAGAAAAGATCAGTGTTTAAACGTACTTGAAAAGCAGACTGTTGTTAATACAAAGCCATGCCCGTCTCCAGCTAACTTACCAACGGTATATGATTGAGAAGTCGGTCTACAGTGACGTCATCGTAGCTCTCCCGATACGAGGTCTCTCCGCCAGCCGATTCCTCCTGCATGCTGGGTGGGTCTTCTTGACTAAAGAAAGGGAAAAAAACACCAGTTTTCATTGTTTAACACCACAAAACGAGTATTTGCGTGACCTTCATACTTTATACCTTCTCTTCCCTGTTAGGACAGAGTTCAGATATTTCTTCACCGCCATCTGCTTGCGAAAGCGGCTGTAGTTGTCTGTGAATATTGCGTCTGAATGGCGCTTCATCGGCGCCTGGTCTTCCATCAAATCATCACTAAAATTGCAGAAAGAAACACATTTACTTTCATTCATTTGGCAGACCAGTTTTACAGGATTATAAGATTGTACAATATATAATATGGACATTTTTAGATTGATCAGATATGGATAAACAATCTATTAAAGCAAAAAATAGTGGCGAATCCTGTCACACTCCTTATTAGATGATCTGATTCCTTAAAACATCTCAAAACTCTCTCTTCTAAAACAAGTCTGAGATAATTGATGGTTTTAGTTCGCCATCAGGTCTGGTTTAATGGTTTTGGGACCAGTGAAAACCATCAAATCCCTTTCCAGCACGGCTATGGATCATGTTAAGGATTGTGAAATGCACTAAACCCGAATGCATTGGCATAAAACAAGGGGTTCATCATGTACCTGACTCGCTTTCCAATCAATGACTCCAGGTACCGTCTGGCAGATAACTGTCCAAGAAGTTTACTGTATCCGCTTGTGAAGAGCCCGTCTGCGTGTCTTGTTTCTCTGCACAGACAGAACCAATCATTTCACAACTGCAAAAACCAACTTTACTCTAGAAACCAGTGAATGACAGTCTATTTCAGTTGCTCTTGTATCACTAAGTTGCTTGTTTTAATTAAATGACAGCTTTCGAGCAATGTCTGTCTCAGTTTCCTTCAAAATTCTTCAAAAAAAAAAGCTTCTTGAAGAACTCGTATTAAGATTCTATATTAACATGGTCAATTTTGCATGTTTGTGTAAGAGCCACCAACGATTTCAAGCATTTGGATGTGATTTAAATATCTTACGACAACAGACAATTTTAATTTGTTTGCCTGTTGAAATTACACAGAAACAGTGTCGGGATTTTCCCTACTTGATTGGTTCGTACACCGTATCAAAATTGTAATTTACCCACTTAAACAGCCAATAAGACAACAAAAATAACTTTCTTTTCTTTCTTTCGCCGTGTTTTTAGCCTATTTTAAATCGTCTTTCTTGTTTTCTTTTCTGAGGCGATCCTGTCACCTGCGCGCGCACAGCTCTGATGGCGCGAACAGCGCGCGCTCATTCCGATACAATGCTTTAAAACCTTACAAAAGAGTCAAGAATTTTGTTTAATTCGCGTGCTTTCAAAGAATAAAGCTCTTACCTCATGGAGGCGAAGGGTAAACTTAAGGTCCGGGCATATAAAACACTGGAGAGAGTTATGAAGAGCAAAATCTGAGAGCCGTTCCTCACGAGCATTGCTTTACACCTGTGCATACATGAATACATAGGCTACTGTGAATTAACATTGCATTATTTAACAATCACATGTAAATGCATTTTAAAGCTTGAAAGCGATTGTAAATGCATTTGCAAAAACTAACTCAAAATGTGCACTCTTTTCCGGATCATAATTAAAAAGCGGCTTCTTTATGGAAGATATTTCTATTTGATAAATTATGTGAGTTTGTGCTTTGCCTAAAACAAGTTAAGATTAGTTTGCATTGAAAATACTAATTAAGAAAATATTACTAAAAACTGTTTCAGTCGACATTAATTAATGTCATGCAATTTCTTGCGTTTTGAATGTAACATGGAGAGAATTAAAAATGACTAATGTACAAATAGGCTATTAAAATGAAAGGAACTTACATGTGCTATGGTGATGTGATCCGCGCGCTGATCGGGGTCCTGAAATGCCTCCAGTCAAATCTCCCAAAGTGACCAGGTGCTTTTTAAAGTTCCTTTTCGCGGTCTTGTGTCTCTTTGAATAGTCTCACCCCTCGCCCCGTTTTATATGTCTGAATACTTTCCATCAGACAGGAAGACAATCAGATTTGATTTGTGTTAATACGTCACGAAGAAAGTCCCATTGGGATGGATGTGTTCGTCATTGGTCGGCAGGCACACTTTACAGACACACACACACACACACACACACACTGGTGAAATCAAGTTTGTGATTGCTCAGAATGTTTTGTGTCATTCCTGGTGATTCATTCTTTGGATATTTGTTTGCATGGATGCATTTTTTGGTAAAAGAAGAGATGTGAGCCACATGAAACAATAAACATGAAACAATAAGCCTATGACTTCACAAGTTAAAAAATAATTCCTGCACAAAATTCTTTTTTTTTTTCTCTTAAATTTGGAACTGATCTTAAAAACCATTAAAGGGAATATTATGGATCTCTACACATTTTTTTATAGATAGATAGATGATAGATAAAACGATAGATAAATAGAAGGACATATATATAGATAGATAGATAGATAGATAGATAGATAGATAGATAGATAGATAGATAGATAGATAGATAGATAGATAGATAGATAGATAGATAGATAGATAGATAGATAGATAGATAGACGGATAGATAGATGATAGACAGAACAATGGATAGATAGATAGACAGATAGACAGATAGACAGATAGACAGATAGATAGATAGATAGATAGATAGATAGATAGATAGATAGATAGATAGATAGATAGATAGATAGATATTTTAAACAAACATAAGTGAATGTATATATAATTAAGGATATCTTTGCACTGCTGCTGTGGTCTACCCTCACGTTAACCCCGGTTCAATCCCTTTGCTAACAGGATCATTCTCTGCATTAAATACATCACTGCCAAAATAATGAACAAACAGGGTCAGTCGTGGAGAGCTGCTATAGTGACATAAACCAGACTCTGTTAAAGCATCAACACAGGAAATGTTTATATGCATAAGTGTCCACTCAGACCCTACAGACGGTTGTCCTGACTCCTGATCACTCATTACTTTGAAAAGTCCTCATATTATATTAGCCGTTGGCCTCGCATTAGGACTGTCCTCGTTGTCCTTGACCACTCGACCTGTGACCTGAACAGCATTCTGATGATTTGATCTGGAAGGCTGTTTTCTGGGTCTGGAGTGATTAATAAGGGGAGCAGATTGCAGATGTGATGCCAATAAATCAAGTTGACAAAAAGTATTTCAGTCTCTGTTCTGTGTTCACTCTGTGGCATCCAGACACAATCTAAGCGTGAGACTTCTTTATCTGGATCAATCAGAAGGTGAAGTTTAATATAGCGTTAGGGAGTTGTTCAAATCCGTAACACCAAATATGAGCAATAGAAATAAAGATGCTTTAACAAACTGCAAGTCTCTTTCTTATCATTTCCTGTCATTGCTACTCAATAAGCTATCAAAAATGGAATAAAATTTCTTTTACGGACCCCTAACAAACTGAACGAGTTTTAAGAAATTTTAAATGAATCAATGTTCGGTTAGGTTATTGATTTGTCTATAGAAATTCACAGAGTAAGAGTCAGTTCTGATCCGTCAATATCTTTATTCTGCGGCCCCCAAAACCCTGTGACGGATCAGTTACCCTTAAGTGCATCCAGATTAATCCAGTAAATACATCTGGATATCTGGCCAGTGGCCACACGGAGGACATCAGCTTCAATAATGCTATCAGAGCATCATTAGATCTGTAATCAAAGCTAAAGACAACAGCATCATCCTCCCGAGACCGTCACTCCTCTCGGCCAATCGCATTAGGGGGTTTATTTAGTGTACGTGCAACTCAATCTAAATTATATTTAATTAATGATATGCATTTAAAAAAGATGTACATCTATCTATCTATCTATCTATCTATCTATCTATCTATCTATCTATCTATCTATCTATCTATCTATCTATCTATCTATCTATCTATCTATCTATCTATCTATCTATCTATCTATCTATCCATCAATCTCTATCGATCTATCTATCTATCAATCCATCCATCAATCTCTATCGATCTTTCTATTTATATCTATCTATCTATCTATCTATCTATCTATCTATCTATCTATCTATCTATCTATCTATCTATCTATCTATCTATCTATCTATCTATCTATCTATCTATCTATCTATCTATCTATCTATCTATCTATATCTATCTCTAACCATCTATCTATCTATCTATCTATCTATCTATCTATCTATCTATCTATCTATCTATCTATCTATCTATCTATCTATCTATCTATCTATCTATCTATCTATCTATCTATCTCTAACCGTCTATCTATCTATCTATCTATCTATCTATCTATCTATCTATCTATCTATCTATCTATCTATCTATCTATCTATCTATCTATCTATCTATCTATCTATCTATCTCTAACCGTCTATCTATCTATCTATCTATCTATCTATCTATCTATCTATCTCTAACCGTCTATCTATCTATCTATATATCTATCTATCTATCTATCTATCTATCTATCTATCTATCTATCTATCTATCTATCTATCTATCTATCTATCTATCTATCTATCTATCTATCTATCTATCTATCTATCTATCTCTAACCGTCTATCTATCTATCTATCTATCTATCTATCTATCTATCTATCTATCTATCTATCTATCTATCTATCTATCTATCTATCTATCTATCTATCTATCTATCTATCTATCTATCTATCTATATATCTATCTATCTATCTATCTATCTATCTATCCATCCATCCATCCATCGATCTCTATCCATCTTTCTATTTATATATCTATCTCTATCCATCTATCTATCTCTATCCGTCTATCTATCTATCCATCCATCCATCCATCAATATCTATCGATCTTTCTATTTATATATATCTATCTCTATCCATCTATCTATCTATCTATCTATCTATCTATCTATCTATCTATCTATCTATCTATCTATCTATCTATCTATCTATCTATCTATCTATCTATCTATCTATCTATCTATCTATCTATCTATCTATCTATCCATCCATCCATCCATCCATCCATCCATCCATCCATCCATCCATCCATCCATCCATCCATCCATCCATCCATCCATCCATCCATCCATCCATCCATCCATCCATCCATCCATCCATCCATCCATCCATCCATCCATCCATCCATCAATCTATATCTATGGCTATCTAGAATTGAAAAATATTGTACACAAACCCATTAATTCACAACTCAATAATTAACTCTGATTTCCATAGAATATTTCAAGCCTCTGTGTTGTCCTATGACTAATAGTTTCATCTTTGCACACTGACTGTTGTCCGTACGTCATCTCACACATGAGCATCACACAGTTTCTTCCCATTGCATGATCTTGACTCGGACAGCTCTCAGTGATTGGCGAAATATTTTCTTCGCACGACTGTAATTCTGCATTCAATATTGGCAATTTAACTAAAGTTAGCTGTGCATGCTGTGGAAAGACTCGGGTTTAGTAATACGCAGAAACAATCTGAGGTGATGCTTCCCATATGTGTGAGAGGGAGGAGTTTTATTGAAAAATAATCGAGTGAGATGACAACACACATTCATTCAGTCACACACTATCTAGTGTACATTAAGCAACTCTGCATTAAGTCTATAGAGGAACCGTGCAACCTTTATTCTCTATATTGAATTCATATTGATCTCAACACATCCATCTCTATTGTGTCAGAGTTTATGTGTAAATAAAATGCCTGAAATTCAATCCCACCTCAGAAGCTCTATTGGTTTCACTCAAACAGAATCTATTTCTCTGTTGATTGCAAAACAAATATACATATCAAAATATGAAGACCTTTTATACAGCATGCATACAATACAGTACAATGTTTGCATCAAATGTTTTCTAAAATTGATTTTCCAAGCATACAAATCTCATATCTCATTGAGACTCAGGCGTCTGCCATGTTCTTCTGTGCCATGACAATTCAAATTCAACTTATTATGACCTGCAGCCTTGGACAGCTAATAGAAAAGTGTTATTAATAATCCATGGCTTTAGGTTTTAGTGTGCTTGTTGCTATGCAATTATTTTGTTCATGATTAAGAAATCACCAATATTCAGAGAATAAAAATGAGTGGTATTCACAATCATAGCTATACAATAAAAATATGTATTTATAATTTATCAACATTACAAACAAAATATTTTGTCATTATCATTTGTATGAAGCTGTAAAGTAGATTTGTGGAGTTTAACATTTACTTTAATTCATTTAGCATACGCTTTTATCCAAATTAGCGTACAAATGAAGAATACAACAACATAGTCGATTAATCCTAAGAGGCAGTAACATGAGAAGTGTAGCCTAATCATCAGTGCAAATAAAAATAAATCAATATCTGTGCTTTCCTGTGTTTACATGAATGTCTTTATACAGGTACACACAGACGTGTAGGCTATTACAGGGTAGTAAACTACCAATGGGGGCTCAAGATGTCTTAAAAATTTAAATAAATAAATATTTGAACGATTTAACCAATTAAATGGCTAAATCTGCTCTAATGTATTAGTAGTTTTAATCCTATACGATGTGTTGAAAACCTTGTAACACTTAACGTTCCCTGTCAAAAATGACCGGCCTTTTAAAAATGGCTTGAAAATCGCTTGTTATGCCATATTATCACCAATTATTGGATTCAATCTTTTTGTCAACTTGTTTTCTTTTAATTAGCACAGGTTTTGTATTTCTTTTTGTAACGGATTGATTGTAGGCCTCATTGATCTGAGCTTATGCTCAGTTTTTGGGTGAGAAAATATTTGCAGACAATTTTGTCAATATTCAACAATTTAATTTTTACTGTTTATCTCATAGCTTTATTGTGTAACCAAGTTTGTTTCGAACAAAATGGAACAAAGCCCCACTTGTGGGTGTTCCTGGACAAAAATGGCCGGCTTACAAAAAAGAAAAGTGTAAAAATATCTTGTTATTGCTATTATCACCAAATAAGGGATTCAATCTTTTTTTCAACTTGTTTTCTTTCAATTACGACAGGTTTTTATGATCATAGATAGGCCTCATGTAATAGTCACATGTAATTTAATATATAAATATAGCCTCATGTAATGGTCATATGTAATTTTATATATTAAATATATAAATATATTTAATATAAAAATATCGAACTAGCATTTAACATCTATTTAATATTCCTATTTTACATTTTATAGAAAGATAGGGGTACTGGCCACCTGTCCAGAATTTTCTCCTGCTTTCAGTCCACGTCATAGAAAGGATACAAATAAAATATATTATTTTAAATGTTGACACCTTTCTTAAAGAAAAATACTGCCAAGACACTGGGGTTTTACTGGGTTTTTTTGGACAAGCACCACGGAATTATATTTTTTAGGCCATATACGTGATAATACTATGGTATTGTGTAAAGTACCATGGTAATCCACGGCATGTCTCGAAAAACCATGAAAATCCATGATACAGTGAATGATAGCACCATCACTTTACCTTGTAGGCCCGACAGATGCGGGCGATTGCGCTTCCAGAACGCAGCTCTCTGATTGGTCAGAAGTTCGGAAGTGCGTCACGGGATAACAACATGTCCGCGTTCATTTGAAACAGTGTAGTGTGCTCTGCTCGATCGATTTTCACTGCATACTTTGATGTGTTTGTATGTTGGGCTCAACAAGCAGGCGATTGCAGAGGGAGAGGCATCTGTCAAAGGGAAGGACCGCACTCCAGGACAGGAAGATCGACTATTTGTTATTAGCAGGTGAAGATTTGAGCGGATGTTAGCAGTAACTTAGCTCGGCTGCTAATGCTGACAGGATGACAGTCTGACTAAAATATAGAAAGTTTCGTGTTTTTCCACTAAACACTGTTACACGTTACACGCAAAAACAAAAGATAAGAGGTCATTTGCAGTGTAATTGTGGGATTTATTAAAGGGTTTCCCAGAATTCATTAAGTAATGAAAGTAACAAATGTACATGGCACTGACACATGACACTGGATAACAACAGCAGTAAATATTTTATTTTATGTCTGTAGCTGATGAACTTTTGCTTTGTGTGGTGATTTTAGGTGGACAGTTGACAATACATTAAATATACAGATAGATTGACCGATAGATGTATGGAAATATTATATAATATTTCCATACATCTATCGGTCAATCTATCTGTATATTTCATGTATGTTCTGTATAGATAGATAGATAGATAGATAGATAGATAGATAGATAGATAGATAGATAGATAGATAAACAACGATGGATAGATAAAACAATAGATAGAGCTAAAGACGAAGATATGAGTATGTCTGCGAGATAGATTGATTGGTGGATAAATGCACATGTTTTGTCATATAAACTGATAAAAAGACATGTATAGACAGACAAACAGATGGGCAATAATTCTATAATGCTAGCTTATTATTATTATATTAAGTATAATACAATTATAATGCAATTTTAAAAATATATATATATATATAAATATATATAATATACACATACATACATATACACACTGTTTTACACTGTTTTTAAAAAAATATGCACATTCACCTATTATTTATGTGCTTATTTTTTTATGTCATATTTTGTGAAAAACAGCTGCAATATCAAAATTAACAAATGCTCAAAAAGGTGTTTTTGAAAAATTGTTTGAGATATTATAGGTTTCTTAATATGATTCAAATGAGGTCATCCATAATGCAGACTTAATTTGCTGCCACACTGAAGGTAACAGAAATGTCAACACATTCTGTATTAACAACACAGTTTTTTTTCTCTCTCCTTGTGTTTCACAGAAATAATGCTGATATTGGGAACTCATGTCGCACATCTATGAAGAGAGAGCCACAATGATAGCCGCAGGCGAATTGCAGTCGTTTGTCCCATTTGGTCGTGAGCACTGCAAAAATCACCCGAATGCCGTTAATCTCCAGCTGCGGCAGCTCCAGCCGGCCTCTGAGCTCTGGTCCTCCGACGGGGCGGCTGGGCTCGTGGGATCCCTTCAGGAGGTCACGCTACAGGAGCGAGAGAAGGTAGTTTTTCTTATATGTGTGTGTTATTTCCTTATAATAATACTTCCTTATATTTCCAAATGATTTGATGAATTCATGACATATGTTTGTTCTGTGGAACACAAAAGAGATGCACTGCTCTTTTTCCTTAATGTGAAAGCAAACTTTTGTAAATTAAAATACTAAATGCTTTCTAGGGATAATTCACCCAAAAATTAATAAATTCTGTCATTAATTACTCGCCTTCACGTCTTTCCAAACCTGTAAGACTTTCGTTCATCTTCGGAACACAAATGAAGATTGTTTTAATGAAATCTGAGAGATTTTTGTTCCTGCATTGACAGCTACACAAATACCACTTTGACATTTTGACTTTTGATTAAGTTTATGAAGAGATTGTAAAACTAATCCATACGAATTGAGCGGTTTAGTCAATTTTCTGAAGTCACGATAACTTTATATGATGAACAAATTGAAATTAGGCTTTTATTCACTTTGATCAGAAAACATAAACAGAAGCTCAACCGAACCTGCTTGACATGATGCGTAACATGAGAATGAACCTCATTGGTTCTTGCTGAAGCTCAAACGTGATGCGTAACACGAGAATGAACCTCATTGGTTCTCGTAGTCAAGAGAACATGCTTGAGCTTCCGTTTACCACAACTGATGTGTGAGCTGATGAATGTTTATGTGAATAAAAGCCTAAATTAAATCTGTTCATCCTATAAACTAAAGCGAATTTGTCTTTACATATATTGTAGTTTGGACTAAACCGATTCGTTTTACGATCTCGACAGAAACTGCTCAGATTTAATCAAAAAATATCTTCATTTTTGTTCCAAAGACGAAAAAAAGTCTTACAGGTTTGGTGAGTAATTATTGCCAGAAATGAGTTTTTTGGTGAACTATCCCTTTAAGTGTGATTACGGTGTGATTGGCAGGAGCGCTGGCGGCTGAGGAAGGGAACCGCTCCTGATGAGGTCGAATATGAGGAGGAGCTGTATGTGGCTGGAAACATGGTCATATGGAGTCGTGGCAGTAAGAATCAAGCCTCATATGTGTACAAGGCCTTCACGGTGGACAGCCCAGTTCAGCAGGTACTATCTAACCTGTGCTAGACCTTTTCTCATTTTTCCAAGCCAATTCTGGGTAACGTGAGGAAATATAATAATTACCGTTTGGTATTTTTTAATGTAAAACAATCAGTTCAATACACTACCTTTTATAAGGTTTGTTTATGTGTTTGACCAAAGTCTCTTCTGCCCAACAAGGCTGCATTTATGTGATCCAAAAACAGCTGAAGAAAACCAATAATATTGCGAAACATATTTACATTTTAAGTGTTTTGTATAATATGTTTTAGTAATGTGATCAAATCCTTACTCCAGTCTTCAGTGTCACATGATCCTTCAGAAATCATTCCAATATGATGATTTGTTGCTCAAGATACATTTCTCATTATTATCAATGTTGGAAACAGTTGTGCCGCTTCATATTTTTGAGGAAACTGTGACATATTTTTTTTCAGATCCTTTGATAAATAGAAACGCCATTTATTTGAAATAGAAATCTTTTGTAACCTTATAACTATCACTTTTGATCAGTTTAGTACATCCTTGCTGAATAAAAGTAAAACAAACCTACTGACCCCAGTGAACGGTAGTGTATAGACATTTTTGGGGCTGCTGTATTAAAGGGATAGTTCACCCAAAAATGAAAATTCTGTCAGTATTTACTCACCCTCATGTTGTTCCAACCCCGTAAGACCTTCGTTCATCTTCGGAACACAAATTAGGATATTTAAGATATTAAGATCGCTCCTGCATACAGTCCATAGGCTTCTTGAGGGACTGGCTCTTGCTGTCCTCGAAAAGTCATTAAAGACATCGTTAAAATAGTCCAAGTGGCTACAGGGGCTCAATCTTAAGTTTATCAAACGACGAGAACACTTTTGTGCGCAAAAAAACAACAAAAATAACGACTTTATTTCAACTATTCGTTCATTTCTCCCTTTGCGCGAGTCAGGTTACTAGTTTAATAGCGTAAGCTTCTGTTATTGTACGTCACGCGCATCACACACACATGACCAGCGTCGGCCAATAGTGATCCTACGTGTGACGTAGCTCTACGCAATCACACTACGTTAACTGACTTACAGGCTCATGGAGAAGGAAGTGAATAGTTGAAATAAAGTCGTTATTTTTGTTGTTTTTTTGCGCACAAAAGTGTTCTCGTCGTTTGATAAACTTAAGATTGAGCCCCTGTAGTCACTTGGACTATTTTAACGATGTCTTTAATGACTTTTCGAGGACAGCAAGAGCCAGTCCCTCAAGAAGCCTATGGACTGTATGCAGGAGCGATCTTAATATCTTAAATATCTTAATTTGTGTTCCGAAGATGAACGAAGGTCTTACGGGGTTGGAACAACATGAGGGTGAGTAAATACTGACAGAATTTTCATTTTTGGGTGAACTAACCCTTTAAGAATAACTTTTCATAGTTGTCATAATTCAGTATAATATAATTTCACTTATTGTTTTATAGGCTCTATGGTGTCATTTCACCGTTCCTCAGTCTAAAAAAGATGGTAAGAATTTTATACATTTTTACAGTAAGTTGCCACACAAGCTAAAACATTTTTTGCTTATTATTTATATATTACTTTATTCAGTAGCAAGTATATGATGCTGGCTCATTTTAGTTGTCGAGTGATCATTTTTCCTCATAATCTCCAGTGAAGGATGTTGTGGAGCAGACGGTGTGTATTGTCCAGAGTACCTGTGTGAACGTCCACAGCATGAGTGGCAAAGACTTCATATCTCCACTCCCCTTCCAGGTCAGAATGCTTAATGTCTGTGTCTGTTTGTGTTTCTCCACAGTACATCTATGTCTAAAAACAATTGACAAGAGGCCTTGCTCACAAATCCGATTTAAATGGCTGTATCAGCCCTGTGTGTTTGCAGGAAACCCGTTTGTCAAGGGCAGAACGTTTGGGGTCTTTTTTAGCTCAGTGACTGATTATGTGTGGTAGTTGTCCATTTCATGAGGCATAATGGGTTATTTGGCACGCAGACAGGAAAGGGGGGACGGTTTTGGTTTTAGTATCAGTATTTAGACAGCGCAATTTACAGTTTTGACTAATGCTGGCTTTATTTTACTCGAGCATATTCTGGCATGTTTTCCCAGAGGCTTTTTCTAAACATTTCAGACTTGTGCGTTTAGAGAAATGGGACTGGTTTTGCATTGCACAATGCATTTTTTCCATTATAGAATTAAAGTTTGTCTGTTTGTTTGTAAAAATGTCTAGATTGAATACAAGCAATACAGCATTGGGAACTCTGCTGTTGTAAATATAGTTATCAATGCCCTTTTGATGTCTATAATCCTTGCATAAATACTATTTTCCATCAGCTGAAAAATTGTACTGTTTCATCTTTCTCTTGATCGACTGTTACTGGTTTTCGTTTGTAGGTTTCTGCTCTCTGGTCAACAAAGTTTGGCCTGCTTTTGGAGCGCAAAAATATTACAGTTGACGGCCCCATGAGCCCCGTCAGGTATTTATTCATTTATTTGAATGTTAGTATTGTAAGTGCTTATATTTGAGCGTTGTAAAAGAATGCTTGTGTAGTCTGAATATGATGCAAGTGATTTGAATCTTGTTATCAGGGAACCTCTCCCGACCCTGTTCAGCATGCTGCATCCCTTAGATGAAATCGCTCCTGTTGTTTGTAAGTCCAGCGGTAAGACTTGATAACTTGATAACTGTTATTTTAGTATTATTTATGACTTATTAATTTTAGTACTTCATCTTCAAACTTAAACTCATTTTATTTTATAACAATAACAGCACGATGGAATGTTTAAGATTTGGAAATCATTTGCAGTTTTGTTGTGTTTTGGTGCAATTATTTATTATTTTCCACTATTACACAAAAATTCTCATGGTTTTGCACTTGTGTTCTCCGTGTTCACTCTGTCTTGGAACTTATCTGTTTTAGCCAAATTTAACATGACCATTTATTAAATGAACATTTATTGGTTTAATGTTGATACCCATGGTCTAAAATGACCTACCTGTCAATGGCAAGTGATGTAAAATATTTTTTTACAGTGGCCATGAAGCTATATTTAGTATTATTGGTAACACTTTACAATAAGGTTCATTATTTAACATTAGTTAATGTATTAACTAACATGAACTAACCATGAGCAATACATTTGTTACAGTATTTGTTAATCTTCGTTGATGTTAGTTAATGATAATAAAGCTGTTCATTGTTTGTTCATGTTAGTTCACAGCGCATTAACTAATGTTAACAAGATTTTAATAAAGTATTAGTAAATATTGAAATTAACGTTTACAAAGATTAATAAATGCTGTACAAGTGCTGTTCATTATTAGTTCATGCTAACTAATGTAGTTAACTAATGTTAACTAATGAACCTTATTGTAAAGTGTTACCGTATTATTTATATTAATTACATTTTGGTCTAATTAGTTATATATGGGGATTGAGTAATATTAGGGCGTTTATACATCTGGTCACTTCATGCATTTTTATTGATCGTATAGTTTTACAATTGGTAAAAAACTGTTCCATTTACTGTACACTTGGCCTCATAAATGTATTTCCACAAAATAAATAAAAATCTGATCTTCACGTCAAAAAAAGCAAGAGATATGAGCTGCATTTAATTTATTACCTAATTTCAAGATCAAAGACAGAGAGCGGTATCACCACTGGTAAGATAATATAGTCTCATAATAATTTATAATTTAGTACTTTTAATGAAGAGGATTGTGTTGAGATTCAGGATGCGACACTAAACATTTTCATTTCGTGCTGAGGCTACTCGTATCTGGCTACCGGAGCTGGTAGCCTATAACACATTCACTTTTATTTATTTATTTATTTTTAACAATTTTGGGAGGAGTAAAATTTATAGATGTGGCTTCAACAACCAGATGCATTTACACTTGTCCAGTTTCACTTCAGAATGCATCTTAAATTTACACATCTGATAGCATATATTTGGCACTTGGTGTTCGTGTTAGTTTTGGACACCATTGAGTTAACTCTATAATAATGACACTGATGTATTGTCGATCTCTGGCTTATGTTGTATTAAATCTCTTTATTAGTTTTTCTGCTTGGAACATCAAGTTAACAGATAATAACATTGAATTTATGAAATTATCATTCCCCACTGTTGATACCCCAATAATACCCTCCCTCAAATAAACAACATACAGCTTCAAAAAAAAAACCCCAAAAACACGACAATAACAACAGGACAAAGACAAAAAAAATATTGCTATCTTAAAGTATTACAGAATAAAATAAAATAAATGCTCAGCTTAAGTGTGTTGGGAGTTATATAAATGATCCAATAAGGGGGATCTCTGGCTTATGCTGATGCTCTTGTTGTTCCCACTCATTGGTTCAGGTCTGTTTGAGGCCCGACTGCAGTATGTTTCAGACAGCGCTCAGAGAGTGGTGTTCACCTGCCTCATGCCCTCCATTATCATGACGTACG
Organism: Pimephales promelas; assembly: GCF_988280905.1. NCBI lineage: Eukaryota > Metazoa > Chordata > Actinopteri > Cypriniformes > Leuciscidae > Pimephales > Pimephales promelas. The sequence goes on along the minus strand of NC_142779.1, from coordinate 3,458,367 downwards.
ACACGCAGCAGTGCACACACACCGTCTGGACCCTACGCAAAGTCACACCTGAGGTATGGTTGCATCGTGTAGTCATAATGAAATATCTTGTATCGATGTTTTTTGTTAATGATTAGAGGATATCATTATTAGAACTGGTCAATGTTCTAACATTTGAGATTAAAAATGTTAAAAAATGTTTGGTTCGTGTTGTCTATGTCGAGAAGTTGCTTTTTTTCTTCCCTGAGGATCCACTTTGGATGCACTTCCAAAACCCATTGTTACTGTATCATTCTGTATCAAGTGCTGAGGAAGATTCAGAGCTGAAATTCAGATTATAGGCATTTCGTTTCTAACATGCCCTGTAAGTGGTTGACCAATCACAGCTGACTAGGCCATCTGACCAATCAGAGCAGAGTAGAATGGGAAATTAGGTGTTTTTTTGACCTCAGATGCATGTACACCTATTGTAGGAGACCTCCAAAGCAAAATGAGGAACCTTTTAAAGTAGCATAATAGGGGCACATTAACCATGTTAAATGTCTTTAACCCAGTTAAACCTTTTACCTAATCTTGTCTAAAGACTGGAGTGAATAAGATCCCCAGCACTGCTATCTATTTAGATTTTTTACTAAATTAAAGTAGTAATTTGGAATCTTTTTTATCAGAATTTGTCATGTGCTAGCAGCAAATCACACCATAATGATAATTAGAAAACTACCCGAGCACTACTGTGGTACTAGTACAAATAATCTTTAATTTTTTTCCTTAAAAGAGGAATTTTGTGCATTAACTTAATATGCTACATTTGTAAAAAGTGATTAACGTCTAGACCTGTTCTGCATGTTCTTGTGTTTTTTTGCAGGAGCAGACCACAGTGTTGAAGTGTCCTGACCAGCCCGGGCCGGTTCAAACTCCCAATACAAACCCCAGCTTCCTCAGCACCCACCTGAGAAACGTGAACCGGCTGGACTCGCCCGCCTCGCCCCTGCACTGCCACGCTCTGCACAACCAGAGCCGAATTCCTGCCTCTCCGGCCCTGCACTCGCGGGTTCACTCGCCTAGCATTTCAAACATGGCTGCTCTCAGGTGTGTCTACATGGAGAAACTCCATACTCATGCCTTTTCTGTGGTATGTTTATTGTACACAGTATATGTAGATTGAATGTAGGCAGTAGAAGATTTTTACGCAAAAATGATTCATATACACTACCAGGGCATTTTAATTTTTTTTTTTGCAGCAAACATGCATTAAATTGATCAGAAGTGACCGTAAAGATTTTAATTACGGTGGTGATGAGACACATGCCTTTGGTGTGAGAGACCCGGGTTCGAATCCACTGTGTGACACCAATGTGTCCCTGAGCAAGACACTTAACCCCTAGTTGCTCCAGAGGCGTGCGACCTCTGACATATATAGCATTTGAAAGTCGCTTTGGATAAAAGCGTCAGCTAAATGTAAATTATATTGTTTCAAAGAGAAAATATATCAAATTTTTCAGAAAAAGATTAAGCAGCAAAACTGTTTTCAGCATTGACAATAATAAGAAATGTTTAGCATATTTGAATTATTTTACATTATTGTGATATTTTACAATATTACTGTTATTTTATTTTATTTTTTATCAAATAAGCATGAGACTCTTTATAAAAACAGGTCTATGGTCACCACCATTCATTTATATATAAATTAATATAATAAAAGTTAAAGTCCCCTCGAACCGGAAGTTGCAAACGACTTTTCTCCAGTGTTGTGACGTATTTCCGAGAGAAACGGAATACTAAATGAGGCGAAATAGTGGGCGTGGCTTTTTTTCCTACTAGCACCTGATTGGATCTAGAAAAATGGGTGTTTCATTCTGAAATGGAGGATGACGCAAGTTTACACACGCTGTCAATCAATGCTCGCTCGGCACTCGCAAACACACAGCAGCTGTCAGTTGGAGGGGCGTGGTCAGTGGCGGTTCTACTTTGAATTACACCCAGGGCGAGACCCCCTTCGAGCGCCCCCCCCCCTCCCCCCTCTAAGGAAAAAAAAAACTTTGCATATTATAGGCTACTGTAAAAACTCATAATTAAAGTTGATTTTAGTTGATCATTATGAAAAGTATGAGATAATATGGTATATCACACACAGAATCGTGTTCAAAAAGCCTATACATAGTGAAATCAATTCACCAAGTTAATAACATTAAAGATTTGTTTTAAAGGAGTGTCTTTCATTTTACCTACTAAACTTAAAAAAAGGTTAACACACAAAAAAAGGGTTTTATATAAAGATAAACCTCATATTTCAGCATTTAAATCATCTCTATAAAAAGAATGAGTCAATAAAGATACATTCCTGACATTTCTACCCTAACATTTATAATGCACAGTAGCTTATCTTTTATTATTAATAGTAAAATTCGTACCGATTTTCCCATGGCTGTCGTTGCTATAGAACCATGCACTCATTACACTGCGCTCTACACAACGACAAAGGTTTTAGTAGCTAATGTATTTCCACCACAGAAAAACGCTTGCTGTAGCTCTGCTAAAAGATTTATTTACGGAGAAGAGAAAAAACACCCAAGTGTTTGGGTGCACGTGCACTCCCATACTGAAAAGTTTATGAGCGCGCGTCCCGTGAGCGCATAATGAGCGCGCTTCCCGTGCGCCTATTTGAAACATAGAGATTTTGAAATAACGACCTCGAGCGCTCAAAAGACGCGATACGTGAACTAATCAGGAGATCCCCTTGACATCGCTTCTGCGCACGGCACCTTCTCAGCAAGCAGGGCGCCATTGCCAATAATTGAATCGAAATAAAAAATAGAAAAACTTCGCGGCACAGAGTATTTTTTTAACTGCTCGTGCCGCCCCCCACGTGACATGAAGAAATGCCGCCCCGGGCGACTGCGCGGTTCGCCCGTGCCTAGAACCGCTACTGGGCGTGGTTATGGATGTTAAGGAGACGCCCAAACCGTAAAGCCTACGTCATCGGGCAAGGCCCTCCAATGCAGAGGGGAGGGGCATTTTTTAAAAATTTGATTAAAGATTACGAAGCCGAAAATTTTTTTTGTGTGGATTGACTTGCGTGTATGAATTGTTCACCACAAAACGATCAATTTAGGCAAACAAAGTAAGTATGGTCAATTTTGATTTCATGGGGACTTTAAGAAAGAAATGGGTAAATGTGCTTTTTTGGTTTCTGTTTAATTTTGCATCAGTCGGGCTCACTCCCCTGGCATCGCCGTGCCCTCTTTCTCTGGAACTCAGCGTTTTAACATGTCCTGCCACACCCCGTCCCCGCGTGGCCACAGCATCCTGGCCTCTCCCAACAGCACCCTGAACGACACTGCCCTGCTGCCCGAGAAGGAGCCCATTCTGCCCAACCTCTGCATCGAGCAACTGTGGACAGAAACCAGCGCTATCTCCAGGTCCGCTGAGTTTTGTTTTGTCGTGTTTATAAGTCACTTGTTGATGTTTGTCCTGAAGTCAGTGTTGTGTCCATGTTACAGGGAGAAAGGCTGCCAGGCCTCTAAAGTCTTCATCACCTCTGATCTGTGTGAGAACCGGTACCTGTGCTTCTTGGTCGAGTCCCACCAGCAGCTCAGGTGAATGTGTGTCTTATTTATTTATTTAGCTTCTACGATAATGGGAAAGATTGATTCGCTTTCTAATGCTGTGTTCACACCGGGCGCGAATAGCGCGTCAAATTCACGCCTGAGGCGTCTAGTTTGACGCTTGACCACTTTGTGTTAATTCGCGTGTCAAGAGTGAAACTGACGCGCGTAAAAACAAAAGTTTGAAGCGAAATTTACGCACGTCAGAATCGAAATCCGTCGGCGGCCATTGTTTTTATGTCGACCGAGCATTCATCGAGAGAGTCACCGCTCTGTATTTACTCTGGAGAGCAGAACAACGGCGTGGGGATCATCGCCGCCGTATATCTGTGTCCTCCGGACCCTTCCGAGGTGAACCGTTTGGCTAGTTTCACCATTTGCTCGCTCCAGGAGCTGCGCTGATGACAGCCGCTGTCAGTGATACTTCCGCCTGCGCTCAGTTTGATGACCTGTTGTCAGGGATCACCCTCGCCCTCATCCACCTAATCTAGCTGTCATTTATTTTTGTATATTTGTATCATATTATTTTCTCTCTCACGTCCAGACACGAACTTATGCACATATATGTTGATTGTCTTTACATCATAATACTATTTCATATAATCTAGATATGGAATGAATAACATTCAAGACTGTGTCTGACTTTAAGATGTTCATTTCCAGGCTTAAAAAATTGGTTAAAAATAAACCAAAAGTGTACTCATTTTTAATTATATTTAATTATTAGAGTTGTTTATGATATGTATGTTTATATTATTATTATTATTATTATTATTATTATTATTTTTTATTGAAGTAGTTAATCATGTAAATTTTATTGTGTATAAAAAGCCCTTCCAGGGACAGGTGTTGAAAATTAGCAATAGCTATAAAATTTATATGCAACACTTCAGTGACATGCTTGGTCTTGACACTATGTTTGTTTGCATTGTCCCTGTCAAATAAATAAATACAAAATGAACATGTCTCGTATGTAGAAATAATGTTTTAAGTGATAATATTTGCTTTGTTGTGCATAATCCCACCATGCATTTAGTCATATTACAAAATAATTTATTGAAGCATCCAGACACTTCACCACGTGAGCAAGCAGTTAGGCTCCTGATTGGTTAATGCGGCACAAATTCACGCCAAAGTTCAGATTTTTCAACTCGGGCACCAGACGCGAATTCGCATCAAACGCGTGAATGCACAAATGGCACTAACTAAATCGTTCGCGCGTAACGCGCCAGACGCTCAAATGAGGCGTATTCGCGTCTTCCACGCCGCGCTCCATGCCTCATTCGTGCCGCAGGAATTTTTTACGCGCGTAACGCGTCTTTGCATTGACTTGACATTGAAATCATTCGCGCCTCACGCGCTATTCGCGTCCGGTGTGAACGCACCATTAGGCCGTGTGTCCACCAAAGGGTTTTTATTCAGCTGAAAACGCTAGATGCTCTGCTGAAGATACCTAGCTGTGGGCGCTAGAGAGCGTTTTGGTTGCGCATCGTTTTTTCCGTTGAGACGTTTCGCTGCTATAATACAGAATATCCGCAGCACAGTTCAGTTTACTTGTTACCGATTTCACAGATAATTTGTTTCATGCAAAAAAAAAAAATTTGTATCCAATTGTTTGGTTAGCTTTGCTTGTTGATGTCGTTGTAGAGAAAGAATGTTGTGACAGTTGGTCAGTGTGGTGTTAGCCTCGCCCCTCCTCCACTGTGATTGGATGGCTGGGTTAAAAGGGACAGTGATGAGTGCTGCGTTTTACCCAAAGTTGAACATTTTTCAACTCTCTGCAACCAGTTAAAAACGCCGGGTGCTTCAGCGTGAAAAAAACGCTCAGCGTCTTGGCGCTTCCATTTAAAACAATTGAAAACATACGCCAGGCGTGCGAAAAAAAAAGTTTTGGTGGACACACGGCCTTATTATTTAACTATTTTAAAGCTCTAGTGCTTCTAATCTTAAACTAAATTATGTCTTGTGTGCTATTTGTAGGTGTGTCAAATTTCTTGAGAGTAATGAAACTTCTCAGCTGATATTTGCATCAGTAACTGTTATCACTGCAAAAGATGCCGCCCCTCTTGAGGTGAGTATTTGAATCAGACAAATAGTCAAATAGTTGATCTACAAATGGTACAAACCTTAAGTTTTCCTACGGGAACAAACGTCACAATATTCATCATTTGAAAATCGTTGAAAATCACGGTTATGGTAAGGGGCTTGACATTGGTCAACCATTTTGAGAGTGTTTGGTAAATCACAACACACCGGTCCAATCAGAGCACAAGGAAGGAGACAGGAACTAAACTGAGCGTTACTGACAGACTGGGAAGAGACGAGCCGCAACAGTGTAGGAGGAGTATTTGAGTTTATTGCCACATCAGCGTCATAGGCTATATCATGGCAAATACAGATTATACATTAGAGAGAATAAAATTGTTTGTTATAAAACAAAATGTTTTGCATAAGATACTTACAAAATAAGTCCTTAAAGGGTTAGTTCACCCAAAAATGAAAATTAAGTCATTAATTACTCACCCCCATGCTGTACCAACCCCGTAAGACCTTCGTTCATCTTCGGAACACAGATAAAGATATTTTTGATTGAATCTGAGGGCTGGATCAGTCTTCCATAGACAGCCTGAGGGACTGCCTCTTGACGGCCCAGAAAGTCATTAAAAGAAAAGGTTTAAATATTCTATGTGCCTACAGTGGCTCAACTATAACTTTATCAAGCGACGAGACTACTTTTTGTGCGAAAAAAAAAACGTAAATAACGACTTTATTCGACTTTCCATTATTTCCTTATGGGTAGTCGAAGAAGTAGTCAAACTAGTCAAAAAGTAGTCGAAGAAGAACGGTCTCGTCTCAGTTCTCGCGCATGCGCCCATAAGGAAGTAATGGAAAGTCGAATAAAGTCGTTATTTACGTTTTTTTTTCGCACAAAAAGTAGTCTCGTCGCTTGATAAAGTTATAGTTGAGCCACTGTAGGCACATGGAATATTTAAACCTTTTCTTTTAATGACTTTCTGGGCCGTCAAGAGCCAGTCCCTCAGGCTGTCTATGGAAGACTGATCCAGCCCTCAGATTCAATCAAAAATATCTTTATTTTTGTTCCGAAGATGAACGAAGGTCTTACGGGGTTGGTACAGCATGGGGGTGAGTAATTAATGTCTTAATTTTCATTTTTGGGTGAACTAACCCTTTAAAAGTGTTTCTTGATAATAATCTCTGTCTCATGACATTTCTGTACTTGTTGGTGCAACAATATTTGCATTTTGGTGCTTCTTCACCCTTTAGTAAATGTCCATGGGTTAATCTGTATGGCTTAGAGGACACCTTGTATATGCACAACTTGGTCACGTCTGGATTTAAAGGAGCTAATGCATCTTCTTTCCACCACAGGATTTATTTCAAATAGTTTTATTATTTTGACATTCTGTTTGCCATTTATCCAATATATGTTTGTTAATTAGTGGCTCCAAATCAGAGGCTGGGACTTGCTAATGTAAAATATTTCTATATATTTATTATTATTATTATTATTATTATTACATTTAGGCATGAAAACCTATTCTAGTGTACCTCAAAAACAAAATCAAATCTTTGAAAAGGGGCATAATAGCTCCCGTGTAATTGATCATTATCATAAACATGCTGGTTTATTGCAGAAATAATGTTACCATTTACTGCACTTTATTTTTCTAGTTATTTACCTAAAATGGCTAATTAATCAAAGATGTTGCACATTCAAAGAAAATAGCTCACTTCCGCATTCTAAAATAAGGTGGATATGAGAGGAAATATGTAAAGCATTTGTCATCTTGGTGTGTCCTTGAAAGTTGCTAACTATTTTCTCTTTAATCTTCACTGTTGTTCAAGTTGCAATGTAGCAAAGTTTTCCACCTGTATTGTGACGTACATCTGTGTGAAATGGATTATCGAAAAACAAAAAAATGTAGGGTGGAGACTCTTCTGCATTCAAAAGTCGAGGCAGATCTAAATGCGATCTCAGTTGATTTTTAAGAAAGTTGCAGAAATTCAAATTGCGACATTTTACTTAAATTACGAGGTCAAAAAAAAGTAACAAACCAAATGCATGATGTATCGTTCATGAATAAGAGTAATAATGAAGTGAACTTTAGTTAAAATTAACACCATAACGAGTTTCGTAATGCACTTTTCTGCTATTATTGTGCATAATTCATCTGCTATTTGCAAGTTAAGTTTTTGAAAGTTAACCATTTTCATTTAGTCATTTAGCAGACGCTTTAATCCAAAGCGATTTACAACTGAGGATTAAACCAAGCGAGTCATCGTGAAGAGGCAAAAACAGCACAAGAAGTGCTCAAAATACAAAGTTCAGACATTGCTCGGAGTAGCGTAAGCCAGATAAGCAAGGATTTAAAGGAAAAGGAAATATATATTTTTTTAAATATATAATCATTTCACAATCTTTTTTTAATGTGTAATAATGTTTCCTGTTGGTTAATGTTAACTAATAGCCAAACACCCACTTTTCAACATCTGATAAATTGGAAAATCAATGTAAAATGGGTTGCAAATGCTGTTTCTGTGTCTCACTTAATTCATTGTGATCAGATCTTGCTGCTTCTCATGATGAACAATTTACAGTTAAAAAAAAACAACAACACTTAATGCAAGTAAATCTTGAATGTCATTTTGCTGTCATCATCAGGACCTAATTTTCCTCTTATTCTTCATTTCTTGAAAGGACATTCATGCTATGCTGGTGCTTGAGGCCAATGGGAGTCTGGTGTTGTACACAGGAGTCACACGGGTGAGGCTTGATTGCATCTGCTGTTTTCACCTCTGAATGAAATGACTAATGAAATTATTAGTGGCCTGAATCATTTTTCCACTTTCAGCTCTTTTGTCCTAAGATGTCTGAGTCTGTAATATCCACCATGCATAGTTCTCTTTTTTTATTAAAAAAGCCAAAAGCATCTGTGCATTACAATTTGCACTCAAAGCCCAGTGTTGAGTCTAATACATCATCTCATTCCATCATGTTCCCCACCAATCACCAGAGATTTGAAAATTGGTTTCAGGTGAGTCACTCATATCTGGATGAGAGATTGTCATTAGTGCCGGAGAGAATGCGGTGATTCTTTGCAGACACACAGGCATGTCTGTTTATACTGTTAGATTCATACAATTTATTAATGTCATTAAATGATACTTACAGATGTATGCATGATTGATGTATAAAAAGCCTCTTTCTATCTAGCACTGATGATAATGTGTGTTTCAAATGTGGATGACTCACCTCTAACCAATTTTCTAGGTGTAGTTCTCTAGTGATTGGTTGAAAATAATTGATTAAGGTGACCTATCCAACTGAATACAAAGGCTGTACCCCAATGCTATCCAATGTTATTATTCGTATCGTTATATTCAGGGGTGTAGTGGTAAAAAAAGAGGTCGGTAAACTAATTTCTGTCTAACGGTGCATGTGTATCTCCTGATGACATTGCTATATAGGGAGGGAAGCCTTTTCATACGCTCAAGTAAATCTGCCATTCACTTGTCCGAGTGAAAAAGTTGCTCGTCCGGATTTTTTATTTTTATTTTGTGTGTTAATTTATTCTGAAACAATATTCTCATCGTGTTCAATCAGCTTTGATATTTAAATCACCATATTGTAATATCTGCACCTTTAAAGGGCATCCCCTTCCCCAATATTATTAAATGTATGCTTCATCTTTCATTGTAAATTCCTATATTTGATCAATAAATTAAATTATTTCGAATAATAAGATCAAGTTAAATCATTTACACTGAAAAATTACAATTGCATAAAATAATGTTATGAAATTGATTTAAATTTACATATAAGAAACATTGGAAAGAATGATACTACTTTTAAACATTTAACACTAAACCACCAGTAGGTGGCGGCAGGCGACCGTCTTAATGAGAGAGTCATTGATTAATTCATTCAAATGATTCGTTCAAATGGCTGATTCATTCAAGAATGTGAAAGATGTTTATGAATGGGCCATTGAATCTTTGACTCAATCGATTCGTTCAAAATGCTGAATATAATTCAGTAATGAAAACAGGTTGAGTGTTCCTGTGACATGAGCCGTGGTTCTGCTGTGATTTTTGTTTGCTGAAACAGAACAAAAACAGCCTGTTTTAGGAAATCAATGTCACATTTTCAATCGTGATGGTGTTCAGGAAAAATAAATGAGGTTGCTTAACATATGTTAAAAATATAAAAACTCCACATTTAGATTTTTATAGGCAGTATGTTGTTAACTGAGTGTGTATGTGTGTTGCGCTCATTTATGTAGATCAACAGTGCAACCTTACCGTCAGTAATAGTCAACAACACTGACAGTAATGCAGCGCAATATGAAAGAGTTCGTCTTAGGTTTAACTATGGAATGCCAAAGCTGACTTAATTAAAAATAAATAAATAAATACATAAATTAATAAATGAAGAAATGTAAAAAAAAAAAGAAGCAAAAATGCATAAATAAATAAATAAATATACAAAGAAATGTAAAAAAGTACAAATAAACGAGTTTTTATATTTTTATTTCCTTATGTATAATTTTATTTTTTCACACATTTATTTATTTATACATTTATTCATTTATTTATTTCCACTTTTATTGATTTCCACATTCATTTATGTATTTATGTTTTTAAGTCTACATTTATTTATTTTCTCATTTATTTATTTCCACCTAACCTATGAAGTCTCGATTTCAAGTTTTGTTACAAGCGCTGTTCATACATTGGCAATAAAACATAATTAATAAATAACAAATCTTGCATATAGCCTTTAATAAAAGCAAAAGTCTTTTTAAAAATTACCGTTATAAAACCAAGGCATAAACATATGGACTTATGGTGTTTAATATATAAAAAAGTTTAAATTAAGGCCCTGCAGTAAATAAAATGATTTGTTACATAATATGTTTAAAGAAAATGAATAAATTAAGACTAAAATAAAAAGTATAATAATAAGTGATGAAATTTGTCCTTAATTTTCAGTCAACCCTTTTTAAGGTACCGGTACACATAAGCTGAGTTTGACACCTCTGCTTTATATACATAAACAGAATTGTTATTCTCATTACCTACAAAGTAATTCAGTTTTAAGCCTTTTGTAAAACAAAACCGTCCAGTTTTTAAGCTAATAATCATGACTGTTTTACTTCCAGGTCAGCAAAGTGTTTGTCCCTGGCCTTCTGTCTCCTAGCTTCAGTATGCAGAACCACCAGCCGCAGTTAATCACTCCTCTGGAGAACATCAGCACCCCCGCCAGGGCCACGGTTCAGCATATAAGCCGACTGGAGGAGGTACTGCAATGTGCTTATTGAGGGAGTGTGTGTGTGTGTGTGTGTTATATTGTAGCCAATTAGTGACACACTAATTGAGTCATATATGTAAGACAAGACCACATTCTTGGAGGATTCTTGATATTATGTCCTAATGCTAATGGCCTTCTCCACTTTGTTCTTACAAATGGATCAATATCAGTATTAAATCACAGTAATATGGCTCGCTCTGTTATATTTGCTCTTAAACAACAAAAACAACTTGGCCCACAACATGAGGCTGGTTTGATGATCTAATTTCGTGAAACGGAGATCGAGTAGCCTATGTGATTGATGGAATGCTTAGTAAATTATTAATCATACCAAGTGTATTTAATTAGACCATTTAACATGAAGTATTACACCATTGATAAAAGCTTCTGCAAATGTCTCCTAAAGCACAAACTGCATTTTATTTGTTCACTTCAAATCCTGAGATCTATAGACCATTTTGCAAGATGTAAACAACTCTGGTCCAGAAACACTTCCTGTTTCAATGACTGTTTTCTTTATTTAACACGTAAAGAAAACATCTTAAAGATGATTCAGTTTTATATGTTCTGTTGGTTGTATTTTATCCCAGCTTTTATGTAGTGTTAAACTGAAACAGGCAGTGCTTCTGGACCAGTGTTGTTTACATCTTGCAAAATGGTCTATAGATGCACTCAGGGCAGATTATGTACTAATAACGGTCAAGAAAGCAGCCACAAATACCTTTTTTAGGAATATTTTCAAGCGTTTCATGCCTTTTTTTGATAGGAAAGTGAATGTTAAAGTGCTCCCATTATGTTATTTTAAAGGTTCCTTATTTTGTTTTTGAGGTTTGCATTCAGGTAAAAAAAAAACACTTTAATTTTCTCATAATACACATTGCAGCATCACCGCTTTTCACGGTTTGATATCGGATTCAGTCTCTCTAAATCCCTCCCTTTCGAATGCGCAATCACTTGCACTATGTCTATTGGGAGTGGTGGTACTGAATACATTTTACAAGATACAATATTTGTCAATGACTCTCAGGATCTGTTGTGCACCGAATCCTCCACCATCATCTCTCCTTACTATCTTCTGATGTATTGTAATGCAAGCCTAAACATGTCCCTTTAGGGGCACATCCATATCTGAATTTCAGCACTTGATGCACAGTGATATGAACAGTGGGCGTTGTTTTACTTTATCAATTAGTTATACTTTGAAAGTGCATGCCAAGTGGATTCACAGCACAGAAAACAGTGTCTCCGTGACATGTCAACAACACAAACCAACTTCTTCCAAGCCTCAGCTGCAACTACAGGGTTTGAGGGCGGGTCAAAGCAGCCAATGAAAACCATTATGCAAATGTGTTAGACTGGAATTACTTTTGGCATGCACAAACAACTGTATTAAAAAGCATAATAGGGGCACTTCAAATGGAAACAGGTGGATGTAGAAGGGATGGGCATGAACATGCAACACCTTGCATCAGTGTTTAATGGTGTAATGTTTCTGTGTTTTATTATCCGATTATTCCTCATCTCCTGCTCTAAGGTTGGCATGCCGTCTCCTGTGTTGGAGGTCCGCAGCACGACGCCGCACCACGAGTCATCATGGCTGGAAGACTCTCCTTTCCAGCAGGCTGCACATCATATCCACACCCTCCGAGACCCCGTCAGCAACAGAGTCACGCTGGTTAGTGCAGCCCGTCACCTCTAACCCCCTCTCTACATTTGGTCTATTGTTTTATCCAGAGTCAAAGGGTAACAGAAATCATTGTAATGCTCTTTTAGAGAGGGCTGAATATTTTCAGAATGGGTAATAATTCATATGATTAAGCTATAATTATTTCTCTCTTGTTCATGAAGCTGCAGTTGGCAATATTTCACGCAAGCTTTTAATTAAAATCAGACTTTAAAAGTCCCAACGAAACTGAATTTTTATTCCGTACTGTGACGTGTAATAGATCATCGAGAAGAAAATGTGTAGGGTGGACATGTTTTTTTGCATCAGATTTTGATCGGGGTTGCATTTACACTGAGTGACTAAATGATTAAAGAAGTCAGTTTTGATATGTTTAATATAAAATTAATCATATGCATGGATGAATTGTTAACAATTAGATCTATAACATGCATTTACCAAATACATTGGATGAATTTTTGACTCTTCAGTACTTAAAAAGTGTGTTTATGTGATGATATGTGTTTCCAATATCAGCTGTTTCCATCCAATCCTGATAATTAATTAATATATATTAGAGCCAGACCGATAAAGGATTTTGAAGGCCGATACCGATACAAATATTTGTTGGTTTTAAAATCCGATATTCCGATATATCGGCCGATATTAATATTATTATTATTATTATTTTTATTTCAGAAACGCGCAACAAAATATTAACAGATTTACTTAACATTAGTTATTTATTTATGAGTTTTAATTAAAAGAATATGATAATGCATTTTAAAAAGAAATTTGTTTCTATTGTCACAACAGAACGGGGGAACATCAAAATATATTAAAGTTCTGATAAATAAAATAATAATTAGTCCCTACATTGCCTTATAGTTAGCTACCTCATAATTACAATATCAGCTTGCTTATCCCTTTACCTGCACTTTTTGACAACACTCACGACATGGTTTAAGTGTGATTTGTCCGTTTTTATTTTATTTTTAAAATATTCATTTATAACTGCCGATACCGATATTTTAGAAAATGCCTAATATCGGCCGATAATATCTGCCTGCCGATATATCGGTCTGGCTCTAATATATATATCGGCCGACACTGATATAATTACCAATATATCCTGGATCTCTAATATACAGTGCACAATACATTTGTTTAGATGCATTGTTTGCCGAATTAACTTCTATTAATTAACTTCTATTGCCGAATTTACTTCCATTAATTTACCCTCAAGTTGTTCCAAACCTGTATGGGTTTCTTTCTTCTGTTGAACACAAAAAAATAAGATATTAAAGAATGCTGGTAATGAGACATCAATTGACGGTAGCCATTGACTTCCATAGTAGGAAAATAAATATGATGGCCAAATCCAATGGCTACCGTCAACTGTCAGGTTACAAACATTCTTTAAAATATCTCCTTTTATATCTTAAATATCTTCGTTTTTGGGTGAACTGTCCCTTTAATTATAGTGGAGGATATATTTTATTCATTGATAACAAATGAGGCTTTATTTATTTATTTGTCAGTATATTTTGGAAGGAACACTCTTCTGTAATTCATCAAAGTGGACACAGTATTTGTCCGATGGCATTATTTGTCCGGTGAATCGACCTGGCTCACTCCATATATATCGCTGTCTGTACCATTGACATAAATGTAGGAGCTGTGTCCTAAATGCATTTTCGAAATGTCAAAGAGGGTCAAGATGCTTGCGTTTGTGTTTGTGCTGACCACTGCTGCTAAAGGCAGGAGCTGGTAATTGCTTTTGTCGTTCAGTGCCGGCTGTAATTGAGGGCTGCCACAGTAACAGGACATGACCGACAGACATGTGCACCAGGAGCCCGTCACTGTTTTGACAAGACTCAATAAAGTCTGGTCCCCTGCAGTCTGCCCCTCTGCGTTGTCATTTCCCACTGAACGGCATGTCCTACTAGAAGAAATCCCCTCGCAGGCCTGTCAAAGCAATCTCGCCACGTCCAACTTATGTGGGATGATATGCTTCAGAGAAAGGGGTTTATAAATAGCCAGCGTCTAAGTCATTGTAGAATTTTTCTGCTCTTTTGTTTTCAATTTATTTCAGCAAAGGGATCAACAATAGCCTGCTCGCTTTTGAATAAATTCGACCAGATATAAATAGCAACGTGACGGCTTTAGGTTCGGACTCTATTTGATGTTGTCTGCGGTTCAGTATGTGCTGTTAATATCCGCCTCTCACTTTTCTTTTCTTTTCTTTTCTTTTCTTTTCTTTTGTTCAGGAATTGAGCTCCGGTTCCATGTTAAGAATCACCATTCCTGAGGTGGCCACTTCAGAGCTGGGTAAGAGAGAACACTCGGATAAAAACTGTCCAACGGCGTGATGCATTGCCTCAAAGCTGAGTCACAAGCTGTTTGTGAGCTTGAAAAAGCACAACAAACCATCAAAACACTCAGGATTTATTAATCTTATGTCTCTCTTTTAAAGGGGTCATATGATGCTTCTAAAAAGAATATTATTTTGTGTATTTGTTTTAATGCAATGTGTGTGTTCGCATGGTTTGTAATTATTTTACACAAACTGTACATTATTGTTGCTCCTCTAATTATTGTAGCTCATTGTTCTGAAAAGCATGGTGTGCTCTGATTGGCCCAGAAACCTTAAAGGGATACTCCACTTTTTTTTTGGAAATAGGCTCATTTTACAACTCCCCCAGAGTTTTAGCGTTTTCGAATCCATTCAGCCGATTTTTTTGATATTTAGAAGAATATCAGTAACCAGACAGTTTCTGGTCTCATTGACTACCATAGTATATTTTTTCTTACTATGGAAGTTAATGAGACCAGAAACTGTCTAGTTACTGATATTCTTCTAAATATCAGAAAATCGGCTGAATAGATTAGAAAACGGTAAATCTCAAACGTTTAACCCTGAGGGAGTTGTAAAATGAGCCTATTTCCCAAAAAAGTGGAGTATCCCTTTAAGCGTGCGACGGAAATGTCACGCATCTTCATCTGACGGTGAATGGTGATTATGTCGTTATTACCTTATCAATTCAAGCCCGAATCTGAACCGGAAAATGCAGATGACCAAAGCTGCAATGAACTTGTATCAGATTGTTAAGGTTTTATTTCATTTGAGACATAATTACTGATTAAAATGACTTGCACTGTCTTTTTACGGGGCTTGCCGCACTACATGTGTGAGAACACTATATAAACATAAAACTATGTCTGCATTTGTGATCGTAGAAACGACAAGCAAGTGCTACTCTATACCAGAGAATGTCTTGATAGGGGATTATCACGCTTCCGGGTTTCATGGGCGGGATTTGTCAACTTTGTGCATGTCCACTTCCGACGCAGTTCAACAATGCCTGAGACGAAGGCTATTTATGTCACTGCTCTGTTCCACTTTGTAAATCTAACCAACAACGCCAACCCTACTTATGTTTTCATGGATTCCCGACTGAATTGAGTATAAGGAAGAAGTGGATTAAAACTTTAAAATAAAACAAGGTAGCATGTTTGTTTGCAGCCGGCACTTAATCAGACTAATTTACCAGGGATGCCGTATAAATAAACTTAGTGTAGTCCGTCATCAGTTCGCCAGCGAGATCGGTGATTCAACGGAAGTGGTAGTGCACAAAGATCACTGAATCCGGAAGTCCTACGTATCAGCGTGATAATCCCCTATTGAAGAGAATTGCCACTGGCTGGTTACTTCCGGTTTCTGGACTGGCTGCAGTAACGCGTCTCTGTCCATGCGGGGGCGCTCGCGGTCTAATGCAGAATGAATGGGGGTCAATGGGGTTTCACCCCCATAAATCCACTTTTCTCAGGATGTAATTTTTTGTCAAGTAATTTGAAAGTTGCATTCAAAAGGGAGGGCTAAGATAATACACTCAGCTGAAAATTTCCTTTTTTAAGTTCACTTATCTGTTCTAAAAATCCGTTCAAAAATGTGATGACGTCACACAATAGCAGAATGCTAGCGTGTTCCGGCCAACAACGGCCTAACCTGTAAGAAATCAAAAGGACAAATTAAAGTACTCGTTCATTCGACTTTTGGACTATAATCTATATTGAACTTGCGGAATCAACAATAAAATCTATGTTAATTTAACGTCAAGCAGGTGAAAGAGACACATTTAGCCGTTTAGCCCCATAGACTCCCATTCATTCTGCTCTCGCCCGCGATCACCTCCAGTGGAATTCCAATGGAACTGCAACCAGGATGATACACAATAGGGCTAATAGGAAGTGCCAAGGCTCTCCGTTAGACGGGCTCTGTCTATACTCACCTAAAGGATTATTAGGAACACCTGTTCGATTTCTCATTAATGCAATTATCAAATCAACCAATCACATGGCAGTTGCTTCAATGCATTTAGGGGTGTGGTCCTGGTCAAGACAATCTCCTGAACTCCAAACTGAATGTCAGAATGGGAAAGATTTAAGCAATTTTGAGCGTGGCATGGCTCTTGGTGCCAGACGGGCTGGTCCCAGCGCATCCTTAACGTAAATGTCAAGACAATAGATTCAATTACTATTATTTAATGCACTATGAACTAACATTAACAATAATAACATAAGCCAACTTTTTTATTTCTTTTAAGTAACCTTAACAAAAATGCTTTAAAAAGATAATGCTCATTGTTAGCTAATGCATTAAATTATTTTTGCTATTTAAATTAAGTTATTTTTGTAAAGAATATTTTGTCATGTCCTATTCATAAATTTTAATCTAATTTTGGAATATTTGAAATAATTTTTTTTTTCTAGAGAAAATTTTTTTCTTGTCATTTTTGTTAACAGTATTATTTAGTAGTATTATGAAATGAAACTTGTTTAATTACCTCCATGATGTGAGATTAACACTGCCGTTTTTTCCAGCCACACTCCCACTCCTATGAGACCTATCAGGATTTTTTGTAGTTATTTTGTAGAGCTCATATTTGGCATAAATGATGTGCTCAAGGATCTGTCACTAATGAACGCACTTGTGTTTTCTGCGAAGTAAAAATGTGAGTCATTCCTGCCACTTTCTACAATTAGACATTTGACCTTTTCTAATGTGTTTGCTATAATTATTTCAGGAAGTACACATGATACATGCTTAGGGTCTGTTCATGTCGTTAAAGCTGTTTGCCATTACTTTTTCTAATGACTTTAACAATTATAATGTTCTCCACTGAGAAACCACCCAAAGCATGCTAGCATGACGGCGGTGACTTAAACGGACAAACAGTGCTCGCATCCCAACTTGCGGGTGCACGTTTCCCGTGGCGTATTCATTTTAGTTTTTTTTTGTTTTCTTGGCCTTTCGTCTTAGACTGATTGCGTGCGACATCTACCCAATCCAGCTTTCTTTACAATTTTCTCAATTAATGCCAGCTTCCTGTTAATACGTGCTTCAGTTTGAAAGTGGTGGGCTTTGTACCACTAATAAAGTGACATTTTATTCAGGTCCATCCTGACCTTTTGGAGTTTGTTTGTTAATTAAGTTCTAGGCGAAGTCACTGTGTTTGGTGGCGTGACGCTCAACGATAACAAATACAATGAAAGAAGGGAAAAATGCCATTTTAGATATCACTAATTTATGTTTAGTTGTGAACAAAAAACTACTTTTACTCGCTTTTACTACTTTTCCCTCC
This sequence comes from Pimephales promelas, assembly GCF_988280905.1. Classification (NCBI taxonomy): domain Eukaryota; kingdom Metazoa; phylum Chordata; class Actinopteri; order Cypriniformes; family Leuciscidae; genus Pimephales; species Pimephales promelas. Next base: position 3,440,139 of record NC_142779.1, on the reverse strand, counting down.
ATATTGTATTCAGTATTTACTGTAAGAAAAAATTGTTGGTTTAACTTAAAAAAGTAAGTTACCTGGTTGCCTTAAAGGGATAGTTCACTTTGAAATTAATTTTTTTTTATGTTTTAGCTTACCTCAAAGGTGTCTTTGTTTCCACAGTATTTTCAATTTTGACATTTTTCAGTCAAACCATTGTTGTCTGTCAGTCATATAATGGAGGCTAAGGGGGTCCACCAAAAAGCATGCACAGAGAAGTCAAAATGAAACATGATTTAATGACTCGTAAATGTAAGTACACATTGATGGCCTAAGACACGAAACGAGCGGTTTGTGTGTGAAAACGAACAGTATTTATATTGTTTTTACCTCTTGTAATCACAGCCATGACAAAATGATCTGACGGCACGGGTCGCTTGGGAAGTGATCGCTTGCGCGCCACTCTACGTCACTCTTCGTTTATACAGAGATTTCGGAAGTTTTACCTTTCACTAAACACATTTAGATATACAGGAAACCGCAACGGAAGACGATTTCGGTATATCTAAATATGTTTAGTGAAAGGTAAAACTTCTAAAATCTCTGTGTAAATATTGAGTGACGTCACACGCAAGCGATCACTTCCGGCGTAACATTGAACTGATTCAGTTCGGTTCAGTTGGACATTGAACAACTGATTCAGATCACTTGAATTACACGAGGTAAAATCTATATAAATACTAGGGCTGGGTATTGAGACAAATTTCACAATTCGATTCGATTTCGATTCACAAGCTTGCAATTCGATCCGATTTCGATTACGATTCGATATCGATTATTTTGCATATCAGTTACAATAAATGGCAATTTTTCTCAAGGGAATCAAATCTCTTAACTAATGCTGTAAACTATGGTCTATATATATATATTCTAGCTGTAGCCTACTAGGCTTCATTAGCCTAATATGAAGCTAATAATGAACTGTTTTGTAGCTATACAAACACTTAAATTACACTTTTATTTATTTTTATAATAAGAAGATTATATGAAATATAAACATTTAAATGGTGGCTGTCATAAAAAACTTGCCATATTTATTCAAATATGCATTAAATATTGAAGAACACTAACGAGTGTGGACTAACGAGTTTATGTGGGTTTTCTGAGGTAAATATGACGATGACATTGATTACAAGCTGTTTAACTGACGTCTTTCCACGGTTGAAACGCTGATTGAGCGAATCAATGTGACATGATACGGATTTCGATAAGTTGTCCTCTATCTTTAACACACTTTCAGATGCTCATTCATGTTTATTTGGCGCTGTGACTGGTATTATTAACCCGGAAGTGAGATCAGCGCTGCTGCTTCTCCAGAGCGATCTCACGCCACAGCGCCAACACGGCAAAACGCTTTTTATGTTTTTGAATTTCTAAAGAAAATGGACGTAATTTGAAAATTGAGACTTTGTTTCATATCAATAGTAACAAAGGACAAAGATTATTGCGATTTGTTGGATGTGCACAGCCGCGATACAATGATCCATTCATTCAAATGAAACAGGATGACTAATCGATTCTTGAGATTTAAGAATCGATATCGGTTTGTAAAAATGAGAATCGATTAATATCGAGAAATCGATATTTATTACCCAGCCCTAATAAATACTGTTCGTTTTCTCACAAAAACCGCTCGTTTCGTGTCTTAGGCCATCAATGTGTACTTACATTTACGAGTCATTAAATCATGTTTAATTTTGACTTCTCTGTGCATGCTTTAGCCTCCATTATATGACTGATAGACAACAACGGTTTGACTGAAAAATGTCAAAATTGAAAATACTGCGGAAACAAAGACACCTACATCTTGGATGCCCTTGAGGTAAGATAAAACATGTCAAAAATTAATTTCAAAGTGAACTATCCCTTTAATTTTAAGTTCATTGAAATGAAAAAAGTGAGTTAATATAATGAAGGAGATTGATTTAATCATCAGAAACTCAAAATTATATGTTATCTGAAGTTGATTTGACAAAAGAAAAATGAAAAATCATGAAAATATTTTTTTACAGTGTTGCTACATAACAAGGGTTTTGCTCAACAAACCATATCAAGGTTAAAAAAAATCTTGCTTCAGAAATCCAATCAAACCAAACCCCGTGCATCCCTCCACCCTCTTCCTCTCTGTATCCGGTCTTGTAGCCCCCGTGTCACGCAGTCGAGCAGTCTGGCAAACAGTCATCCATAAACCCCCTCAAGTGTAGTGTCCCTTGCTTCGCTCGGTTCCCCCGTGTTCTCCACCCCCTCGCTCAGATGTGTGTTCCAGCTCCGGCTGTGTCCTTTGAAGCGCCGGCCCCCTCCGTGTGCACCCTTCAATAGAACGACATTCATCTCCATTATCGTCACCTACACTTACTTTTGATGTACACACAGGAGGGTGGGCGATATGGCCTAAAAATGATTTTTTAATGTTAATCTAATATTATGGTATTAATTCATCAAAGATCTGTGGTGACAGCTGGCTAAAAACATGTGTTAGCGGTGTTTGCTAAAGCAAGCATCATTATAACAATTGGTTATTACACTTCTTACTACTTCGGTGAAGTTTTACAATAAGGTTCATTAGTTAACCGCTATTTATTGGTATTAATATCAAAAATTGTATTTTGCACTGTGAACTAACATGAACAGCTGTATTTTTAGCAACTTGCATTAACAATGATGAATAAATATTGTAACAAATGTATTGTTAGTTGACTAATGAACCTTATCTTAAAGTTTTACCACTTCTTATTAAGCTTCAGACATGAATTATTAAAGAAAGGTGTACTGTGTTACTTACCAAGTGATTCTGCCTGATGAATTATGAAATGAGTGAAACAAACATATTGACTCACAAGAGGCCTGCGAGGGGTTAAAAGATTCTTAATATTCAGTAATATTATAGATTTGACTACACTGATACCATCAGATGAAAACCAAACTTGAACTGAATTGAGTTGTATGATGATGACACTATATTGTTACTATATTGATTTCATAATTGATTCACTTTATTCAGGAGGCACTCTAGAGACTAAAATATTACAGAATATCACCTTACCATTGTGACGGTGACTTTTGTTATTAACAGCTGATCTTTCTTTCACTCCCACAGTCAAACGTTGCCTGCAGGCCGTCAGGTTTATTTTACCCAAGGACACTGCCATGAAAGTGCTGGTTAAGTGGTACAACAGTTACAACGCCCCTGGAGGTCCCAGCATGCACCTGGAGTGGAACTTGTTTGTTACATGCCTAATGACAATGATGGGTTACAACACAGAACGACTGACGTGGACACGCAACGTGAGTGTCTCTTTTGGTCTGACCTCTGTGTCTGTCTTTGCGTTCGATAGCCTAACCCTTTTAAATGTACTTTTTTGAGTTTTAAGATGATTATAGTTAAACGTTGTTTTAAAGTCAGTCAGGTAAGCACAGAAAACTATTTACTACACATTAAACATGATTTTCTACTAATTAAATGGTCATTATTGATTTTATATTGCCAGTACAATCTCAATTTTTAAATATTTTTTTTTATGAATTTTCTTTTTTTGCATAAATTATGTAGTGTTTTGTAGATCTTATTTGCTTGCATGCATGCATTTCATATTTTGTTTAAATAAATATATAAATAAATATTTTTTAAAATGTGTAAAATTCTTTTTATATTTTGTTTAAATAAATATATAATTTTTAAAATATTTTTTATATTATTTATTTATTTATTATTTATATAAATATTTTTTTTTAAATTTTTTTTATGAATTTTCTTTTTTTGCATGAATTATGTAAAGTGTTTTGTAGATCTTATTTGCTTGCATGCATGCATTTCATATAATTTTGTTTAAATAAATATTTTAAAAAAATGTGTAAAATTCTTTTTGTATTTTGTTTCAATAAATATATAATTTTTAAAAAAATATTTATTCATCAAAAAAATCACTGTTTATTTTAACTATCAAAACAAAATACTTTATTAAAACAAAACACTATTTATTAATTTATCAAAACAAAATACAAAATTATTATTGTACATCTTTGTATTATACGATGGCTGATAGTGAAGTTTCCAATTGGTGAATGAACACTTGTCTGTCCTCAATGCTCATTAACACACTTGTCATCTCCACAGCTTCATTTTGAAGTGCCTCTCTCTCCAGTAATAGCCCCTAAGAAGGCCCGTCCCGCTGACACGGGTTCAGATGAGGTGAGTGACCCTAGACATGCCAGAGGCAAAGGTCGGTGTCAAAGACCCTTTGGTCATCTGTTCTCTGGATCAGCTTGAACTGCAAGTTGAAGGTCGAAATGTTGATTTAGATTTGTGTTTTACAGAAAGGATTATAAAAATATATACATTGAAGCCCAAACCCCAAACGTTTGAACGACAAACGTTTGCATTACATTGATTAAAAGCAATTAGAAATGATTTATATTTGAAAAACATTTTTTTCAATGTTTCTTGTGCAGGAAATCAGCCTATTAGAATGATTTCTGAAGGATCATGTGACACTGAAGACTGGAATGTTTTAACAACACACAAAAATTGGCTCCAAACTTTTCAACGCCAGTGTATATAGTGTGTATCACATGTATCAGCCCTCCACTGAGTTCCTGTCGGTGATGTTTTGAGGGTATTTATTCACCAATGGTTTGTTGATATGTCTACATCTGTTCTGACATCAACAGGATTGGGCATACCTCCGTTGCTCCGACTACCATTGGCAAATTTCCATGCTACCTGTGGTGGCCGTTCAAGGCCTGGAGTCGGTGTCGCCCCCTGGTGGAGTGAAGAACCAAGAGTCTTCTGTGGGTTTGGAGTCATCCGCCCTCCTCTTCCCACATATCCCGGTGCTCTTCTACGTCCTGCACCTGCTCTATGAAGACCTGAAGCTGGATGAGCTACAGCGGAGCGGGGCGAGAGCTCTGGTTGGTCTGCTGCAACAGCTGGCCAAGTAATTATATATATATATATATTTTTGGTCTGTTAGAAATAATAATTAATGAAGTGACCAAAACGTATGTTTTCTCTTACTCATGCACATGCACTAGGCTCCTAACCAAGTAAAGTCACCCAACTCCTCAAACCTCCCATTTCACATTGTCATCGCTGCTTTTCTTTGTGGCGTATTCTAAATATGAATGGGTAAATAGCTGTAATGTTTTTCATTGTTTATTAAAATGTCAAGTGCATGCTGTCATGTGGAGGAAAAAAAACAGCAGTGAGAGTTTAATTGGTTGCTGTTTGATAAACCCATGTGGGCTTGAAATTTAAAAGCATTGAATTATAATACACTATACCCATAATCCGCTATTGAGTACCGAGTCTTTGGCTCGTGTACATTGTTTGCGCCTGTTGTTTGTAGGTCAGCTTTAGGGCTGGGCAATATTTATAAGTAATAATATTATGACAGTCCTGCCATATTATGATTAAGTCTTTTCACAATATTGGATGCATATCTCCACCTTTCAACCATCATTTCAACCAAACAAACCATTTATTCTTGAAACACGGGGCAAGATATGTCCCACAATTTTACCTGCTATTATTTTTTGCTACATTGTCTCTTTGAAATTATCACTAGAAACTGTAACAGAATGTAATGTTTTTACTCTTATTCTACCAATATTATTAGATTTCATTATTTTCTCCCTGAATCACCATACCTAATGCTATAACTTTTGTATATTCTAATATTTAATATATCACATCATGTATTTTATATATTCTATATCTTCTATTTTCATATAGATTCAAAAACATGTAAAATCTTAGAAAAATACAAGTGCAAATGTACTGCGAGAAGGTCATTTTTAATGTAAAAAATGCTGACAGACATTCATGAAAACACTTAAAATCAGTACCATCAAAGTCATCCAGCTTTCTTTAAGATCTTTACTATAATTTTAATCTCTTGTTATATGTTCAACACAGGTTTGTGTGTGTATACTTAGTTTAGATTTAGTTTGGTAGATGAGCAGACAGTCCATTTGCAACCATCCTGTTCTCTCAAGTCATTCCTAATAAAAAATATCTCGCTTATTAATTAACGTTTAACTTGACAGTACATGTTCTTTTTTAATGCGAGTGTATTGACACATTGACTGAGGTAAAACTGAAAGGAACCGGCTTTCGCACCCAAAGATAGATCCTGTTTAAACAAATCCAAACATTTTAGTATTTACAAATAAAAAGCATATTAACATCATTGTGATATCCACAATATTGGTGAATACCACGCTAGTCTTCAGATGTACAGCGACCAAACCACAGATCTCATTGATCAGAGACGTATTAAACTGTGCCGTGTGAGTCATGCTCTGGTTTGGCTTTTATACCAGTATTAGTGTATATATTGACTGCCTGACGACTCTGTTACCAACTAATCATTTTTTCTCTCATTTCATTAGGGACCTACAGCAGGAGGATTTCATCGATCTGTACTGGCGCGATTACCCCTCATTCATCAAAACGTTCAAGGAGGCCTGCGTGATTGATCAAGGTACCAGTCCGATCAATGCGGTCGGGACTCCTCATTAGCAGCTAAAGGCATTTCTATTCATTTACCAGGCAGTGCTGACTTGTTAGGAGCTCGACCAGATTTGCTTCTAGCCACGTTTAGGGTTTGAGTGACGGGCTTTGTTGAATTGAGGATTCTGTTGGTTTATATATGTGGGTAGCCGACACATAAAATAGACGTGAAGATTTATCTCAACGTCGAGACTTAACGATTAGTTCACTTTTAAAAAAGCTTTTGCTGATAATTTACTCGCCCCCATGTCATCCAAGATGTCCATGTCTTTTTTTCTTCAGTCGAAAAGAAATTAAGGTTTTTGAAGAAAACATTCCAGGATTTTTCTCCATATAATGGACTTCAATGGGAACCAAATGAGAGTTTCAGTGCAGCTTCAAAGGGCTTTAAACGACACCAGACGATGAAAAAGGGGACTCATATGACTGTTAGTCTAGGACATCTAGGACATCCTTTAAAGTCATGACTCGAAAAAATATTTGTTCATTTTGATGAACGAGTTCGATCAGTAGAGTCACGAACGCTCATCACAGAACAGAGCCAGGCGAGCATTTGTGCTTATAAAACGTAAACTTTTTAATTTATTTTTGAACTGACCGCTCGTTTCGCTTGATAAGACCCTTATTCATCATCTGGTGTCGTTTATAGCCCTTTGAAGCTGCACTGAAACTCTCATTTTGACCTTGAACCGTTTGGACCCCATTGAAGTCCAGTATATGGAGAAACATCCTGGAATGTTTTCATCAAAAACCTTAATTTCTTTTCGACTGAAGAAAGAAAGACGTGGACATCTTGGATGACATGGGGGTGAGTAAATTATCAGCAAAAGTTTTTTAAAAGTGAACTACTCCTTTAAGGTTAAAAGTTCCATTAAATTATGGCTTATGCATGTTCTCACCTGTGTTGATGCATTTTCATTTGAAATTGGAAGTTAGGGCAGGAAGTATTTAAAGTCTTGCCTTTTTGTGCATTTTGTGTATATGCCGTTGAACAGGAGAGTTTTCATAATTATTTTAATTATTGTCATAATTTATTTTATTCAGAATAGACAAATATCATATTATATATAAATAATGTAATTTATACTAATTATATATTTATATAAAAATAAAAATATAATAATTATATAAAAATATATTTTGTTAGCACCTTTCTGCTGTTTACTTAAAGGTCCTCTAGTGTATATTCCGTGTACACTACCATTCAAAAGTTATTTATTTTATTTTTTTTGAAAGAAATTAATACTTTTATTCAGCAAGATTGCATTAAATTATTAAAAAGCAATAGTTTATTTTAAATAAATGCTGTTCTTTTGAACTTTTCATCAAATTTAATCATCTGTTCATCAAAATTCTTGAAAAAACTACATCATGGTTTCCACAAAAATATGAAGCAGCACAATAATAATCATAACTGTTGCTTGAGCAGCGAATCAGCATATTAGAATGATTTCTGAAGCGTCATGTGACACTGAAGACTGGAGTAATAATGCTGATAATTCAGCTCTGCATAACAGGAAAAAATGATATTTTACAATGTATTCACAATAATATTATTTTAGTTTTTACGGTTTGTTTAAATAAATGCAGCCTTGGTAAATATGAGACTTCTTTAAAAAACATTTTAAAAAAATGTACTGACCCATAATCACTTCCAAAGAATTATAAACCGCTCTTTAGTCCATATCACGCAGCTTTACATGTGATGTCATCCATCTGTGTGCAGCTCAGATGGAGCTGATGACTTGGCCGGTGTTCCTGAACGGAGAGGCCCCGTGTGTGTTCAGCTGGCTCAGTCGCTGTCTCAGAGGACAAGATGTGGCGCCTTTTCCTTATCTGCCCGGCATCTGCGAGAGAACCAAACTACTGGTGCTGGTAAGGACCAAAATGCTACTGAAAAGATCTTGAATATGATCTTTATGCCTGGATTTATAGGTCCCGTCCAGCCACATTCTGAAACCTCTGACAAATTCAGGTAGTCGCGTCCTTCTCTAGATGTTGTACAGTGAGATCAGTTTAGTTTAATTCACACATGACTCCATTGAGCAGTTTTTTATATCGATTCATTCAAAAAAAGACTCAGAAGTTACTAGCTTGAAGCAGGCTGACGAATCTGAATAAAGATTTAATTGAGAATAAACTCATTGAGTGCGTTTTTACAAGCATGTTCTTAACCCGATTATGCTTAATAAGCCGACAATGCACGTGATCATGTAAACGCGTTAATCGGAGTAAGGTCATAAACTAGATTTTTGCCCCTTACTCTAATTTTGCCCAGCATGCATTTCTTCACCCCAAAAAATTATAAATAATGTAACTGCACGGGAGGATATTATATAAGCCGTAAGTCTCCCGCTGACATATTGCAATGCTATTCTTTGGTTTTTATTTCTTTATTTAACATCATAACCGACGTAACAAATAAGATACTCACACTCAAATTATTGCTTTTTTAGATAAATAACCTGATTTAGTAATAAAGTCTTGTATTTGCGTTGTCAGGTTATTGGTTTGCATGTAAACCTGGGTAAGAGGTTATTTCAATAAGCTGATTTCTGTGAGTTATCAGTGTACTGGTGCTCATCTGCATGTGCTCACTGAATCAGTCAAGAGTGTTCATCTGACTCACTTTCTAAACTGTGAGCTGTCATTACTTTCAGCGAAGTCCACCTCGAAATTTAATTTTGTGCAAAGGTTTGTGAAACTAAAATTACTATCATTACTGACTGGTGACTGATAACATGTGGTTAGAGGTTGATTTTATGGTAATTTAGGGGATAGACTCCTGCATTTAAGTCTGGTTGTAACTCCAAAAACATTTTGGGGTCCATTTAAAAAAAAAAAAAAAAAAAAGTCTCTTCTGCTCACCAAGGCTGTGTTTATTTGATAAAACAATAGTAAAAACAGTAAAATTGTTATACAAATAACTTGAATATGCTGATTTGCTGCTCATAAAACATTTCTGATTATTATCAAAGTAAAAAAAAACACATTTTTCTCAGGATTCTTTGATGAATATAAAGCTCGATTTGCATTTATTTGAAATGCGAATTTATTTATAAATTTGAAATATACTCTCACTTTTGATTCATTTAATGCATCCCTGCTGAATAAAAGTGTTCTATTCTTTAAAATGAAGTCATGCTGCGATTGGTTGTGCATGTGAGCAATCACTGAATGCTGGTGATGCCCAACAGGGGGCGTTAACAGTGAGCAGAGGAACTGGGTGTCGTGCCCTTAACTCACACACATGTTCTGTGGAAATGTCAAGCAGTTAGATGGCAAAGTGCTGCAAGCTAATCATAATGACATTTTACGAGCAGCGTGTCGTCCCTGGGCGTCCTCCATGTCCTTCGAGCGGGAGTGATGCCCCACCTTAATTAGTCCATGGAAGTGGTTGGGCTGAATCACTCGAGAGGGCGATACGAGGGGTCACGGGTGCCATGGTGTGTGTTTGTTTTGTACTTCCTTCCATCAGGCAAAGTGAAGTGACGCACAACCCTACTGAGGTACTGACAAATCGTTACTCAATTATGGGCTGTGTTTACCCCACCGTTCCCGTCCCTTAGATTACAGTCCAGAACATTAGAGCATCCATTTAATCCCTCTATACTTAAACTACCACCGTATGTCTCTCTCTCTCTCTCTCTTTTTCCAACCCCTTTTCTTTCTCCCTATTGCATTTTGTGGTAATTGCTAAGGAAAGCATCAGCATTCCTATGGCTCATGCGTGGAGCTGCAGTCGTGTTGTGCAGGTTTTGAGGAGAGGGGTGCTATTACTTTTCTAAGCTATCAGACTTAAGATTTTCACCTGTTTGCATGTTTAAACAGGAGAAATACTCCTTTAGACATTGAGGAGGAGATTCAAGCTTGGTTCGACTCTTATGAAGCGATCTATCTAGTTTGCCTTAGATGCTTAATCAGATCTGTTCACGCAGAGCCGAAGCACGATCAAAACTACCGGTAGGGCGGCACAATTAATCGAATTTGTAATCGCAATTACAATTATGGATGCCACAATTATGTAATAGTTCAAAGGCACAATTACAAAAAGTCCACTTATATTAATCTGTGTGCTTAAAATGTGTTTTTTATTTACAGCTTATCTTAAGGGTTTTTTCCCCATTGTTTTAATTTTAGCTATTAGCATTAACCCTTGTGCTGCATTAGATTTTAAACACCGTTGAGTGCATTAAGGACCAAAAATGGCCACATATTAAACATTGCCTAAAATATTATATATTATTATTATTTTCCACTTTTACCAAGTTAAATCTTTTAACCAGCATCAGTCCTCATCATAACTACCAAAAATGTATTCAATTTCAGGATTTTAACCCTTTAATTACCAGTTTTGTTTGCGAAACCATCGATTTGTATAAGAGGAAAAAACACAAAAATTCAATTATTTTCAATAAACTAAATGCAAAGAGAAAACTTTAGATTTGGATTATCACAGTCCCACTTTGCAAAAAATCCCACTTAGCGCGTTAGAGACCAAAAATGGCCACCTATTAAACATTGCCTATTGCCTAAAATAAGGTGCATTTCCACCCATAGGGAATAAATATGTAGTGACGTCATCTGGTGGAATACACTATATAATGCAAATATAATGCTTTTGCTTCAAAATGAAAGGATGTTTGTGCAAAAATTATGTTTCATGTATTACTGACAGCCTCAGATTTAAACAACGTTTTAATGGGTTTCAATGGGCCATTTTTGGTCTTTATGGTGCTGAGTGTTACTATTTGATCTACACAGTGTGTGTTATACATATTTTGCAAAATGGGATCACATTTTTTACATGTATCCAAAAAGTCACAATTTTGCCAAATTTCATACCATTTGCATTAAAACAGCCAAAATGGTCAAAGAAATTAAACTGCAAAAGACCAAAAATGTCCCTAATGCAGCATAAGGGTTAAAGCGACACTATCTAACATTGTTTACTTAAAATAATGTTTCCAAAATCTTATCAGTGGTTCATCAAGTCGTAACAGGGTGAAAGGCACTTCTGCCGTCGCCTGACGGGGCCTGTATCGCTTTTACTGGCACTATGTAACTTCGGGGTTCGGGTAGGAACCCGACCACAAAAAGAACTACAAAATTCGACTGCTTTACATCAAGCACTATAATAGTCATTATTTCGTTTTTCTTCATTTCTGATGTCGCAATACATCATCCTTTCATGAAATATTGTAACATACTCTACCTCGTCTGTGGACGTCGTTCATTCTAAAGCCGGTGCTGGATAAACAGTGAGTGTGCGTGCGACGGTAGGCTAAATTATTTACGACAGCGGCAATGGACAATTTCGTTTCCAACCAGTAGGGCGACCGAAGAGGAAAAGTTACTTGGTGTTACTTTAAACCATAGAAAAGCATTGAAAGTTTTTCAGCCGTTTTATTTAGATATAACAATTTGCATGCAGTCATCTCGAACAATGGCATAAAGCTGTTCGAAACATCATTCAATGTAAAATGTGATAATCGTAATTAATAATCGCAATTATAATTTCAAGGCAATGATCGACAATTATGATTTTTGTCATAATCGTGCAGCCCTAACTACCGGTATGTTCTTCCTCAAAATACATTTTAAGTTTAATTTTTTTTACCCGCTAGAGGGACGAAAGTTACATTGTGTACCTTTTAGTTATAAATCAAAAACAGACTTTGAACATCTGATGCTGTGACTAAATCCAAACTGTCTTGCTGTTTAAATCCTCACCTGTATTTAGTTTTGTCATTTTTATTAGTCTTTGTTTATTTGTGATAGTTTCTTCATTTATTTTTATTTCAGTTTTTAATAGAGCCCGACCAATAAAGGATTTTGAAGGCCGATACCAGGTTTTAAAATCCGATATATCGGCCGATATTTTTTATTTTTTTTCAGAAATGCGCAACAAAACATTGACAGATATCCCTAACATTAGTTATTTATAGTTATTAATGAGTTTTAACTTAAATAATATGATAATACATTTTATAAAGACACTTGTTTCTTTTATTGTCACAACAGACTGATAATAGTGGCATTAGCTAGCTTTGCTTAGCTTAGCTAGTCTATGATGAGCCATAATTTATCGATGGATAACGTCATACTGCAAATTGTAAAATATACGTTTTCAATATAACAGGCCAAGGAGAGATGATACGTCTCATAAAGAAATACTTCAGTCACATTGTCTAAAGTTAAAAGGACAGTCAGTCAAATACACTAACAAGGTAACGTAACTATTACTAGCTGATTCCGCTTTACTCTCGGCTTATTTATCAGCAGCAAAACTGGACATGATCGTCACAAATTTTGTCATGCTTATTTGAGTTAAGAGAACTTTTTATGTTCTTTTAATTGTTATTCAAGCAATGTATGTATGGTGACCAACTCAACGAGTGTTCCCAACAGGAACGGTGTAGAGTGCCCTCTGGTGGACAAACTATACAACTCCAACACTCATGACATGGTTCAAGCGTGTTTCGTCCGTTTTTATTTTATTTTTGGAAATATTCATTTATCGGCCATTATAACTACCGATATCGATAGTTTGGAAAATGCCTAATATCGGCCGATAATATCGGTCTGCCGATATATCCGTCTGGCTCTATACTAGTTTTTAATTTACTTCAGTAATCACCCTAGTACACTTCTTTAAAATGTTGCCTTTCTTGCCAACTAGCTGAAAGTGTTCATTTAGTTAAAGTTTTTCCATGTAATTATGTTATTTTATATCCGCGAAAAATCTGTTGTAATAGTTTAAGTGAACAATAACAGCACAGGAACAGATTTCAAAACATACTTTCTGCTTACCGTAATTCCTCAATTGCATTTTAGCGATATGTCTTTGTAATTTTTATTAGTTTGTCGTTTAAAAATATTTCTAAATAGTTTTAATTCTCATTTGAAATGAAATTGATAGATTTGAAATTGAGCGCCGTCCGTGCGACCTGTCATGCGTGTGGTTAATGGCTGCACTCCTGCATTACTTCATGATGAAACATGTTCATTCTCCCCTCACATGACCAGACTGAGTGACTGTCATGACAGTAGCAAACCAAAACCACACAAGTGCTGTCCCACTGCTAATACTCACTCTCTTCCTCTCTCTGTTTCTCAGAGTTATGCCCTGTATGTGGTTGGAGATGAGGACGCCATCTCGACAAACATGTTGAAGTACCTCTCCAGGCTGTCAGCAGGTGGGCTCTGCGTGTGTGAGATTAGAGGCTGTTGAGGGCGTCTTTACCATCAAGCAAGTACACTAGTGAAAAAGAGGATTCTTTTATTTATTTATTTATTATATTACACACATGGTTTGGATGCTGAATTGGGGGCTGATCTATACAGAGGAAAGACCATGCTAACAACCTCCAGAGGCTAATAGAGCGTCAAAGGGAATCCAATCAACAAACATGAACTGTGCTAGCCACTATATTTCTATATCCTATTGTCACCCTGTGACAGAAGAATGCCAAACAAGGTTTGGATGCTCAAATATAGAAGTTTTGACCAATACTGATACCATAAATTTGACGCATCAAAACTGTCACCTACAAATTGTTCACTAAAAATGAACCAGTCGCTTTAATGTTTTTTTTTTTTTTGTCTAAATCCATTGTAATAAATTTATATTTTTCATGTTATTTTAGAACAGTGAAATAATATTCCACGAAATGGGTTCTTTCTATGAAGGTAGATTTTGTGTAAATCAATTCTTAAATTAAATGCTGCCAATTTATGTTTAAATTTATGTTTCAATTTACAGAAGTTGAATGTTTCATGATTAGTGGAGTTGTTGTGGCATATTTAGCATTTTTCCACTAATAAATAGTGTTATTTATTTTATATTTTAGGGCTGTCAAACGAATAATCACTATTAATCTCATCCAAAATAAAAGTTTGTGTTGTTTACACGATATATATGGGTGCACTGTTTATAATTATTTTATATATATAAATACACACACATGCTTGTATATATTTAAGAAATATTTTCCTGTATATAGATTTAGTTATAATTTATATTATATATAAATATAAATATTTTTTGTATAAATAATATTTTTTTCTTAAATATACATGCATGTATTTTGTGCACATATTATGTATATTATAATATATATAATATTTATATATATAATGTTTTTATCTACTGTATAATGTATATGATATAAATACCAGTGAATAAGCTGGAATATTCAGCTTTGATCACAGGAATAAGTTATATTAAAATATATATTATATATATGGGCTGTCAAACGATTAATTAATCGCATCCAAAATAAAAGATTTTGTTCACATAATATATGTGGGTGCACTGTGTATAATTATTTTGTATATATATATATATATATTAATACACACACGTGCATGTATATTTTAGAAAAAAAAATATTATACAAAAAATATTTATATATAACATAAATATAAAAGACATTAAAAAATTATTATATATATTATATAAAAATATAAATATTTTTTGTATAAATATAACTTATTCCTGTGATCAAAGCTGAATATTCCAGCTTATTCACTGGTATTTATATCATATACATTATACAGTAGATAAAAACATCCAATTAGATTTGATAATTAAAAAAGACGGGGAAAAGAAGAATAAAAAGTGTGTTTAACTATGTAAATAAATGACTATAAAGGTTTTGTTGGTTCATGTTTTCACAGGTCAAAAGAAGAATATGAATGATCCTTTTCTGAGAAGGTACCCGTGGTTCAGTCATGTGCCTTATGTTTGTTTTTTCTAGATAAATTCTAGTCAGCTGATTTAGTTCCTCCAGTGTGTTTGATTGTCGGGTGTGTTCCTCAGGCAGAGCAGCGTGAAGCCCGCACCGTCATCTGGATGCCTGGCTGAGAAGCTGGTGGTGTGGTTGACCTCTGCAGGTCAGAGCGATTCCAGAAACACAGTACAACCTGTTGATCCAAAAACATACTCAACACAAGTACACACTTGCAAATGCATATATTTGGCTGACACATCGCAAACATCTAGTCCCAGTACTTAACGTGCAAGGGGTGATAGTAGTTTCCTTCAAAGGTCATTCATTCAGATGCGTTATTAAGGTATGCTAGCTTAACGATTCAATTTTGACTTGCTTAGCCTTAAAAAACAGACTGTAAATGTTTTAATGCACAATGAAAAATTAATTCTGACTCATTTCGGAAAGCAGTCGCATGTAAAATCGGAATTGGTCATCTAGCATTTGCATTCACGTATCGTTATTCTCCTAAAGCCCCTACATTTCTATTGTGTTAAAAACATCCTTCTCAGATTCTGCAGCATTTGTTGGTTTAACTTAGTTTATGTTAGCTTAGTTATATTTGAACTTTAAACCGAGCTTGTCACGAGGGGCATGTGACTATTCACAATTTTACATGCTTGTTTTTTTACCATAGGATTTACATTGAAGGATCTGGAGTCGGTTCCTTTTGGTGTGGCTCTGCCAATCAGAGACGCCATCTACCAGTGCAGAGAACACCCCTGCTCTGATTGGTCTGAGGAGGTCTGCGCTCTGATTGGACGACAGGACCTGACCAAGCAAGCTCACAAAGTCACCCTGGCAAATCGTAAATCTGTAAGAAAGTTAATCAAATGTAAAAAAAAATCTTGCTTTGCACTTTGAATGGCATGTTTGGTCAGAGCTGTACATGTATTGCAACACATTTCATTCTGAACTCAACTGTTGACCTGTATTTTATGCTTTTATTTTATATACTATTATAAGATTTTTAAAAAATATATTTTTAGTCTTTATTTTATTAAAATATAAATTAAAATTTATTTTAGCTTTATTTCACTTACTGGAATTTTTTTAGTTTTTGTTTTAGTGAACAGTAACAACGTTGTTTATTTCTAGATAAAATGTCAACTATCTTGTATTAATATACAAAATAGACAAAGCTGCCTAACTATGTTTAACTGTTGTCATGAGCAATTGGTTGTGCTTAAAATAAAAAAGTAGACTTATATTATTCCTGTTTTCATACTTGCATATTCATTATCATGCAAAGCATCAAATAGAAACCCTAGGACTTTATACAGGGGTCAAAACATACGGTATTTTTAAAACTATTATTGTCTTTTTCGCAAACAATTTTGAAATGTTGTCTTCTGGGTAATGCCAGTGCTGACAGTAATTCCTGTCCCAGTTAAAACAAATGCTGTGTGAATTGGGCTGAAGACTTGAATATGGTATTTAAGACTCGTATTTTGTAATTTTAAAATGTGTAATTACAGTTATTCTCATGTGAAATGAATGAATTGAACAAGGCACTTTCATTGTATATTCAGAGTGTTTGTGTTTGCCCTAGACTGTCGGTCTGAACATAATGCTCGAGCCGCCAGTGACCAGTGATGCCGACGAGGAGGAGGACGGTATGACAGACCTGCGCCCGGAGGTGACGGGGCTGATCTGGAGTCAGGATCTCAGGGTGCAGGAGGTCCGGCGTCTGCTCCAGAGCTCCAGACCCGTCCGGGTCAATGTGCCCCACCTGCCTGAAGTCAGTGACCATGAGTACATTGAGGAGAAAGAGAACAAGTGAGCAAGCTCAGTCTGACACTCTTAAAAATAAAGTCCTGTACAGGTTATAGTGATGCACTGATGGGGAAATTTGTGCCCGATACCGATAACCGATATTAAAGGAGTAGTTCACTTTAAAAAAAACTTTTGCGGATAATTTACTCACCCCCATGTCATCCAAGTTGTCCACGTCTTTCTTTCTTCAGTCGAAAAGAAATTAAGGTTTTTGATGAAAACATTCCAGGATTTTTCTCCATATAATGGACTTCAATGGGGTCCAAACGGTGCAAGGTCCAAATGAGAGTTTCAGTGCCGCTTCAAAGGGCTTTAAACGACACCAGACGATGAATAAGGGTCTTATCAAGCGAAAC
This sequence comes from Pimephales promelas, assembly GCF_988280905.1. Taxonomy (NCBI): domain Eukaryota; kingdom Metazoa; phylum Chordata; class Actinopteri; order Cypriniformes; family Leuciscidae; genus Pimephales; species Pimephales promelas. Next base: position 3,422,698 of record NC_142779.1, on the reverse strand, counting down.
GATCGCTCATTTAAAAAAAAAAAAAAAAAACTTTAGGTTTTATAAGCACAAATGCTCGCCTTGCTCTGTTCTGTGATTAGCGTTCGTGACTCTACTGTTCGAACTCGTTCATCAAAATTAACAAATCTTTTTTAGAGTCATCTGGTTCATTCAATGAACGAAATGAACGTAATGACTCGAAAAAAGATTCATTCATTTTGATGAGCGCTACAAAATCAGACATTCATTTTTTCAACTCGAAACATTTTATTTGACTCCCTAGACTCTTCCCAGGCTTACCGACCTTGACTACAGAAAGAAGCATTATTCACGAGTTGTTTTCCACAGCATTTGTAGATTAAAACTTGAAACATGAGAGGGTGACAAAAAAGAGATAAAAGGGACAATATATCTGAGTCTTCTACCAAGAGTGTGATGGAAGGATCTCGGTAGTTATCTAGTTATCTGGCTATGACTTCATGCGCACTTCTTCACTCTTCAAATACATAACCCTTTAGCCTTTATATAAGCAATATACAGTGTTTATTGACTAAAGAAAACGCTGTACTTATTCAAAGAAGTAGTTCTTTATTTACCCTTGGATTACAAACAGGCAGGGTTTATGAGGTTGTACAGACATTTTTTGATTATTCAATGAAGTTACGATGTATACTAACAAGCTTTTTTAATAATTTTCATTGGTTAAATGTTTGCAAAACCCACATACAGGCATCAAGGGTGACCAATTAATGCATTAAAGAAAAAGGACAACATATATAGAGAGAGGGTAGGATAGGTTTCTGCCCAACAGTGACGTTATGGAAATCTTTAAAAAAAAAAAATTAACATTGCTCTTATTTTTGTTGCAGACTGCTACAGTTGTGCCAGCGCACCATGTCTCTACCGGTGGGCCGAGGACTCTTCACACTCTTCTCATACCACCCTGTGCCAACCGAACCACTCCCTGTGCCCAAACTCAACCTGACTGGTACTCTCATAAACCACCACCCATGCTTTGAAGTTTTCTAATGAATACTTTTACAGCGCTACCAAGACCCTGTTGAATTTCATTGCCAGTATCTGTGCCCAGAAGATGCAAATTTCCAACCCTTCCCACCACAGCGTTATATCTTTCACTCTATCTTCAACGATTTCATGTCAGTTAAAGAGAAAACGTTTTCCCAGGACCCTTAGTGGTATTCTTCATATGTATACCCAGACCTCCAATGCTCTGTTAACCACTCTCAAAAATACATTTAGGCCTAATTTAAGACATATATTTGAATTGCATATACAATTTTCATCCATTTTGGATGTAAAACTTGAAATGCATATTGGTCAAATCAAACGGGTAAGATGTTTTGAAAAAAACTGCATGGTTTATTTTTTAACTATTTGCATGCATTCGATTTTTTTGTTGTTGTTGTTGTAGTGTATAATCATATTTTCAAAATGCATTTATTCAGTTGTGGAGCAAGCAATAGGCCTATTAATTTAGTCAAAATATATGAGATTTAAACAAAGTTAATGTATTGATGATAAACCAGTCCCTCCAGGATTTCACGATTTTTTTGTGTGATTTTTGCGATCAAAATGACTGATTTTGTGGTGGTAATTTCCAAAAATGTGTGAAAAAATTAGCGATTTATATTTAACATTTACCATAATAGTATTCAGTCCTTCCAGAAAAACACTGAGTTTTTTTTTGTGATTGTTGCGGGCAAAAATTGATTGATTATGCGGCCAGTTTTCTTTAAAAATGCGATGGAATATGTGGGATATTTATGCAATTTTACGCGATGAAATTGCTGGAATTTACAAAAATTGAGGGAACTTGCAAAAATTGCGGTTTGATGAAAAAGAGAAAAAAAGTGATTCCCCCAACATCCTGTTAATATAAGAGTCATTTCTTATTACTTCCTTTGATAAACAAGCATACTACATCATAGAAAGTGCTGGGAATATTTAATTTCTCATCTTGTTTTATTTCAGACTGTAAGAGTGTAAATAAGGTGTGGCCCCTTTAAGAGCTGCGCGCTCCCTGTTGAACTGTCGAACACCCCATGTGTGCGGGTAATTTCTGTTTGATGCTACTACTTTTATCTTATGTTGTTTATTAAGTAACGATGTGACAGTAGAACGTTCGACAGACAGTTATACGAGTTCGATTTGTGAGACGTCAATCGCCTCCGTGAGTCTGTCTGGCGTCGCGTAATTGCGTCACTTCATAACGTTCCCATGGAAACGGGGAAATGGCTGCTCTTATGTGAAGCAAACGCAACATTTTTCAACTTTCTGCTAAGATACATGTGACTTTTTTTTGCAACGAAAATGCGAGGATTATGAAATTATGCAATTACCCATATATTTTGCACGGAAATCGGCAATTTATGCGGCGAAAGTGAGGCGTATTTGAAAAAATGCGGCCCCCGCATAAATATGCGGACTTTGGCTGATTTTGCATTGAATTCAGCGATCGCATAATCGCGTTTTTCTGGAGGGACTGATAAACCTGGTTGTGTATTTAAAACACAGTTAGATTATTAGTACTATAACAGAAATCTTACCCGTTTCATTTATGTGTGACTGACACATGCATCACATTTAAGATTATTACTTTATGTTAAATCTATGTAAAACAAATGAATGGAAACACTCTTGCATTGTGATGTTGAGTTTTGCACAGAAAACTGTGAAATTTTAGTTAATGCTTTAGGGTGTCATTTTATAAGAAACCTCTTCCTCTGCAGTTTACTAGCTACTTGCTACTCACTTCCCCCTGTAAAATGCACCGTTTTTTGATGTGCTATCTTTGTTAAACCCAGGAAGCCATGCAGTATCGTAGTAACCAAACTCCCGTCTCGTTTTATCTTTTCAACCAGGCCGTGCTCCTCCCAGGAACACCATGGTGGACCTGAACAGCGGTAACATCGATGTGCCGCCCAACATGACCAGCTGGCCCAGCTTTCATAATGGAGTGGCGGCTGGTCTTAAGATCGCTCCTGCTTCCCAGGTGGAGTCTGCATGGATTGCCTACAACAAACCCAAAAGTGCTGACCTGGCTAACGAGTACGCTGGCTTCCTCATGGCCCTGGGCCTCAACGGCCACCTCACCAAACTAGCAACACTTAACATCCATGACTACCTCACCAAGGTCAGTTACAGCCTCAGATGGGAGGATGATTATATTGTGAATGAAGTTCTGACTCGGCGAATGGGCATCGGGACTAATATTATTTATAAAAACAATACTGGACCCTAGAGAGTAACATCGGCCTTGTTGCCCATGTATATATAAATGTGAATGTTCATCAATCGGAATGATTTAATTCCTATTGAAACAAAAGGCTTCCATGTAAACTTAATAATAATAATAATAAGTAATAATTTGCATATTGTCCACCCACACATTTCACTTTTTTTTGTAATAAACAACTGCAAAAATAACACCAAAATATAAGACATCCACAGATGTTCCCAATAGATAACCCAGATAACGTATCCCGTACAGCATGTGACGAAACCAAACATTCATGTGTAGCTAACAGTATGATTCACCTTAGATTACATGAGTCACCTGCCCTTATCTATAATGGAGATCTATGTGGGAATCAGGAGTTGCAGGCGATGCTAACTCTAGTGGTTATTCAGAAGAACAAAACAAGACCAATTTAGCGTAATGGCCTTCAATTGAATTGAAGAAGTTATTAGAAAAGTTGCCTTTCGCTTAATGAGAATTGGACACTCTGTGATGAAGTAGTCTCGAAGTGGGCTGGACTTAATTGAACTCCTTTTTAAAGGACAATCTCTCGTGCTAATGAACCTAGAGATCGTCGAGGCTCTTCCTGAAAACCGAAGATCTCATCTTCCTCTTCCTCCTCCTCCCCTAATTCTCTTATCTCGCCATTCTTAGCATTGGAGCTGTCAGGTTTGCATGTTTTCTGGGGTTTTTGCTCTCATCCTGTTGTTTTTCTCACATGAAAGTCAAACGTAGAGCTGAGTTTCATTCTGACAGTTCACAGGGCAGTAACGTGTGCTGCTCTCTCATTTCCAGTCAGGCCAGGCTTTGTTGATACTTTCTGTGGTCGCCGAGCATATCTGTAATCTATAAGCTATATCAAGCCTTTAGCTAGTTTGGTGTTTACACTGCCCGCTCACACTGAGATCTGCGGCCAGGCTTTCTAGACTCTGATAGTACTCCTGCCTTTTTACAAGAATCTGCCAGAAAAACATCCTGTTTTACTTCATGCACATGCAAAAATGAATGAATGAGAGCGGTTTTAATGAATGAATAAAGTGCTAATGTCAGTCCCGAGGTCGCATAGCTCACTGCAAGTTCATTCTTTGCTTGATTGGAGAGAGTGGCCTAAAATGGTGCTCATTCGGTTTTGGGAGCGTATTATATTTATATTACTAATTAATGAAATATAGGATTAGGGTTGTGCCGATAGACGATAGTATCGTGTATCGACGATAGTCTGACATATCGCCGATGGCAGATGCCTTTGACGATATCAATACGATAATTGGCTCGTTTTACCATAATTTATTAAATTATTATTATTAGGCCTATTATTATTATTATAAATCTAGTATTGTTATTAAATGAATATTTGGAACTACAATTAATTTGCCTTGCCTAAATTTACAACGACATCACCTCATAACAATTGCAACAACACACGCACTAATGAGGACTCCTCTAAGAGAATGTTTTTAAAACAGACTAAAAAACATCCCACATCAAAATTCAATCGCAAGGTGATCCATTCACAAATTATCAAGTGTGCTCGTTTTAACAGACGCAAAATTCAATTTCCTACAGATCCAAGATGAAAACGGCATCGTTGTTCGTCAGTATTTGTTTCTGTAACACATTAACAAAACGTTTAATGACACTAACACTAAAAACAATACAATTACTAAATAGTATTAATAATAATATCACTAAAATAGTATTATTACCGTTATCATCGTCGTCTCTGAGGGAACGCGGCGTTAATGCAGATGCCGAAAGCAGTCCGTTTTTACTTTCACTTTCAGAGATTGAGCGCGTTTACATGCGACGACGTTCTTAACCTGATTATGTTGAATAAACTTGACAATGCATGTGGTCATTAACGTTTCCTTTATCAGAGTCAAGTCATAAGTATAAGTATAAACCGATCGACTCAGCTAGACGTTTGGCCCTTGCTCTTGTTTCTATCGGCATTTAAAACACATTAACCCGCGTACTTCGTGCTTACTGAAGTGCGCAGAGAGCGCACTGGTAGGGGGGCACATATCGCAAACTCCGACTCTTTCTGACCCAAGAAATTATTAAAACGTGTTTTCATCTCGTGCAGAAATAGACCAAAATCCTGCATGTAATGGCATGAGAATAGGCTAATGTGTCCGTAAATTTCCCGTTGACAAACAAAAGGATTAGGATCTCTTTTTTTTACTTCACTATACCAGGAAATAACCTGATCCTATTAATAAACACTCCACCTTTGCTAGCAAAATAGAAAAAAGATTCTCGTATATAAAACGAAGTAGGCTAATAAAACAAGCAAATTAATGAGTAGGCTGAATAATCAAGTTAATAATCAAATAAGTTAGCCCCGCCCCCTCACGATAATATCGTGTATCGCCGATCTCACAGGCTGACGATAGGACGATATGAAAATGGAGCATATCGCCCAACACTATATAGGATTATTATAATGTGGGCTATGTTGCAACAAATGAACATGTTATGATGACATCTTGTCTCCTCTGACTCAGGGTCACGAAATGACAAGTATCGGGCTGTTGCTGGGTGTTTCTGCTGCTAAACTGGGCACCATGGACATGTCCATCACTCGTCTGCTAAGCATCCACATCCCGGCACTGCTGCCGCCCACCTCCACCGAGCTCGACGTGCCTCACAGTGTGCAAGTGGCCGCTGTGGTCGGCATCGGTCTGGTTTATCAGGGCACCGGTCACCGGCACAATGCAGAAGTGTTGCTGGCAGAGATCGGTTAGTATGCGTGTTCAGAGCTGATAATCTTGAATGGGCACAAATGAGAACGAGTATTAAAGGGATATTCCACTTTTTTGGAAATAGGCTCATTTTACCACTCCCCCAGAGTTAAACAGTTGGGTTTTACCGTTTCCGAATCCATTCAGCTGATTTTTTGATATTTAGAAGAATATCAGTAACCAGACAGTTTCTGGTCTCATTGACTTCCATAGTGTATTTTTTTCCTACTATGGAAGTCAATGAGACCAGAAACTGTCTAGTTACTGATATTTTTCTAAATATCCAAAAATCGGCTGAATTGATTCGAAAACGGTAAAACTCAAGTTGTAAAATGAGCCTATTTCCAAAAAAAAGTGGAGTATCCCTTTAAGATAATAGTTTTATATCTGAGACTGTAACAGCTGTGTGTCCTTCCCAAGGACGTCCACCGGGTCCTGAGATGGAGTACTGTACGGATAGGGAGTCGTACTCTTTAGCAGCCGGACTGGCGCTTGGTATGGTCTGCCTCGGGGTGAGTGTGTTTCCTAAGCATTTACTGAACGTTATCTTGAATGCTCAGCAACAACAGAAACGATAAATCCCTAAATGATCCATTTGCACCAAATAAAATGAACGCAAAGTATCATTATTGTCTTCGATTATGTGCAGTGTGTACTTGGATTGGGCGATGTCTATCAATTTGACATCAGACGATGTCTATAGTGAAACATCGCGATGGACGATGATATCGGGAGGGAGTCGGGGGAGGGGGTATTTTCGTAACTTTCTCATAATTTTCACAACATATTTTCCTCTATATCTTATCAGCAATTTCGAATTCGGCACGCTCTGCAGCAGCTGAGCACAGAGCGAGTCTATGGAGCGAATGTACAGTGATAACCACATAATATTTATTTTAGGTTACAGACATTTAAAAACCAGTATATATATATAATATATAATAGCAAGTTTGTAAAATACACAATGGTGTCTATGGAAGCAGAAATAACAACCCATTCAAATATTTGACGACGGTTTTTATTCATATCAGAGAGACACAGTTTAAATGATTAGAAAGTCAACTCTATTTTTCTGGGCCACTTACTTTCATGTATTTCGGGAGAAACTGATGAATTCCCGCACTGTAATACATTCAACAGACAGAAATGTCTGATCTGCGGCCCAAACACGGTGCCCATCTCACGTTACAGATCAAGATTTTTTTTCTTTTTTTTTTTAAACGACAAAACAGACTCACTTGCACATTTGAGAATCGGAATATAAGATAGTTCATCATGAAATGTTAAGCAAGTCACAAGTTAAGCAAATATTTCGAAATAAAAGCGCTAAATGTGCAATAGAGCGCTATTTTGGCGGTGGTGAATCACATTCCAAGCATACGCGTCACCATGAAAAACAGATGTCTGTCAGCCATGATATCGTCCATCGGCCCAACCCTAGTGTGTACATACCAATGTGTGTTTCTAAAAAGTCAATGTCAAATTTGTTGGAATTTTAAGCGCATTGCAGTGGATAAAAACGAAACTTCAGGAAACAACAGTGACGCATGTAGTAGACAGTTGGTGCGTCCCAATTCATGTACTTGTGCATAATTCTGTGATGCACTTAATTAACCAAAAAATATATATACTGTAAGTGTGGAATGTTGGACACTTCTTTCACTCAACCATTGCATCTTTAATTACGTAACGGAGGGGGAGGAGTTGAATGAAAAAACAACCTTATGAAGTTCATACACTAAACAGATTTGTATTGAGTACATAGTGTAGAGTGCGTCATTTGGGACGCAACTAGTCATGAGGACTAAAAAAGGTCAACAGTGAATATTGACAATAAATATAGACAATAGTACAAAGAGTAAAAACAGAATTGACAGTTAAACATGTAGGTAATGAATACATACAGAGTTGCAGCGGTGGGATATGTTTGACTTGTAAGAACTAAGTAAATAATTTGTATATATATATATGAAGTTATTACTGTTATTAAGTAAATATAACGTATACTGTACAGTATTGCACAGAAATTATGTCAGGGCTCAACATAAAAAAAAATCCCCACTGGCCCCCGGGGCCAGTAGATCAGAGTTTTGCTGGCCCCTTCTATATTTTGACTGGCCCAGAAAGAAATACAAGGAAAATCACTTTTACATTAAACTGTATTTATTGTATACATTAAGATTAATCAAAACAGTGAAGGAAGTTCAGGAATTAAGAGAGAGACCCGGGACACATACAAAAAATAACCTAATTTTAGCGTCCAGTAGATTATTTGTCAATACCTGCTCTCTCCTCATCTCGATCACTCTCTCTCTTTTTCCCTCAGTCTCCTCATCTTACTTATTAAAGCTAAAGTATTCATTCAAGAGCAGTGAGTGATTTTCTTTTTGCCTTTAGTTGTTTGATTCGCAGTAATGTCGCAATCGTCCGCATATTAGACTGCTTCCCCTTTAAGAACGAGTGCAGATGTAAGTCTACTACTGATGCACCATATTTTCTCCCAACTATTTCCACAACTGCGCCCATTTTAGACATAAACTGTTTAAGTGAATCTCCAAGCCAGTCATTTTGACACATTTTTGTGTACATTTGATCGTTTAGACGCGCACATGAAGCCCAAAGTATATACTTATCTCGTTGCGGTCAGTTTCGCAGCGTGCACCACATCGGGAACAGCATCTCTTGCGCTTTTTGTGTTTTTAATAGCTCTTTTTATTATTAAACGCGCCCCGCAATTTAGCAACAGAAGTGACTGCATTTTACAACAATCATCGATCGTGCTGATTCTGTATTAAAGTTTGAGTTAAGGAGAAATGACAGCGTGCTACTGTACTGCTGTGATGGTAAGGACATTGCGCTAGACAGAATGCAGGTTTTAATGGTTTTACCTCAAATATATTCTATAATCTTTGGAAGCTGAAATCTAAAATAAAATCATATTATTATATCACAGATCTAAAGTGTATAACTTGAATGTTTAGTTCTGTCCTCCGTCAGGTGTTGTGCGCGCTGTGGCACCGCGTGAGATCTCTCTCTCTCTCTCTCTCTCTCTCTCTCTCTCTCTCTCTCCCCCTCTTCTGGACTGCGCGAATAGCAAAATGCATCACAGACAAATGGTTTAATTTTATTATATATAGGCCTAGACATGGCTGGCGACTCAGCGAGATGGTTAATTTTTTTTATAGCAATAATAAATGATAGCCTACATGTAGGCTATTTCTCCAGCGACAGCAATAACAATAACGTCCGAGCTTATCGATACAGCGGTCTTTCAAAATTCAGTCCCGTTTAATACCGAGTACCCATCCATCCCTAGCAGGTGTACTGTGTTTTCCATGACTCTAGGAATGTCCAGCCTCGTAGCTCTTTGGCATTTTAACATTGACACTCTTCGCGCCACACTGTGTATGACGTTTGCTGTTTGTTTTGCTGATCGCCAGTTACTGGCCCGCGCGGGCAAGTGACAGGCCAATCAACTAGCCCGACATACTCTTTTACTGGCCCCGGGCCATCGGGCCATTGCTTATGTTGAGCCCTGCTTATGTAATAGAAAAGATGTTATGTTAGAGTGATGTTATTGATGCGTTTGTTTCCACTTTAAGCAGGATAGATTCTGATTGGCTGTAATTTTTTTATCATTAATCAGCTGAAAAAAAAAATTCTGAAAGTGATTCCAATGATATATTTTCTCTGTGCCGTTATCATTATAGTTGTGTCGTATACTTTGCTATTCTTTTATTTTTAGAACTATATCTGGGAGATGCACGATACTAAATTTCTCCGCCGATACCGATAGTTTGATTTTTCTCTTAAGAAATCAAATTTTGTACAATACTTTAATTTTAAAGGTTAAAATTAACAACAGAGCCCAAACTATTATATTCAGATGCTATTTATTTTCGGATATAATAAAAACTGAAATATTTGTATACAACTCAGTTGCACATAATTTCATAAACACTCGTTTTCATGACAAATGTTTTTAAACATACACTAACAGTAAATAATCTCCACTCTAGTGTTTTTTTTTTAATTGCTAACTAATGAACTGTGAACGTTGAATAACTTTCCTAAGGTAAATGCAATGTTACATATAGCTGTTGCAATATGCAATGCAATGTTACATATAGCTGTTGTAATATGCAATGCAATGTTTTGACGTCTCTCCGCGGTTGAAACACAGATTGAGTGATTACATGAGTCATGATTAATTTTGGTAAGTTGTACACTGTATCTTTCAACATACTTTTTAATATTGATGCATGTTTTTTCATGCTAAAACTTGTGTTAAAGTGGAAGAAAAGACTTAAACTGACTGGGGCACTACAGCGATCTGTAATATCTGATATTTAAGTGCATCAAAACACCATTTATTGTTTGACTTTCGTAATAAAATGGACAAAAGGGAAAATCCACGGCTCTGGCTTGAACTACGGGCGCTTCATACGGTCCAACAAAACCTGCTTTTATGTCCCTGACTGTTGATGTGTTATTGTCATGTTAACTTTGACACCCTGAATTTCAACAAGAGATTTTCTTCACACACAGTATTTCAGAGTAATACACAGAGTTTCAGTCTGACACATTTTACCGCCCCCTATTGATTGTCATGATATAATCGGCCCTGATCTTCGGCTGTTTTTAAACAAAAGCAAAAAATAATTGCTTTTTTTGAGGCGATACAGATTATTGGCTGTGTATGCCTAATATCTGGTTATAGTTACTGTCCTTGGTGTGGTAGTGCACTATTAGGAGTTAGTATTTATAAAAAAAAAACATGCTAGCTCATTCATGTGTGTATTTATGAGAGATGGGAAGCGTTATTCCCAGTTATTCCCACGCTTACCCAGCTGTTTGCTCTCTACTTCTCTGCAGCACGGCAGTAACCTGATCGGGATGACCGACCTGAACGTGCCCGAGCAGCTCTATCAGTATATGGTAGGAGGTCATCGGCGCACTCATGCTGGCATCAACAGAGAGAAACACAAGTCTCCCAGCTATCAGATCAAGGTGGAGTTTGACATTACCATCTAAGAGCACACACTCACCTAAAGGATTATTAGGAACACCTGTTCAATTTCTCATGAATGCAATTATCTAATCAACCAATCACATTGCAGTTGCTTCAATGCATTTAGGGGTGTGGTCCTGGTCAAGACAATCTCCTGGGGCCGGTTGCACCAACTGTGCGTAAGTTACAACTTAGCCTAGTTTTGACGTAAATGGGCACTAAGTTACAACTTACGCACTACTAAATATTTTTCCGTTGCACCATTAAACTTAGTTTAAACGTAACTCTACGTTCCAACTAAATATTTACGGCAGCCTCCGATCAGGAGTAACGGTCGGAATAAAATATCAGATCGATGAGCTGCATCAATAAGCTCTTCTTTTACCTGACCGACTTCATTTCTTTACACATATATGACAACTCGCTTACATTTTAAGAGAGAGGACATTATGTAAAAAGCACAAAGCCTTCCTAAACAGCCCCACTGTGTGCATCGGTACATGTTGTGCATGTCAAATATCCGTCATAATCAATAAACATAATTTCTTGTTTTTTTGTACCAATATTTGTTCATTGATGCTTATTAATTTCATTTCAAATACAGTTTCTGAATGTTATTCATATATAAAAACACTTATGTTATTCATGATCAAGTATCGTATTGAATGGCAACTTATTTTTACCGTTAGTAACGTGAGGCGTTCACGGCATTTCCACACAACTTCTGCTCACGCATTTGAAGGCTGCTATTGGTTCATCGGGGCTAAACGTCATATTATGCGACCACGCATTACTTTACGGTAGTGCTGTAGCGGCGCGTCGATTATTCGACGTCAAAATTGCGTCGACGTCATATTTTTGCGTCGACGCTTCTTTATTTATTTATTTTTTGCATGTTCCCGGCGGTACAGCTTGCCACACTCACGTGGGAGACCGAAACATTTCAGAATAGAGGACAAAGACAACTTGAAGTGAATGTGCTATCCATTGAATGAATCACAGTAAACAAACCCTTAAGAAAAGAAAATTGCAATTTAGATGCGCAAACTGGGTGCCGGTGTGGTGAGACGTACAAGCTTGGGCAGATTCGGCTTGATGTCGCTTCCGGATGCGGCGCCGGGCGCGCTGTTACAAAAAAAGGCGTACACACAGCCAGCCACAGTCTTGAGTCTTCCTGGTCTTGCGCACCCAACGCGTCATTTTTGCCGTGCGCACATTCGCGCTCGTGCGGACGTGTCGAGTACAAACAAGGCTTTACTCCGTGTCAGCACGCGCTCTGATCAGTAGGTGCACAAACCTCTCCCGATTCATCTCCATCAGTAGCCGCCTCCGATCGCACCACTAACTCCGCCTCCGTTTCCCTCCTCAGCTGATATTAATATTTAAACATTCTCTATGATAAAAAATGTTTGTAAAAAATATTTTAATAACACGGTTTTGGCGGTTGTAGAGTTATAATGATGGTGTTCAAATACATAACATTAGACTAACGTTAGCCAGCTTATAGTATCTTGATTCAGTATGCCAGTATTTATTTGAGATATTGTTTTTTTATTAATTGAGCAGCAGAAAAAATATTCTTTATATTAGTCGTCCAATTAGTCATTAGATTAGTCGACTAATCGATAAAATAATCGCCCAACTAATCGTTTAGTTAATAATCGTTTACCCCAGCCCTACTTTACGGAGAGTTCGCGACTTACTAGCTACGTTCTACCTTACGAACAAATGGTGCAACGGAATAAAGTAAAGAGTTAGTTACAAACTAGCTAGTAGTTACTAAGGCTCTAGTGTGGCCTTTACGTTACAATTTAAGAAAGAACTTACGAACGGCTGGTGCGACCCGACCCTGAACTCCAATCTGAATGTCAGAATGGGAAAGAAAGGTGAATTAAGCAATTTTGAGCGTGGCATGGTTGGTGGTGTCGATGAGTATTTCACAATCTGCTCAGTTACTGGGATTTTCACACACAACCATTTCTAGGGTTTACAAAGAATGGTGTGAAAAGGGAAAAACATCCAGTATGTGGCAGTCCTGTGGACGAAAATGCCTTGTTGGTGCTAGAGGTCAGAGGAGAATGGGCCGACTGATTCAAGCTGATAGAAGAGCAACTTTGAATGGGGATGTTTTCTTGGCACACTTTAGGGCCCTCAGTGCCAAATCGTGCATCGTTTAAATGCCACAAGCATTGTTTCTGATCAAGTCCATCCCTTTATGGCCACCATGTCCCCATCCTCTGATGGCTACGTCCAGCAGGATAATGCACCATGTCACAAAGCTCCAATCATTTCAAATTGGTTTCTTGAACATGACAATGAGTTCACTGTACTAAAATGGCCGCCACAGTCACCAGATCTCAACCCAATAGAGCATCTTTGGGATGTGGTGGATCGGGAGCTTCGTGCCCTGGATGTGCATCCCACAAGATGCGATCCTATCAATATGGGCCGACATTTCTAAAGAACGCTTTCAGCACCTTGTTGAATCAATGCCACGTAGAATTAAGGCAGTTCTGAAGGCGAAAGGGGGTCAAACACAGTATTAGGATGGTGTTCCTAATAATCCTTTAGGTGAGTGTATATTCACCTGGAGCTTTCTGTGTGCTGAGAATGATGCCACACCTCTCATGCGGGCATGCTTGACAGTTTATATTATTGTATGGGAAAGTGAGGGTATGTTCAGCAGCGCTAACGTGCTGTCTTACTATTTATCTGGTGACCTCAAAGTGAACAATATGTATGAACAACACTTTATATTCATGCATCATCTATATATATATATATTTATGCATGACATTTAATTTGAGTTGAGTTAACAAGAAAGGAAAGTAGAATTAGATTCAAATGAAATGTATATAAATTATCAAAGCATAGTATTTGAAATTGACTTCATATCATTGGTGTGAATGACCCATTAGTATGTTTTCATGCTCACAAATTATGGGCTATTTCCAGAAAATTTGAAATGCCATCTATTTGTATTTATTTATATCTCGCATGTTTCATTATATTTAATTAATACTTGTAAATGAATTGTGTTGTAGAATGCATTAGATAATAATATTCAAAAGACAACACGGATTAAATGCAACTCTTTTTATTAGGAGGGTGACACTATCAATGTGGACGTGACCTGTCCTGGTGCGACACTTGCTCTAGCCATGATTTACCTGAAAACAAATAATAGGTGAGTTTTATTTTTTTTATTCACTTACTTTTATTCCATTTCTATATGACTAAAGAACCACATCCTAACATTAAGATGTCATTTTTGTGCCACAAGCAGTCTTATTTTAGTATTATTTATATACTATTACAGTATTTATTAACATTTTGAATGGGCTTTTATTTGTATATTTTCATTTAAATGTTATTATGTATTTTATATCATAATATTTTTTTTAATGTCATATTTACTTTTAAATATATCTGCACAGCTTCTTCAGTTTTGGTTTTTGTCTTTTATTTCATAACTTAAACTTATTTTATTTCAGTTAGTTGGTGACATTTCTCATTTTAAAGATTCAAGTTTTTCATCCTATATTTAAATACTTTACTTTATTTCTTCTTTATTTCAATGACCAAAATCACATCATTTTAATAGTTTTAGTTAACAATAACATCACACCAGCTAAAACATAAGCATAAGCATAAGCAGCAGCAAACATATTATTCAAATATATTACGATTTAAAGCTCCTTCTGCCCTCTTTTGTCTTCCATTGTTGAGCAAACAGATATTCCCGCAGCATTGGTTGATCTAGAAGTTGTTGGGCCTCTCAAACAAATAGAGCAAGAGTCATAGTTTACACTCTTCAGAGTCAACTTACAAACTATAGTTCTCACTGTGCAATAAACCAGGATAAAAAAGAGGATTTTAAAATCCCCCAAATCACACACTTTACCTTTAATTAAGTATAAAATGTAATGCTTTGTCTCTGTGTAAAAAATGCAGACATCTTCCTCAGTTCTCGAGAGCAGTGGAAGATTGAAGCTGTCTTCTTTCAGCTCGTCTTTTACACCTGTCTCTCTGGACTCCTCCAGGTCTATAGCTGATTGGCTGAAAGCCCCGGACACCATGTTCCTGCTGGACTTCATCAAGCCTGAGTTTTTGCTGCTGAGGGTGAGAGAGAGCATTACAGGGCCGACAGCCTCCGGGCTCACAGGGACTTGCACATTAACACCAATCACACTTTTGACCTTTTTTTCCACTTTTAGGATTCTCATGTTTTATGATGGTGTTTTAGGACACATATGGGGTCATTTTAGCCTGCTGTGCTTGTTAACCAACAGGAAGGTCACTTCCTGTCTGGCACTGTTCCAAAACCTTAAAGACCCCATGTGGTGAAAATCAAATTCTTAAAGGGTTAGTTCACCCAAAAATGAAAATTAAGTCATTAATTACTCACCCCCATGCTGTACCAACCCCGTAAGACCTTCGTTCATTTTCGGAACACAAATAAAGATATTTATGATTGAATCTGAGAGCTGGATCAGTCCTCCATAGACTGCCTAAGGGACTGGCTCTTGACGGCCCATAAAGTCATTAAAGAAAAGCTTTAAATATTCCATGTGCCTACAGCGGCTCAATTATACGTTTATCAAGCGACGAGACTACTTTTTGTGCGAAAAAAACATAAATAACGACTTTATTCCACTATTCCATTACTTCCTTATGGGCGCATGCGCGAGAACTGAGACGAGGACGTTCTCATTCGTCTACTTCTTGTTACCGGCTGCTCACCACTTAGGAGTTTTACCGCCCCCTACCGTATAAGATGATGTGCTGATATAGCTGGAAGCGCGAAACTTTCTGTTTACAAGCAGAGGAAGATGCGTGCTGTATATACGCTTTTCAATTAGCGTATTTTCCGCACTATAAGGTGCACTTAAAAGCCTTTAATCTTCTCAAAAAACGACAGTGTTCCTTATAATCCGGAGCGCCTTATATATGGATCATCATCTTATACGGTAGGTGGCGGTAAAACTCCTAAGCGGTGAGCAGCCGGTAACAAGAAGTAGACGAATGAGAACGTCCTCGTCTCAGTTCTCGCGCATGCGCCCATAAGGAAGTAATGGAATAGTCGAATTAAGTCGTTATTTATGTTTTTTTCGCAAAAAAAGTAGTCTCGTCGCTTGATAAACTTATAATTGAGCCGCTGTAGGCACATGGAATATTTAAACCTTTTCTTTAATGACTTTATGGGCCGTCAAGAGCCAGTCCCTTAGGAAGTCTATCTAGGACTGATCTAGCTCTCAGATTCAATCAAAAATATCTTTTTTTATGTTCCGAAGATGAACGAAGGTCTTACGGGGTTGGAACAGCATGGGGGTGAGTAATTAATGACTTAATTTTCATTTTTGGGTGAACTAACCTTTTAATGTGGTTTTATGTCCATGTGCAAATTCTTCAGTCAACATTTATTGCTGAGTATTTTCTCCTTACAACTGCAGCGAACCAACGACTGTGTCAAAAACACGTTTTGAAATCGTTCAAAATAATATTATAACCAATCCCGTCATGAGGGAGTGGGTTTAGCATATCGTTAGCTGCTGCGAAGCAGGGGAGTCTCAAGAGAAGCCAGGTTATCCCAGTATATTTTTCTGTTGATATGAAAAATTGGGTACATTTTAGCAATATATCGGGCGAATTTTATATATGTATATTATCGGTACGATGTTGTGAGCTATATGCCTTTGTCCACTGGCGTTCTAAGCTGTTCAAAGCATTTCTGAATTTTAGAAGGCAGACTGAGATGGTGAACAGGAACATAGTTTGTGTAACATTAGCAAAACTTTATTAGCTGTTTGATAACATAGTCAAGTCAAAGGCTAATCATATTAATAACCGTTATGAATCTGACGTTGTAGAGAGCGATCTATAAAACGCATTACTATATACGAGCCTGTATAATTCGCTCTTCCACTTCTTCTGAATCGGTTCCTGGTTTAAACATATATGGCTGAATTAAACCAGTGTTTCCACTTGCCATCGTTCAGCGTTACAGTAAAATTGACCGAGTGGATCTCTGAACTGGCATTAGTGGAGGCAGGGCTAATTTGCATATTCATGGTTCCTCGTATGCTAAATGAAGCTAAGGGTGTAGAGTTACGTTCAAGCTATATTAAGGCATGAAGAATTGTATTATTTTATTTCACAGGAAAAAACATTTAAATATGTTATTTTGGTGATCAAAGATGAATTTTAATGGATACAATTATTTATTTATTTATTTTTTTTTTATTTAACAGTCAGACATACTTACAAACAAACCAACATAGTGCAGTAGTGAGCAATCTTGTAAATCCGTAAATTCCAGCAGTGACAAGAGTTATTTAAGTGTTTGATCTAAGTGTGTATGTGAGCGGGTGTGAGTGTGGGTATGTGTATGTGTGTGTATGCGTAAACAAAGTAACCATTTATTATTTATTACCATTGTCATTACAATCACCATCCCACTCCCCACTACCATCATACTGCCCATATTGTGTTGGTAGATTTTTATTTCCATCCTTCCTCCTATGGAACAATTGCCATTGTCAATCCTGTATAAAATAAAATAATTTATCATGGTATATAATATAAGATAATATAATATAAGATAACCTTCCCCCACATCTCATCAGTCCCTATCTTTTCCTATTTAAAAAAAAAAAAAAAAAAGGGGATACAATTATTGACTGCAGGGGAACTTTAATGCTGCCTTCATAGACTTCCAAAAGGTAGTTATGAATATGATGCCCTTACTTTATTTTAAATAAATTCAATATTGATTATTCTTGGCTGAGAAGTCAATCATATTTTGAAAGCATCACAGATGGTTGTTTATACTGGAATGGTATCAATAAAAATTATCTTATTATAATTTTTTTTTGCATTTTATTTAGTTTATCCCCCTTATTTTTAACGTAAGAGCTGCTTATTTTTTGTTTATTTTTTGCAATGAAATGTGGGAAATATAAATGTATTTGATCAATAATATAAAAAAATCAAGCCTTAAATCAAGTTGACGCTTGCATCTCTTGTCCAAGTTGAAAAAGGTCAACTTTTAATACGCTTTTTGTTGCACTCTCACATTTTAAATGCAAAACTGCTTTGTGTGATCAGCCCCTTGGATGGCATCTGGCAAGTAGGCAAGCTAGCTCTCTAGGTTTTGAAACAGAGCCATACAGCATTTAACCATTAAACATGAATGCTTCTAAAGAAAGGGGATGTACAAATATTTCCTTTTTGACAACTCGGCGTAAAATGTTTATCCATGTGTTTAGTAGCTTTGTCTTTGTTCTTTCTACAGACGCTAGCCAGATGTCTCATCATGTGGGACGAGATCGTTCCCAATGCTGATTGGGTGACCAGTAATGTGCCTCAGGTATGTTAGAGCTCTAACAAACTGCAGGGACTGATCCAACATTTCCAACTATTTTCTCTAGAGGAAGCACATTTTTGCCTCAGGTCATGTTTTTACTTCCCCATTCTATGTTAAGTTCACAGCAGGTTGGTCAAATATTTAGCAACAGTTGTGTTGTGAAAAGCAGAACTGTGTGGTCACTTCAGCTGTAATGGTGGTGTAAAGGTCATTGAGCAAGAGAGGCGGGAGAGGAAGGTTATTGAGATGTTTCAAAGTGTGTCTTATGTGCATAATAATAGTAAGGCGAATTCACTATGCAGTTTATCCATTCTATCTGCTTTAGAAAATCTCTGAACTCTGAGAGTGTTTTGTACAAAACTGGCTGTTTCCGTTAATCTAGTTGCTTTTATTTTCTTATTTTTGCATGCGAAAAAGAAAATACCAATCAGAATTCAGTATTCAAATATTGATGACGTCACGAACGGTTCGTTTTTGGAATGTTTGAATGCTGAACATTCTAGCGATGCACATCTTTGATCTTAAATTTCTTAGTTACATTTTCTTTCTTGAACATTTAATGAAACCACAAATGGACACAACTATGACCTTCAAATGGTCTTCGTTTCCTGTTTACACTTCTGGGCTTCGGGGTCTATACGAATACGACCCCAACAATTGATTGAGTAATTGTTCAAAAAATATACATTTTTAATCATACAAATAATATATCATTTTTTTTGTTTACTTTTCATCTATTCATTAACGCTGTGTTTTTGGAGATATAAAGTACTTTTGTATCCATATACCACACAATTCCTCAACTACGCCATTAGCTTGCATATGAAATATTATTTTTGTATGATGCATTGCATTTATACTAGATACAAGGCCTTCATTTCTGTGTAAAAATGTTCTGATTTATGCCAGATTTTTTTTTTGACACATGAAGGAAATATATGTATTTTTTTCAAATTTCAAATTCATTTCAATGTGGGGTCATATTGACCCCGAAGACCAGAACTGTAAAATTATTTTTTTTTACATACCTTCAGAACAACCGAATCAAGCCCAGTTTTTTGTGTGTGTATAAATAGATAATGTATGTACAATGTATGTAATGTACAAAATCTTATTGAGTAAAAGTCGATTGGGGTCGTATAGACCCCATGACCTGATTGAGGGTTAAATAAATACAAAACGTCTTCCATTTTACTGTGACTGGCTCCCAGCATTGAGCTTACACATTATTGGTCATTGTTAGTGAATTGAGATGACGTGACGTTGTTGTGTAGACTCTCTTAATACGATTAAAGCTAAAAATATGCATGTTTTCAGATCATCAAGGAAAACATTGGAAACCAGGAGCAGACGTCCGTCTCTGAGGATCTTAACATGGAGACCTTAGTGTGAGTAGGCATCCGATTCTGACTGATTTGTTTTTATGGTCTGGTGTGATTTGTAGGAGATCCTTAAGCCCACAGACTGTTTCTCATTGTGGAGGTGTTTTCAATAATGTTCCTCATGTCTGACTTGAATTTCCATTGACAGTCTGAGAGCTTTTCTTCCTTTGAGTGAAATAAAGTTGTCACTGTTTCCACAGTCAAGCTCATGACTATATAATTGCCGGAGGCTGCCTGGCCGTGGGATTCCGGTTTGCTGGGTCTGCAAATTCAGATGCTTTTGACTGCTTAGTAAGAGGACATTCACTTCCTCCTCACAGATTTGTGATTTATCTGAAATTTCTCTGAATATTCTGAGCGTTTTCTTTCTCCTTTAGTACAAATTTGCCCGAAATTTCATGCAGTGTCTGACGACCTCTACGGCTACAGTAGTAAGTATTTACTGGTGTTCATCATGATGTCATCAAAAATCTCAAAGTTCACACAACTTTCGATATCCTCCAGACAGGGCAGTATAACCTGCAGACGTGCTTGAGCATGGTCCTCTTGGCGGTTTCTATGGTCATGGCCGGTTCGGGGAACTTGAAAGTGTTGCAGCTGTGCCGCTTCCTCCACAAACGCACCTTTGGCGAGATGAACTACGGCTTCCACATGGCTCATCACATGGCCCTGGGCCTGCTCTTCTTGGGTGGAGGGAGGTTGGTTGAGTTTGAAATGATTGCTCCACCAACATCATTTATCATAACCCTGATATTTTTCATTCAAGCTTATTTTGAGTAATAATGCAAAAAGCCAGTGACTGATTAAGGTTGATTCATCAACTTAATTTTCACAAATGAACCCAACTTTTATTAATTTTGAAGCCAAAATACAGTTACCAGAAGTAAAAAGCTTAAAGGAGTAGTTCACTTTAAAAAAAAAAACTTTACTCACCCCCATGTCATCCAAGATGTCCATGTCTTTCTTTCTTCAGTCGAAAAGAAATTAAGGTTTTTGATGAAAACATTCCAGGATTTTTCTCCATATAATGGACTTCAATGGGGTCCAAACGGTTCAAGGTCCAAATGAGAGTTTCAGTGCAGCTTCAAAGGGCTTTAAATGACACCAGACGATGAATAAGGGTCTTATCTAGTGATAATGAATTGAAAAAATATTTTTTTAAGTCACTTCGTTCGTTGAATCAACCAAATGACTCGAAAAAAGATTCCTTCATTTTGATGAACGAGTTTGAACAGGAGAGTCACGAACGCACATCACAGAACAGAGCAAGGCGAGAATTTGTGCTAAACTTTATTTATTTTTGAACTGGCTGATCATTTCGCTAGATAAGACCCTTATTCATCGTCTGGTGTCGTTTAAAGCCCTTTGAAGCTGCACTGAAACTCTCATTTGGACGTTGAACCGTTTGGACCCCATTGAAGTCCATTATATGGAGAAAAGTCCTGGAATGTTTTCATCAAAAACCTTCATTTCTTTTCGACTGAAGAAAGAAAGACATGGACATCTTGGATGACATGGGGGTGAGTGAATTATCAACAAAAGTTTTTTTGAAAGTGAACTACTCCTTTAAGCTTTTTAATGTGCTTTAGAAAAAAAAAAACATTACTGGTGTGCATCTTGAGACAAAATAATGGCGCTGACATGTATGTAGATCTGTCAGTGCAAGTTGCTTTCAGTTAAAACAGTTCAAACATGGATTTTAGTCTGGGACTAGGCTTGAGCATTATCTGTGAAACCGGGAATACAAGTTGTAAAGTATGAGTTTGAATAGTTTTCTAGAGCAAGAGTACAAACACAACTAGGCTGTAAAAGTGGACTATTGAATAGATGAGTTTATCTGTTCAGCACAATGGCGTTAAATGTCCCCGGGCAAAATCTGTAGTCCAATTTAGCCTTTCAAAAAATCCATTCGCTTAATAGAACCGGAAGTTTCTGGGTTTAAGGCTCATTCCTGCAGCTCTATATTAAACTGTCCTCCCACACAGGCATGAATTATTTCTCAGGACAAAGGTTGTTGGTATTTGGCCAAGCAAAGCATGAGAACATGTCAGCTGAATATCATGCTATTTATAACCGCAGATAAAACACTATTGTATTTTTGTCCTCTGACTTTAAAAGTACGATAATAGCTTTTTATCATAATAGTTCCTCTGTCATGAAATCACTTCTTTATGTCCTTTGACCTTCTTTGCTAAATAGTGAATTGAAGGAAGTTTCCAAAAATGAATTCACTCATCCTCATGTCATTCACACTTCTACATATTCAGTTACATTCGGTCACACGATACATGAGGATCATCATTGATGTCAAATTTGCAATAATGCTTCTTCATGCAACATGAGAATCAACAACATGAGAATGACATGTTTTATTAACCCTCAGGTGCTTTTCGTTTCGGAGTCACACTTGTTATCTTACCGGTCAAAAGTGACCGGACACATAAAAATTAAATTTCCTCCATCCCAGTAAAACCAATGCAATTTATTTTTGTTCTATAATATTTTGAGACAATTTGATTGAATTTATTAATATTTATGCAATATTTATGGTCTATTTTCGCGATGGAAAAATGTATATATTTTTTTATATATATATAATTTTTTTTTTTCAAAAAAATATGAATGCAGTATTTTAGTTTAATATAGAGTCTCTAGGCCTTCAGAAAAAAAATGTTGTTCAAGAAAGTTAGCACCATCTGGTTCCAGTATAGAGAAAAAGCGTAGAATGATGGTGTAACCACTAGATGGCATGCACAACTCTCTATGGAGAAGCATATGAATTCCCCAGATGTTTATGAACACATTTTTTTTTTGGTGGATTTGAATATATAGTTGAAACAATCTCAAAAATGATTTTTTTATTTAAAAAGTTTTTTTATGTAAAAAATAAATAAATAAAAATGTGTGATTTTTTTTTTTTGTGTTTTTGTCAATTTCCCATTCATTTCCTATGGGGGTCATTTTTGACCAAAGACCACAAGTGTGACTATTTTTTTAAGACCACTTAGCATGCTCAGATCATGACCTCAATTTTTGGTGTATTCACATACACAATGCCATAAAAGTCACCGAGTTTCGTAAAAATTCCGATGAAGCTGTGATTTTTAAAAATTCAAAACATACTTTTTGTAATCAAAATGTATTGGTGTGTATGTGTATACAAGTGTGTTAGTATGTGTGTGTGTGTGGGTTTGTCCGTTTTGCACTCTAGATGTTGTCACCCCTTTCCTGCGGTGTACTTTTTTTTTTTTTTTTTTTTTAGAATTGTGGCCGATTTGTAGATTGCACGTACAAAAATTCAGAGAATTTTATTTTTTGTCAATTTCCCATTCATTTCCTATGGGGGTGTGACTATTTTTTTTACGACCACTTAGCATGCTCAGATCATGACCTCCATTTTTTTTTCTATTCACATAAATAATGCCATAAAAGTCACCAAGTTTCGTAACATTCCAATGAAGCCGTGATTTTTAAAAATTCAAGACAGAAATTTTTTCGGTCAGAAATGACCGAAGAGGACCTGAGGGTTCCAAATGTATCCAAAAATAATCCAAAAATGCCAGATGTGTCCCTATATTCATTTTGCTGTAGATTTAAAAAAAAATGCAATATAACAAATGTATGGAAACGTGTGTGTGTGTGATGCAGTGGCCAGTACACAGGCTCTTGAGCACTTTAAAAGCAAAATAATTTGACCTCTAACCAGGTCAATGAAAGGCACAGTAAGAGCCTCTCGTCCTGTCAGAACCTGTTCAAGTGCACTCTTCAACTCGGCCATTATTTTTAAGTGAGGCCTTTGAAAGAGCATAAATAGTACCGGTGAACAATGGATGACCAATTTCCCCCTCGCAACACAATTGCGTGTGTCACATGCACTCTGAAATATTGCCTCCTGGCACAATTGAATATGCAGCATGTGCGTCCATTGTTTTGCGCTAGTTTTCCAATGTTAGCTCACATGCATTGTTCGCTGATTTACGTTTCCCTCACTCAGCTGGTTATGTGCTGTCAGTCAAAAACCTAAGCAAGATCGAACATTTTCTGACATGCTTTTTTTTCCCCACAGGTACACCCTCAGCACCTCCAACTCGGCCATTGCTGCCCTCCTTTGTGCACTTTATCCTCATTTTCCTGCTCACAGCACAGACAACAGGTAGATGCTCATCAGTTGCTAACACACACACACACGTCACACTGAGAAAATATGTCTGTATTGTCTTCACTTCTGAGGAAAACCACTTTCAGTTTTACTGTAAATGAGACGTGTTACTCAGAATCGTGTATGTGTTTGTTTTAATCGCCGTGTCAACGTGTCATTTTATACATCAGGCCCAAAAAGTATTACACTTAAAAATGTGTGAATGTCTTCGCATTAGATGACAAAATGACAAAGCAAGTGGCATTCATTTCAATGTATGAGTAGAAAAATGATTTCGAGTTTGAAATAAATCAATGCATCTAAGATTTCACGACCGAAAGTACGGCTATATAATATGAATGTGTCTAGTATGAATGAATGCACTGCATATGTTGTTATGTGACCTACAACATAAGATTCATCACTTCAATGCCATTAACAAATCCTTTCAAATGGCATCATGGGATAGTAAAGTGTCCATCGGGTGTGGACTTCAGTCTCACTAGAAGTAGTATGTCATTCAAGGGCTTTAAGAATACTATAAATTCGGACATACTACTGTATTTGTATTTGTATTTATTTATTTCTTCGGTCAGTCATTTAGAAATCATGTCATAAATCATGTAACACAAAAAAGAGAGAGAAAAAAAAATAAAATAAAAATTAAAAATAACACTCAGCTCACATACTGTTTTTCACCTACTATATAGTGTTATAGTGTACACATGAAGTAAGCATACTACGCAGCAAAAAATGAGAGACTGCATTTCATTTCTGCCACTACCACAAAAAATAGAGATGGCCATAATCCTTTGACTTGATACGAACTGAAACGTGTTCTCCCGAGTTGCTAACTACAACCAGCTATGTGTCAGGAGACCCTGGATGGGTTTGGGTTTTTTAGGTTGGGACCAGGGCTTAACATTCATTTTGCTCACCAGCCATTCTGGCTAGTGGTTTTCCAAAGTTACTCACCTCTCAGCATTTTCAATGGCCACAATTTTGACATCTATACCATGTAGAAAATAGGGATGGGCAACGATTAATCGCGATTAATCGCATCCAAGATAAAAGTTTGTGTTTACATAATATATGTTTGTGTAGTGTGTATAATTAATTTGTATATATAAATACCCACACATGCATGTATATATTTAAGAAATATGTGCATGTATATATTTATTCACAATTAATATTATATATAAATATAAATATTTGATATATTAACAACACATTTTTCTTAAATATATACATGCATGTGTGGGTATCTATATATACAAATTAATTATACACGCTACACACACATATATTATGTAAACACAAACTTTAATTTTGGATGTGATTAATCCATAGTAGAAAAACATTTAGATATTTTAATATTATCTCATAATTGGGCAGCAGGTTTATTAGGCTGCTGTCACTTTAAGACCCGATGCACGGATCCATTATTACATTGTTACACATGCGTTTTCGTTCTCAACTGTTTACGTTCACTTGAAACAGAACACTGCATTTACGTGAATACTCACATTTTTAAATGATTGTGTGTGTGTATTTTACTGTTTAAGCGCAATAAGCAGCGAAAATAACACTATTCAGTACTGAGATGCGGCCTTATATGCGCACACATTGGCCCTCATTTATCAATCTTGCGTAGAAACGGGTGTATATTTTGGTGTAAGATTATGCTTACACTCCTCTCACTGTCTGATTTATGAAGATGTGCGTACCTTTGAAATCCAGGTGTACGCAATGCCTGCCCTTGATAAATCCCGCGGCCGAAAACGATCGTCATTAGAATAACACGCCCCTAAATATTCAAGTCTCCGCTCTCCCCACGCCCTTATTTTACACCCTGGACACAAAGAAGAGAAACTTCTCCGACGTGGAGCCGAAATGACCTATCACAATGCATTATTTTACAGCACGTCTTTTGAAATTAGCATTCAATTTCGAATCACGTCACATGTATAATAGTGATGATGGTGATGTGAAGTACCATTCATTCACATTAATAATTGCATGACAATTTGTAATAGTATTCTTCTTCTTATTATGATTTGCATTAATGATGCTTATTGTTATTTAGAAGAAGGATGTCGTTATTATTATTTCTATTATTATTATCATTTAAAAGAAGAAGAATGTATTTTTTATTATTTTGTCAGTCTGAATTATTTTTTGGTCATTGAAAGCCTTTCATTAGGCTTCCGAACCCAGTCCGTGCGCACCTGCCGGGGATAATCCTGAAACGTCAGGGTAAAGTGGGCTCGCAACTGAAGGAATATATGCTTAGGCTACAAATCAAATGCTTTGGTAAAGTCACACAAAGTCGACGTTACACAAAAATAAATACTGAAGTTTATAATTTCTATGTTGTTTTTTTGTTTGTTTTACAGTGGGTCATAATATATCATATCTTTTAGTTTGTCAGTGCGTTTTGTGGTGTTAGGAATTTTTCTGCGCATTTCCTCACTAACTCAAAACGTGCGTACACCACCTCCTGAGCTGGTGTAGGATTCGAGCGTGCCGTACGCCAACGTCCATATTGATAAATCTCAAACTCACCGTGGTTTTGAGTGTACGCAAGGTGTACGCTGGAAATGTGGTGTACGCACTTTTGATAAATGAGGGCCATTGTGTGTGAGAACAAAATCTGTGGGAATTAGTAAAATTATGCTCAATCCCAATCCGAAATTCAAGACCTGTAATATTCACCCAGAGTAAATTAAACGCGTGAGTGAGGAGAGGCGGGTTTGTGCGTAACTCGCTGTCGGAGAGAATCATGAAAGAGCAGCTGGTATCGTGTGACTGGTTGAAAGTATAAATCAGCTTTTTTTTGGGGTTTCTCCTAAACATATGTTCCTGTTCTTCTTTGAAGGTATCACCTCCAGGCGTTGCGCCACCTGGCTGTTCTCGCAGCGGAGCCTCGTCTGCTGGTGCCTGTAGACGTGGACACTCTCAAACCCTGCTACGCTCTGCTAGATGTCACCTACAAGGTATGTACTGCGCCACTTTATAGTTTAGATTATATCATTAAGGATGGATGTAACCTTCAACCTCCTTAAAAGTGCACTCCAAACACACACTCACGTTTCATGATCCCGTTTCTTTATTCAAATCATTTTTTCGTGGAAGACTGCGTAACTAGCTGGCTGCTCAACATCTAGCATGTGAAGCCGTTAGGCCACATCAAAGAGATTCTTGGGTGATAAACATGGCGAAGGACTGTTGAAGGTTGACCGTGGCGTCTGACCGTGTCTCTCCTGCTGCTTTGAGACGACTCGTCTTTTCAATTAAATGACGCCAGCCAAAGGAAGGGAACCAGCTGTTCACAGCAATTACAAAGATGTATTTGCTCACGCAGGCATTGAGTCACGCATAGCAGACGTATACATCGCGATGCAAGGCGTTAGCTTTCTAATCTGTTTGTGCATGCATGTGGTATATGTTTAATAGGAGACGCAGTGGTACGAGGAGACAACCGTGGAGTTGATGGCTCCCACCATGCTGCCTGAGCTTCACCTTCTTAAACGGGTAACAAATTAAATTTCCACTTCAAAGTATAGCTCATATGAACTCCCGAAATCTGACCTTACATTTTTTTTTCTCTTTGCATCCAGATTAAGGTGAAAGGTCCAAGATATTGGGAGCTAAACATCGACATCAGTAAAGGAACCCATCATCTGCAGTAAGTCTACATGTAGATTAACAGAGATTGAGTCAAACTAAACAGATTCAAGCTTTGCTCCAAAATCTGAGCTGCCTATCTAGACTGTATTTTGAGGCATTGTAGCCAAAGTCCAGATGCAAAGACTTGCCCAAAAGGTGGTCACTTTTTTTGTTGTTGTTTTTTTGCAATCTAATGAGCATCACATGCTCTTTAAAATAAAACAATCCCAGAAAAACAAAGACTCTGAAATGTTCACATTTTGCTCAGTATGGAAGTATTAATATAATAGATGAACCAAATTCAACTCTTTTACTGGAATTTGTGCATCTTATATACACGCACTATAATTTTTAATAATAGAAATTACATTTTATTCGAATGTTATACTTTTATTTAGCACGGATGCATTCAAATGATCAAAAGTGACAGTGAAGACATTTGTAATGTTACAAAAGATTTCTATTTCAAATACAAGCTGTCTTTTTATTAAAGAATCTTGAAAAAAATGCATCACAATTTGCACAAAAATATGAACCAGCCCAACCGTTTTCACATTGATAATAATCAAAAATGTTTCTTGAGCATCAAATCATCATATTATTCAGTGATTTCTGAAGGATCATGTGACACTGAAGACTGGAGTAAATGATGCTGAAAATTCAGCTTTGATCACAGGAATAAATTACATTTGACAAAACAGTTCCTTTAAATTGCAATAATATTGCAATATATTCTGTTTTTACTGTGTTTTTGGGCAAGTAATGCAGCCTTGGTGAGCATTTTGAAATGCACTTCTTTCAAACACATTAGGCCCCAAAAATTTGAACAGTAGTGCAGTTTTATGCTTCATGACATGCGGACATCTCAAACTACTCAATATCAGCTCTATTTGTCAGGACATTTTTAATATAACTCTGATTGTGTGATGCTGAAAGGTGAGTAAATTATGGGATAATTTTATTTTTTAGGTGAACTAACCCTTTAAAGGAGTAGTTCACTCTAAAAAAACTTTTGCTGATAATTTACTCACCCCCATATCATCCAAGATGTCCATGTGTTTCTTTCTTCAGTCGAAAAGAAATTAAGGTTTTTGATGAAAACATTCCAGGATTTTCTCCATATAATGGACTTCAATGGGGTCCAAACGGTTCAAGGTCCAAATGAAAGTTTCAGTGCAGCTTCAAAGGCTTTAAACGACACCAGACGATGAATAAGGGTCTTATCTAGCGAAACGATCACTCATTTAAAGAAATAAATAAAAAAGTTTAAGTTTTATAAGCACAAATGCTCGCTTTGCTCTGTTCTGTGATGCGCGATTCCTGTTTAAACTCGCTCATCAAAATGAACGAATCTTTTTTCGAGTCATTTGGTTCAATCAACGAACGAAATGACTCGAAAAAAAGATTTGAACGAGAGTCACGAACGCGCATCACAGAACAAAGCAAGGCGAGCAATTTTGGCCATAAAACTTCAAATGTTTTTTTATTTATTTTTAAATTTAAATGTTTCGCTTGATAAGACCCTTATTCATCGTCTGGTGTCGTTTGAAGCTGCACTGAAACTCTCATTTGGACCTTGAACCGTTTGGACCCCATTGAAGTCCATTATATGGAGAAAAATCCAGGAATGTTTTCATCAAAAACCTTAATTTCTTTTCGACTGAAGAAAGAAAGACATGGACATCTTGGATGACATGGGGGTGAGTAAACTATCAAGTGAACTACTCCTTTAAGTTGGGTTTCAATTAGTAATCTGCTTTAGAAGGCAGCTCCCCATGAAGAGAGCAAGCCAGCTCACAGGGTTTTGAAACAGAACTTAAAGTAAGAGTAGATTGAGTACATTCTGTTTTCTAGATCCATCTTATCCAGAGACGGCGTTCTCTACGTGAAGCTGCGTGCCGGACAGCTCCCGTACAAGGACGACCCTCAAGGTTGGAAGAGTTTACTGGCCCCAAACCTCAACAATAGAAGCGCTGAAGTTCGCACTTTTAAGGTCGGTCTGTGTGCCCGAACAAACTACTGTCCACAAACTGGTTTGGCCAAAGTCTGTCAATATTTACCCTGTCATACGTCTGTTTGTAAAGCAAGCATTAAACCGTTCATGCAAATACAGAGGATAAAGGCATAAAGATATATCCGGATGTTTGTGACAGTGTTCCTAATTGGATTAATGCAGCATTATGTGTTCTTTCAAACTCGTGCAAAGAATATTTTTCATGTCAATGAGCTATTTTTCCCTTCCCTCCCACTCTTTGGTCCGTCTCCTACGCAGCCCGAGGCCATCTCAACCTTCACCTCAGACGCTGCTTTGGTCTCCTTCGCCGAGTACTTCTGCAGAGCCTCGGAAAACATGAAGCATGTGAGACCATAAACATGTTGTTTTAAGGGAAACTGCTTGGTTTGTGCAGTCGGAAAAAAAGTGTTCATGTCCCTACAGAGCTTTTGCATTCGTAAGGATGCTAAATAGCTGTCAGAGACTAAATTTCACTCTACTGAGACGACTTGATCTTTTAAAAACTGTTTAGGTAAAGTGAAAGGCCTCAATTTACACACTGTAGTAATTCATATTTTCTTTTCATGACAGATGTTGAGTTTCCACATCAGTGTTTAGTAGAACAGCCTTTGGTTTATTTATTTATGGATTTTTAGAGGATTATTATGGGTCATTTTTATCTTAACAGAATATTCTGGGTTCTGTTGTACGTTTTATCGCCAGCATCCTTGAAAAATTTCATTGTTGAAAAATGATTATGGCCTCCCTTAGTTGTCATAAATACACTGTAAAAAATAAAACCGTGATTTTTACGGTAAAAATCGGCAGCTGTGGTCGCCAGAACTCGAAAAATACGGTAGCAGCGTTATTGGTTTTACAGTCTGAACTTAAAATTTACAGTAATAAACCGTATTTCATTATCTGATATAATGTTAATTTACTAACTTATTGAAGTATTGGTATCTGTTTTGTACCATTGTAATACACTGACACCTAAGCAGCTTTTCCACAAGAAAATGAATACTTAAATAAAGAAGCTGCACAGTGTCATTCACACAAACATTAAACACCATCATGGTAACACACATTAAAAAAATAAAAAAAATGCAATAAACATTAATTTAACAACATCAAATGTAACATAAAATCTTAAGATACAAAACTGATTAGAAAGGAACCAAGAAAACTAGTTATTTCAACAAAAATACATAAAATGTGAAGCGTCACTAGGAATTGTGGGAATGTCAATTTATGGTTTTTCACTGTAAATTATACAATTTACAATCTTTTTCAATTTCAAAAACTGTACATTTAATGGTATTTTACAGTAAAATGACATTAAATGTACCATGAGATCTATCACAGTTATTTACCGTATATTTAAACAATTAACAGTTTTGCACTGTTGCATTTTTACAATGTAGTCTTTTACCATTAAAATCACAATTATTTTTTACTGCGTATAAGCAAAAATATGTGAAGAGCATTATGGAATGGAAACTTGTCAAGTTTTGAGGAAAATTGATATTTTGGATCCAAAATTGGTCATTTGTGTGATTTGCAGTTTCTAGTTTTAGTGCTTGAAATCCAGGATTGCATTCTTTTACACATGAACAACTCATGATCTGGTGACCGCTTACGCCCCATCCATCTTCCCAAATTGGAATTACAATCAAAATAATACAACCCAAAATTTCCTTCAAAATAAAAGCTCAATGGATTATATTTGAAAGCAAATAAATGAAGACATCCATAAATATCCATGAATTAAAAAAAAAACAACTATATGGAGTCTAGGGTAAGTTTTTCCCCTATATTCACTTATAAAACTTCCACTAGAAATGTACATTTTAAAGCTGTCCCATCTTTCTTGTCCTTGAGTTTGCTTTCCCGAGCAATGAAAGTGGCGAAGCATTACACCAGGATAAACGTTAAAATAAAAAATGACTGAATATGAGACCAGTTTGATTAAAATCTCGTCACATCATGACCATGTGAAGTCGGTCAACTGATAACCTTTACATGATACAGTATGTACAATGATACTTGAAAGGGGTTGTATATATGAAGAACAAACAGAGGAATTATATTAAGGCATACATTGACCAGAGTTAACTTTACATGTTTAATAAAACACATTTTTGAACAGGATAAAAAAAAATGTCAAATGATCTCCATTGAACTCATGGACATCTGGACACCATCTAGTATGTTGGCAAATACAACATACAATAATGCAACTCGCCCCTTCATTGTGTATAAACAAACGGGAAATGTGTTTATAGTAAATAATGAAACCACAAATGAAAACTTTCAGCTTCAAAAGTATAACCGTAATACATCAAAGTAGGTTTATAGTCATTTCTTTCCCACTGTATGTGAAATGACTTCTGATATTCTAATAATAAATCATCTTAATACTAGATGAATAGTACGTTTAAAAATGACATTTCTTGTATCATTTTTTTCATTGTAGCTTAATAAGGATTCATGTGAGCTACTTTAAATACTATCTAAAATTACTTATCTTATGATGCCTTACAGTGGATGTCACAATAGCTATAAATATGAATGAATACAGTAAACATAGGAGTAAATATGACCCACTTTGCTGCAACGCTTCCCTTATGTGGATTACAATAAACACATGAACTCAATGTAGTAATCCACTTCATCCCACTGATGCACTTCATACACTCTGAAAAATGCCAATTGTGGGTCAAATATGGACAAACTCAAACATTATTTTTAAAAAATGTAACCCAATGGGTGGGTTTGTCCATATTTGACCCATATTTGGGTTAAAACAACCCAGCATTTTTAGAGTGTAGGCATGAAGTTAGTAAATAAGTGAAAGTTCATGTATTGCTGGTTGCTGTAGTTCACACATGCCGTCTTGTTTGCACAGAAGCAGGAGACGGTGGCCTTATTGTCAGCAATTCTGTATGAATGTGTGACACAGGAAAACCCAGAGATGCTGCCAACACACATCTCTATTGACCAGGTCAGTTACAGTAAAAATAGCATTAACAAAAAATGAAATGTCGACAAAAAGTAGTTCACTTTAATAAAAGCTTTTGCTGATAATTTACTCACCCCCATGTCATCCAAGATGTCCATGTCTTTCTTTCTTCAGTCGAAAAGAAATGAAGGTTTTTGATGAAAACATTCCAGGATTTTTCTCCATATAATGGACTTCAATGGGGTCCAAACGGTTCAAGGTCCAAAAGACAGTTTCAGTGCAAACTGTTCAAAGGGCTTTAAACGATTCCAGACAATGAATAAGACTCTTATCAAGCGAAACGATCACTCATTTAAAAAAAAACAAAGCTTAAGTTTTATAAGCTCAATCTTCTGTGATGCGCGTTCGTGACTCTCCTATTCGAACTCGTTTTTTTCAGAATGAACGAATCTTTTCCTGAGTCAACTCGTTCATTTTGTTCGTTGAATGAACCAAATGACACGAAAAAATATTTGTTCATTTTGATAAACGAGTTCAAATAGGAGCACGAATGCGCATCACAGAACAGAGCAAGGCGACCATTGAGCTTATAAAACTTGAGCTTTTTTTTTTTTTTTTAAATGAGCGATCGTTTCGCTTGATAAGACCCTTATTCATCGTCTGGAATCGTTTAAAGCCCTTTGAACAGTTTGCAGTTTGCACTGAAACTCCCATTTGGACCTTGAACTGTTTGGTCCCCATTGAAGTCCATTATATGGAGAAAAATCCTGGAATGTTTTCATCAAAAACCTTAATTTCTTTTCGACTGAAGAAAGAAAGACATGGATATCTCGGATGACATGGGGGTGAGAAAATTATCAAGTGAACTACTCCTTTAACAGCTAAAACTTGTTCTGTGTGACTTGTGTGTGATGGTTACCTCTGTAGGCCGTGCGGACTCTGGAGCAGGGCGATCTGTGTGAGACGTTCAGTCTGTGGCAGATGAAGCTGGTGTTAGAGCTGTGTGAGAGCAGAGTCCTCCAGCAGCGGCTCAGAGACACACACCGCCAGACCCGTGGCCTTCTGCTCAACTCTGAGTTCCTGCCCGTCATGAAGAGCTCAGCGGATCGAGCCCTGGACCACTGGCTCTGTGGTGAGCATCAGCTGCTTCATTAACGCTGACTCAGATGTGCTCTCTCAGATTTCTATTTTAGAGATTCTGTGTCAGATACTCTAGTCAGCGGTTAGGACTTTTGTTTCGTGTTTTGATCAACACCTTCAGCTAGTGTGAAAAGCTATCGTCATGTATGCTCTTCAGGGTTGGTAACTTAAAGCCTAATAGGGTAAATGTCATTAAAAACCCGTCAAGAACATCTCTAGAGCATATTTCAGTCCAAAATCTAAAGGAAAAAAAATATATTACATTTTGTGTAAAGAAAGGTCTAGTTTTAGTGCCGTTCAGTTTAATTTATTTTATTTTTTTTATGTATGTATTTAATATATTTCAATATCATTATCAGTATTTATTGTACTGGCTGATTTTAATTGAGCAATGGATATTATTAATAAATAGATATAATAAAAAATATTACTTCATTACAATAATGAGAACTAGATGCTTAATTGTCAATGGTAAAATGCACAATGATCAAAAACCACATTTAATTTTAATTAGTACAAAAATTCACACACTTATTATTATTATTAAAGTATTTGTATTAATATACATGTATTCATTATTTAAATACAAAATTATTAAAATGTATTATAAAATAAGTATAATAAAAAAAAAATGGAGGGGGTGAGGGATGTCTGAATTATGGGAATTTCTTTGTCATTTATTTAGGGAGTATAAAGGTAAAGCCACACTAGACATCTTGTTTTATTTACTTATATTAATATCTATTCAAATGCACATATAATTGTTTCCTGAAGCTTGTTGTTTTTTTTTGTTTTTTTTAAACTGTTAATCCAACAACACTGTTATTCGTTGCAAACAGATAACAGTCATGTGCTGCACGCGTACTTGAGAAGACAGCCAATGAACAACGATACTGACGTCAACATGCTGGCCTGCTTCCTGGTCTACCATTCCATCCCTAGCCTCAAGAATATGGTGGCGTCTGACCTGGAAGGTAAGGTCACGCTCGAACGGAAGCTAATGGCTCTATCGAGAGAACCTGGCTCTACTGTTTGAACATAGAAGTCTTATTTCCCTGCTGAAAAATCCAGCTAAAACCAGCCAAGGCTGGTTGGCTGGTTTTGGCTGGTCTCCCAGCCTGGTTATAGTTGGTTTATCAGGCTGGTTTTAGAGGGGTTTTGAACACTTTTTCAGCTGGTCAGGCTGGTCTTAGCTGGTCAAGTTGGTTTTAGCTGGTCAGGCTGGTCTTAGCTGGTCAGGCTGGGAGACCAGCTTGACCAGCTAAGCCAGGCTGGGAGACCAACTAAAACCAGCTACTTCCAGCTTAAACCAGCTAAGACCAGCCAACCAGCCTAGGCTGGTTTTAGCTGGATTTTTCAGCAGGGTTTAAAGGAAAAGTTGACATAAAAATTAATTTCCTCGCAAACTAGCCTGGGAAAACCCAGGCAACTTCCGGCAAATTTAGATTTGCTCTGAAAGTTAGTCTGGCAAAGAGCTCATTCAAGCCCGTTTCCAGTCCCCAGAAATCGCGGCACCAATCAGAAATGTTAGGGCGGGCTTTACAGCACTGGGATTTTTGAAGCAGATTTTGTAGCCTACATTACAAAGATGGAACATCAATCGTTTTAATCAGCTATCGCGTCTGTTTTAAGTGATTTGAACCACAGCAAAGAACAACACTCGCCCGGCCGCTCTGCATACGTCATCTCCTTCATCGCTCTGATTGGTTTTAGGTCTACCCCTGGTGACGCCCCTCTGGAAATGATTTGTCTATGACGCTTTGCCAGACCATATCTCAGTTACAACTGAGAATGGGCTAGTTTTAACCAGGCTAATCACAAACCAATGGGACACTCTTAGTAGAGTTTGGGTACTCCAACGTTTCGCAGACTTGAACTTGTCACAGACTCCGATGTGTTTTTACTCTGACTTGATTTTGACTCAGATCGGGTCAGTACTGCTTTGACATTAAAGTCAACGTGTTGAGTCTTGCCTTTTTATACAGTCATTTCGATATTTGCAAGCTAGTTTCTGTGCGAACACTTACACTCACAGAAAGGGCCTATCAGTCAGTGTGTGAATGGAGTTCTCTTGTGTCTTATTGTACTTAAATACACACAAAGTTGTCAAAATGCCCATCTCAGTGAGTATTCACGTAAACACAGTCAGTTATGTCTTAAGTGAACGTGAACAGTGAAACCTAATTATTTTGCACTGAAATGAGTCTGACACACCTGCGCAATATCATAGCCTATGATTTCCGAAAATAGTACTTTTGTCAACTAGTGATATCATCACAAGAACTGTTGAGGAATATGCAACAATTTAGACAATTATTTTTGTCATATGTTATAATAATAAGTTACAACTTTCAGACACTTATCATTTGAGCCGAGCGAGGCTTTAGGAGCTCAGCTTCACCGCTGAGACACGAATAGACTATTAACTTAAAGCTTTTATTCTTAATAAACACAAAAGGCACATCCAAGGCATTAATTAAAAAGAATATTTATTAAACAAACCAGATCAAGAGCAGAATGAAATAAAGTGCATAGCTGAAAAATAAAGCATCTTAACTAACACAAACAGTCGGGACAGCGCAATTGGGCATTAGGCTCCAAATTAAAAATAAAAAAGTTAGGTTATCACACTAAAACATTCAAATATGCAGGTCGACCGATATGATTTTTTTCAGGCCGATGCCGATACCGATCTTTTGAAATCTGATTAATGCTTCCGATTTAACCCTAACCCTAACCTTCCACCACACCTAGAGATTGGCATGGTTTTACTTCAGTTAGCCTAATAGCTGGTTTGATTTGCATTGAAAGATGATCTTATGGAAAGTACCCCATGCCAATCTCTAGGTGTGGTGAATGGTGTGTGATGATGTGGGGATATTTTAATTCCAAAGGCCAAGATCAGGATGCATATTATCCTGGATCCATGAAATAACTGGCTTTTAAAAATAAAAATCTGCCTGACTCTATGGGATTTTAACATAGGGGTGTCCTGACTTATGCACCCTGTATTTTAAAGAAAAACATTTATTTATTTATGATACATTATTTATTCACAAAGAAAATGTGTGTCCTTAAAGGTTGGAGTTTTCCTCATTTTTCTAATTAAGGCATTAAGATCAACATCCAAAAGATGATTTTTTTTATTCCTCTTTTTAGGCAACTTTAGCATGGGGGCAAACGCTTATTCACATCACTGTATATCGGAATATCGGATTTTAAAACCAAAAAAATATTTGTATCGGTATCGGCCTTCAAAATCCTATCGGTCAGGCTCTACTTGTAATACTGTCAGCCTGAAAATCAA
Source organism: Pimephales promelas (assembly GCF_988280905.1). Taxonomy (NCBI): domain Eukaryota; kingdom Metazoa; phylum Chordata; class Actinopteri; order Cypriniformes; family Leuciscidae; genus Pimephales; species Pimephales promelas. Next base: position 3,385,745 of record NC_142779.1, on the reverse strand, counting down.
AAGTGTGTTTTTGACGTTTCTCAGTGGCGTTGAGCGGTAAACCGAAGCGGATGACAGTAAAGAGCGTTTTTAGGGCTTCACAACGAGCATAGACAGACTGCTGACTTCTGGATTTTGATTATGTGATAGACAAGGGTGGCACTGTGGTCTACAACGTCTTTGACATGGAAGTCATCTCTGGTTCATTTCTACTGTTCATTTAGTTTGAAATGACATCACGCCAGTTTGTTCTTCAATTTCGCTTGAAGTATATCGGGGTCTTTACAGCATACTGCTCTCACATTTCTTTCAAACTACTACTTTTTAGCCCTAAACAGAGAGTGAAAAAGAACTGTCCGTGCGTATATTGGGGCATTAATGGTGCTTTGTTTGCAGTGCGACCTCTGGTCACTGAAGAAATAAAGTCGGAATGACGAGAGCAACAATATATGAGAGAATGTAATGGATATCTGATTAATTTGTTCTAAAATGTTTCACTTATGTGCCGCCACCCTCTCTTGAACTGTCTTTTAACTTCATCGCTGTGGTCTCTCTGTACAGGATGCTCCTGTTTCCCAGAGTTCCTGCTCAAGAGCAGTCAGTTGGGTGTTCCTGTACGTGCTCTGCTGCGTTTGAGTCCTCTGTTCCTTCAGAATCGTGATTCTGGAGTTTAACTGCACTCCTTCAGAGGTCGACCAACGTTCTCCCTATCCAGGTACTGTGGCAGTCCTCACAAGCCAGCCAACGACTTACAGGAGCTTGCTGCAATACCTCGGGTCAACTTTTAAGGTTTATCGCGTGGACGTTTTTTATGACATGATGTCCTTTAAGAGCCAAAGTGATGCAGAGAAGCTCTGAAGAAACATGTAAATAATTTGTAGCTATATTTGTACCTGCCAGTAAATATGACTTGAGGACTTAAGTATGCCTGCCTTGTATGAAATAAATAAGTTTTGTTTGTCAAAAAACGTTTAGTTAAGGCTTTCACACATGCAACATCTACTAAATCACTGGAGGAATTTTAGTCTGCCAGCTGTCTGGAAATCAGTAATTCTCATCATAAAAAAAAAAAAATTATTCTAGTCGTTTTGCTGCGGATAATTGTGTGTGTGACGTCCCCTTCACTGTTGTTTATACATAAAGGAGTAGTTCACTTTTGAAACAACTTTTGCTTGGATGTCATCCAAGATGTCCATGTCTTTCTTTCTTCAGTCGAAAAGAAATGAAGGTTTTTGATGAAAGCATTCCAGGATTTTTCTCCATATAATGGACTTCAATGGGAACCAAACGGTTCAAGGTCCAAATGACGCTTTCAGTACAAACTACAAACTGTTCAAAGGGCTTTAAACGATTCAAAACGATGAATAAGGGTCTTATCAAGCGAAACGATCTCTCATTTTAAAAAAAAAATAACAAAGTTTAAGTTTTATAAGCTCAAATGCTCGCCTTGCTCTGTTCTGTGATGCGCGTTCGTGACTCTCCTGTTCAAAGAAAACAAATCTTTTTCCAAGTCATTTGTTTCTTTCAATGAACAAAATGAACGAATTGACTCTGAAAAAGATTTGTTCAATTTGATGAACGAGTTCGAACAGGAGAGTCACAAACGCGCATCTCGGAACAGAGCAAGGTGAGCATTTGAGGTTATAAAACTTAAACTTTTTTTTTTAAATGAGCGATCGTTTCGCTTGATAAGACCCTTATTTATCATCTGGAATAATTTAAAGCCCTTTGAACAGTTTGTAGTTTGTACTGAAACTGTCTTTTGGACCTTGAACCGTTTGGACCCCATTGAAGTCCATTATATGGAGAAAAATCCTGGAATGTTTTCATCAAAAACCTTAATTTCTTTTCTACTGAAGAAAGAAAGAAACATGGACATCTTGGATGACATGGGGGTGAGTAAATTATCAGCAAAAGTTTTTTCAAAAATTAAATAATTTGAGTACTAAAAATACTGAAGCTAGAACTAAAAAAAAGTCTATATAGAAAAGACAAATTGACGAAAGCACACAACAAATGTTTTACTAAAATGAAAACTGAATTATATTTGGGCTGTCAAAATTAACGTGTCCATTTTTTTTCATTAATTTTAATCCCGTCAAATATCAGGATGCGTGTGTGAGTGTGACAGGATTCACCTCTCACATTTCCATCAGAAAATGTCAAAATCTAGTTGTTAAACGTCTGCTTGTCTTCCACATTGCTCTGCTGTGTTTGCCTTTATTTGCTGTGTCTCAGCAAAACAAGTATCGCACAAGCATTCCTGTATAAATGAAAACCACCCCACTGCCAGGAAGACATCGCCACACACCCTCTCACATTCCTCAGTATTTGAATAGCCACGTTGCTGTTTAAAATAACCCTGGCTCTATTTCTCTCTGAATACTGCTTCCAGTTACTATTTTACTGAACTAAACCACACTGAAGTGAAAGTTCGGGTGAAAAACTTGCCGTTTAAGAAAATGTGAAGCGATGTAAACTTCACGTGAAGTGAGAAGACCTGTGTAGAAGCCACAAGGCTATCAATTCATTTTCTCTTAAAGGAAAAAACTTTTTATCTGACGTTTTCATGCATCTTGTACTTGAATTTTACACAGCAAGTTTTTATGAGCATTTATATGAATGTAAGAGGTTTTTAGATGCTGTGCCTGGTCACTTCTGGTCATTTTATGTCACCATTTTGCAGTTTATTTAAATATGACATGAATTTTTCATGGATGAATGTTTCCTAGTCTCTCATTAAGTAAGTCCGCATGCATAATAATGCTAAAATAATCAATTCAGAATAAGTTTAGATGAAAAATATAAATGCATGTCATGTCATGTATTTATATTTTTCAAAAAATTGTGATGCCAGGCCACCAAACCAATGTGCTCATTGTGCCCAACACGTCAGGGAATTATTTCGAAGTGCGTTTTATCCAGAAAACTGAAGTCAAATGTTGACTGAGACTCTCATACTTCAATATATGAAGAAGTGTGAATGAGATGTGAAAGCTACAACAGAGAGGACGCTTACTGTGCCACTATCAAGCATAAGACTTTACCCGTCTGCCAATCCCTTGCCATTGACGATTCATTTCAATGTAGCTTTCAATTTGCATTAATTTGGCATGGAGTGCACCACTTGGACAGAGTTTCATACACACTCTTAACTTCTCTATAGCACTTCCTGTGTGGTTGGGAGTATTGTATAGGGCGGCTGGGCATTGGTATGGCAGTGCCTTGTTCAGGAAACCCATCCACCAATCGCTCTTTGATCAGATAAGCTTACTTGTGTGTGTGTGTGAGTGTGGTGATGTGTTTAAACGCTTTATTTCTGCTTGATTCCATCTGGAATGAGTTAAATGATCACTTCCTCCCAGAAGGCTGTGCAACCAAGTCTGGATGAAGAAATAACCGCCGCTCACGTGTCTGTAAATTCCTGAACAGTGACGCCGGTGATGACAGAATCATGAGATCTGAGAATAAAACACACGTTCGAAGCTTATTTGTGACGTTGGAAAGATTCGTTTTTTATTATTTAACCGATTTTGTAACGTGTGTCCTGTTCATGTGCATTTCAGGAAGGCAGTCAAACTGTGATACCAGACGTGGGATGTTTGGAATGTGAACAATGTTGTTGTGCAATCTTGTGGTTGAAGGGCAGTCCGCCTTTTTGGGATGTTATTGATACTTTTCATGCTTCGAAAACAGTTTCGCATTTGAAATATTTGTCTTTGCGTGTGGCTTTTTTTTTTTTTTTGGCAAGTCCTCAATGGCACAATGAAGCACGCTGTCTGTGCTCTAACGTGATCGGATACCCACCTGGTCTGCTGCCTGAGTCTATATTTGGCATGATTAGTCATGTCAGAATGAAGGACTTCCCTTTCTTCTGCTGTGACATCACAATACATTCAAAGTTACAATGTGGGGAAGTGTTACTTGATGTAGTGAGTGGTGATCAAGGCCGGGTTTAGATTAATCCAGGATTAGGCCTTAGTTCAATTAGGGCATTTAAGTAGCTTTTATAAACATGGATTTGAGAAAAACATGACTGATATATTTTAATATGTGTTGCTTTCAGTTAAAACAGTGACTTAAGAGAGTTAAGCCTTAGGCCTTGCCTTTGAAACCGGAGGAATGTGTTATTAATTATTAATTACGTCAAGTGCCTTGAATTTGACAAGCAGTTAAAACATGCAGGAGCAGGTTTTCAGACGGTATCACTGTTTAAATTCCCATACACACCTAAATTCTTTCAAACACCCCCACGCTTTACAATGCTGCCATTAAACTGGGTCTGGTGAGTTAACTAACTTATGATTGTTTCAATTAAAATATATGTTTTTAGATAATATTGGGTTCATTTTTGAATCACCTTTTTACAGTTTATCCAAAACGTCTTGCTGTGTGAGTACAAATGTTCCATAATAATCCGTTTAGAATAATCTCAGATGGAATATATTATCATATCATGGCAGCCACCCACATGCTGTGTGCATTTCCTTGAAAACGCAAGTCTAAAAGTTGTGCCTGGTCACCAAACCTCACCCCCATTTATGTGTTTTTATTTTTTGGCACGCATCACAATGAGCTCATTGTGCCCAATGCATCATGGAGTAATAAACTGATTGTTTTACCCTGGAAACTGAAGTCAAGTGTTGTCAAGGCGTTAACTGAGAGACTCTATTCATTCACAACCCACAGACAGATTTTGAATCGTTGCGGCAAACTGTGTCGGGTGAAGTGGGCGTCACCAAGAGCGTTCAAGAGAAAGTGTGTGTGTGTGTATGTATGGACCTCTGACTCTACATGAATGACTCAAGTGAAGAACACGCGTTAAACCGCTATTTCAAAGGAAAAAGAAGAGGAAGAGGGGACATCTTGAGCATTCGCAGTGGAACTTGCGTGCGCATCTGCGCAAAGTCTCTCCAAAGTCACTTGGTAACTTTTGCGCAGAAGTGCAGCTCCATTCTCAAGCAGTTTTGTGGTAAGTGCACATTAAACTCACTAACGCACTGACTTGATTAATTAGCTGATGTTTTTGTTCTTTTTTATTTTGCGTTTTATATGATTCTCTAAACTTTTACTGTTAGATTCACTCCTCTAAGTTACCCGTGTAGCCTAAGTTGTCTAGTATAAAAATGAGTCAGAGTTTTGAACGTGCACTGGTGTGTTCCTCCCATCACCACGGCTGTAGACACTACCAGAACCTAATCGTTTTTAACACAAGTATATGCATACTTGGTATGCACTATATTATACTGTCACTTGCAAAGAACGATTGCAGGCTTTCTTGCATAAGACGCATTGAGTTTTTCGGGTCATTTTTATTCTCATTGGGCGCTCGATGAAGATAAGAGGAAGCCTGCGGTGCAAGCATGAGATAGTGTTTTAACTTCCTGTTCCTCTATAGAAAAAGACACTTAATTGGAATGGCTGTGCATGTCTCCCTATGGCAAGCGCACGTATACTGTTGTTTTCGTGTGGAATAACGTACCATGAATAATGTAAACGTCTCGTAGTGACACCTGTAACTGAGCTCCCAATGAAAAAACAATTTCTTGTTCATTTTACGAAGCGTTTGACCCGTTACGCGAGGCCCGTTCTGTGGTTAGTTACTGTGTCGAGTCACGTACTAAGTAGTTCCAGCCACGTCACTGCGAGGGGGCGTGGCCTCGGCCTGTCAATGCGTTTGTATCTGGGTAGAAAAGCGCGCGCGGTGCGTATTGGCTGTGCCAAACCGTGCTCTCTGGCTTCCTAGATAACATAACTAGGGTCCTCATGGCCGATGCCTGGTAGTGGATTTCTAAAGAAACGAGTCCCTTTATGATGTGTGGCTTTATCATCAATCGATAGCTGACATCGACTCCTGTGTTATTACAGGATTTTTATAACCTCATCAAAATGTCCAGTAACTTATTTTTTTTTCTTGGTTTGACTGTCATATATTCGTATGGGAACAAAAACTACTTTTTAAATATTTAGTCTTTAGTATTTCTATTTACACGTCACCGATGACGTTCAATAAACACGACGCGATGTGACGCATGCAAGACGCGGACGGAACGCGCCGCGAAGCGTTTATTAAACAAGTTGAAATCAACTTTTCACCCTCTTTACTGTGAGAAAGTCATATAATCCCGCTCTTTTGAGTCTGTTTTCCCCTCATATTCGTGTGATGTTTAACAGACTTCTGGAACTTCCTCTCGTCGCCCAATCATGTGGTTTAGTAGCCACGGCGCGCGCCTGTACTGTACACAATTTGTGATCACGGAGGTGATTTCCAGTGCCCGTTTAACAAACGTGGTGAATATTACAGAATTTATTCAAGATCTAGATCATGTGTCGAACATGCAAATTCAGTACCTTGCTCAACAAATATCCTAAATATATATTTAAAATGGTCCCACAGCCTTGTCTACCAGACCCCCAGCACACCTTCTTAGGGCTGGTTTAAAATATATCACCCAGAAAGCACTATGGTAGATTAGCCTAGTCTTCAGACCACTGTAATACCATGCTTTTGGGGAGTACCATGTAAATACCATGGTATAATATGATAGTCATCATCCCATATTACTATATGAGACTATCACTGTAACATTTTACCGCCTCAGTACTTTTTTGTTTTAAATGAATGAAATGACTGTAAATTGGTATTGCACAATTTAAATATCTGAAATGGCAGAAGGTCCAGATATTGAACTGAAAGTAAGCACTCTAAGGAGGTCACATTCGTACCTTGTCATTTTACAATGCCTCCTTCACGTCTAATTTTAGTTAGGCAACTTTGGTTTCCAGTAAACCCAGTTACTGGTGGCCGTAGAGAGGCGGAAGTGGTGGCAATGAAACTTACATTGATAGAAAAAATCTATTGTTCTGTTTCAAATGCGTTTAGAATGACTGTATTCTGTTCAGCAGTAGTTTGGTGGTGCAGGGGATATAGATCACCTCATATTTCAGAGTTTGATGCAATTCATCTTTGGCTCTGAGATTGAGTATGCGAGAGTGAAATCTCTGAATCACTGGGCCTGAGTTTAGTCGGATCAGTCAGAATAGAAAAAGCTAACAAAACGGCTTTGGTGAATGCATATACATCTGCAAAATGCATATCTGATAGATAACGGTGATTAGAAAACCAGCCATGTGCTGTTGCTGTGGTGTGAGGGATAGGGTTTTGAGGGCCTCGTGTTTTCCTAGGTTTCTCTGCCATCTAGTGGACATTTCTCTCAACTAACTGTTACTAATGTAATCTAAAGGAAGAGCACATAGGCCTGGTTTCACAGACGGGGCTTAGATTAAGCCAGCCTTAATTCAGTTAGGGAATTTATTAGCTTTTATAAACATAATTTAGAAAACATTACTGGTGTGCATCTTGTAGTAATCACAATAGAAACTACATGTTACATGTGTAACAAGGACACTGTAAAATAAAGTGTTACCAAATAGAAATACTTTATATAGAGATTTTGTTTAAAGATTTTCTCTTGTAAAATATTTAATTATAAAAAACAACAACTATTGAATAAGTATTTTTAGTGTATACATAAAAACTGTATGTACATATGGTTACACTTTATTTTAAGGTGTCATTGTTACAGTGTAATTATGTGTAATATTACTCAGTAATATTAAGTAACCATGGTTAGGGTAGGATTAGGGTTTGGTTGAGGGTCAGTTACATGTAATTATGCATAATTTACTGTTATTACTATGGTAAGTACATGTATGTAACAAGGACACTGCATACATATTGTATAGGAATGGTTTATATCAGCAGTGAAACATGAGGACTTGTGTGAGTTTCTTTTGTCCACTAGGTGACAGTATTTACAACATTTCTGACATTTGACCTTTGGTTTCCTGATTTCACCAAGTACTACAAAGATGTTGATCCTGGAACAGCTTTCCAATCAACCAATCAGATTTGGAGGACAAGTTTACAGTTTATGCCAAGTTTAGGGTTTGGTGCTTCTACATCAGTGTTATTCACCTATTATTCCCCCTCAATGGGTTGGGATTAGGTCAGGGTACATTTTCGGACAAGAATGTTGTTCTTTTACCCTAATAGTACTGTGGTATCACACACACACACACACACACACACACACACATACATAAATATAATCATATACCACAAAATGAATGAAATAATGAATGAATATATACATTTTAAATACATTTAGATTTTTTTGTGTTATATGAATATTAATTATATGTTGTTGTTATTGTAAGTGGTTCGATAGGTAACAAAAACACTATATATATATATATATATATATATATAAAATTAATATTCATATACCACAAAAATTATACATGGTAACCAAGCGTATTGCATTCACTTGAGGAAAAAAATCGACTCTGTTTTTCTGAATTATCGAGTTAATATTTCAGAATTATGAGACATTTTTCTTGAGACATTCATTCTTTTCTTCTTTCACTGTTTTTATGAATTAATGAGTTATTCATTTTGAGATAATGAACTCGTTAAGATGTTTTCCCTCAAGTGAATGCAATATGCTTCCGTAGCATATAAAGGGATGATTGAATGAATATATATATATATATATATATATATATATAAATATATATATATATATATAATGTGTGTGTATGTGTGTGTAAATTTTACTATATACAAATATGAATTATAATTCATATTATTATTATTTTTAATGTATAAATATAGTGTGTGTATATATATATATATATATATATATATATATATATATAAAATGTGTGTAACATTTACTTTATATAAACATTAATTATAATTCATATTATTATTATTTTTAATGTATAAATATAGTGTTTATATATATATATATATATATATATATAAAATGTGTGTATATGTGTGTGTAAATTTTTCTTTATATAAATATTAATTTTAATTCATATTATTATTTTTAATGTATAAATATAGTGTTTATATATATATATATATATATACAGTATATATATCAGTATATAAGCAGCCATAATGTGTTTACTCATGCAGTTTAACCCAGTCAAGTGTGTACTAGTGACCCAGTCATGTGTGTACTAGTGACCCTGCTCTGTCATGCCGTCCTCAGCAACAGCGAGTATCAATCGTCCTGTCAGGAGGATCCTCTGCAGGATTAAATGAGATCAGTCAAATGAGTATTGATGGTCTTTAGAGGTCCTCTGTAGCGGAGAGGGCTATTGTGTGTGACGGGTCGCTCTCAGGCTCTGATGGCCGTGTCCCAGGAGGAGTGTGTGTAATAGGAGAGTATTGATCGAGGGTTTGTGCAGGTTTCAGTGAGAATGAATCCAGAGTTTGTTCTCACAGGGTCAGTGGACGAGAGACCCAGCTGCACACGGGACAGGGGACGTGTCTTTACTGACACTTATTGACTGTGCATTTATTTTCAGTTTGTTGATAGACATTCCTGCATGCCGAACGCATCGGCATTAGTGTGTCATTAGTGCGCCAACAGTGAAATCCTCTTCAGCTGGTTTTGTCATGCAAATAACGTGCATTTCCTGTTGACATATTACAATTAAAAGGTATTTACAGAGTTAATCTCAATGTTATCAGAAAATCCAGAAAAAAGTTTCACCATAAAATGTTATATGTCCGATCTCATGAAAGTTCGTGTCTATGGCACGAATGTCATTTCTCGTGGCATTTATACGCCAAAAACAGTTTTTGCGTGTATTTGGCACGCGATTTTCGCGTACATATGATACGCACTTTTTTGCGTATAATACGCACGAACTCCCCACCCCCCTCCCCCCTAAACCTAACCCAGGGTTTTTTAGTGCGTACCATATACACGAAAAAAACACTTTTGGCGTATAAATGCCACGAGAAATGACACTCGTGGTATAGATACGCATCTTCATGAGACTGTGTTGTATATGTTCATAGGATATATGAACAAACCTCTGTAAGAGGTTCAATTCTTTCAGACTATGGATAAAGTTTAAAGTGTGTAAGTGATTTCTGGCTCAAAAGATGTATTGTAATTTAAATTTACAGATGCAAATAGATATTGTAATAAGATAAACACTTAAAAGTGTGTTTTAGATGTTTTCTTTCCACTAGTCTACAAAATAAAACCAAGTGCATGGGGAAATATCCCAATAGATTCATCAGGATGGTGAAAACTAAACCAAATCATTAGCAGGTTATAAAGGCTCTTAGCACTAGATAAGCATACACAAGTGTAGTTACTATGTTTGGCCTCCGTGGGGCAGCATTGTGACTGTGATGATAGAGTTGGGGTGTGTCTTAAAGGGATAGACACCCAAAAAGGAGAATTCTCACCCTCGTGTCGTATCAAACCTGGAAGACCTTTTTTGATCTTTGAAACACAACTATTTTTATTTGTTATTTTTTTATGAAATCCAAGAGCCTTCGAAACCATTCATAGACAGCAAACATCAGTACACTGTAAAAAATATATTTTCAAGATTTGTTATCACAACATATTTTCTTTTGTCAAATCAACTTTATAATAATTTATTTAGTTGAGATAACTTATTATTTTGAGTTTCTGATTTGAGTTTCTGAATCTCCATTGTATTAACTCACTTTTTCCAGTTCAATCAACTTAAAATTTTAAGGCAACCCAGGTTACTTACTTTTTTAAGTTAAACCAACAATATTTTTTACAGTGTAGTAATCACAACATTTTTTTCTTTTGTCTAATGAACTTAAATAATTTATTTATTTCAGATAACATATAATTTTGAGTTTCTGATGATTAAATCATTCTCCTTCATTGTATTAACTCACTTTTTCCATGTTCAATGAACTTAAAATTGTAAGGCAACCAGGTTACTTACAGTACTTTTTTAAGTTAAACCATCGATATTCGGTTTGTAATAGTCGGTTTGTAATGACGTTGCAGTTATTGGGTGGTTCAAAAACCTCTCAGGTTTCATCAAAACGATCTTCATTTGTGTTTTCTGAAGATGAACGAAGGTCTTACAGATTTGGAACGACATGAGGGTGAGTAACTGATGACAGAATTGGAAATGGAATTGAAGAGTTCAGATGCAAAAGCCTCTAAATGCCATTTGAAATTTTCTTCTAAAATGATGATTTTTATCAAGCTTATAAATTCAAGTTCAGTAATTTCACTTAAATGACAATTAATAGGTAATCCTCATTGCAATTTAACTGAAATTACTGAACTTAAATATACAAGCTTGATAAAAATGATCATTCTAGAAGAAAATTTCAAATGGCACTTAGAGGCTTTTGCATCTGAACTCTTCAATTACATATTTTGTAGTTCAACCCAGTTGGCATCACCCTGATTCCCTCAACAAAAACCCAATTGGCTTTTGAATATTTGCAAAAAAAATACTTACATGATTCTTTTTCTTCATAATGATAATTTGTACAAATGAACCCAACTTTAATGAATTTCGAAGCCTAAATACAATCGTAAGAAACTTAAAGCTGCAGTCCGTAACTTTTTGGGTTAAAAATTGTCCAAAATAAATTTGAGCAAGTCGATAACCAGCCAGTGTTCAAATCAAAACTCTCTGCTTGACGTAGCTCAATCCAGTGCTAATTTTTAATCCAGTGGTACTGGTGGATTTCGGCGGGAGATTCGAGCATGTCTTTGCCTCATTAGGTCACATCTGTAGTGTACACACACATAAAGAAGAGTCTCGGCTATAGGCTATGAGTGTGAGGATGTTGGAGGTGGAGATAGCCTTTTCTCTCAGCACTTGATATAATCAAACTTATCAATTAGATGGTGATCCAGAAAGGTTCAAAACGTCTGTCACCAGCGACAACTAGAGACTCACCCGCTGCAAAATGCAAAAGACTTCAGACTTCGGAGTGACTACAGATAAAAATAAACTGCAACCGACCCATACGAAACCAAGGATAATACCGGAAGGACATTAAATATAGTCACGCAATGCTGACGCTAACATTAACAATTTTAGAACAAAGTATAATTACACGGTTTGATGTGATATGATGAGCGATTGTTAGATTTAATCAGCGCGATTTACTGCAAATATTTTTTTCCCCCTAGTCGGTCAGAACAAAAGTCGATGTTCTTGTTCAGATTACATTTTCCGGTGATAATTATTATGTTGGTCATACTTCCAAAAAGTATAATCTGTAATTGCAACACAACTAACATAAAGTTAATAATTATGCGGATAACTGCAATTACAGATTTTGAACAGAGATGGCGACAAAGAGGTAAAACTACAGACTGCAGGATATAAACGAACTACACTAAAGTTGCATGTTGTCACCAACACTAAGCGTCTGACAACTCTTTCACCCTTTATTTTAAATCTACTACACATAGAAAGTGTGAGTTAGAATAGATTGCAAGAGTGTGATTATAAACACAACGAGGCTGTAAAAGTGAACTAGCGTGTTAGCCTGTTAGTTTAATGTCCCTGGCAGCCTCTGCTGGTCCTTTTACCATTTTTCAGGATGCATGAAAGCTTAAAAATCACGAATGGGGTGTTACTGATGTATTTCTGTGTCATATAGCGTAAAGACTTTTAACCAAAATCCCATCCAGAATGCCGTCAGTGACCATTGATGCCACTCACTTTCAACATCTTGACAGTTCGAGTTCATGCTGTGAACAGAAGCTGTAAAGATCATGTGAAATCTGAGATAAAACTACGATCTTCCAACTCTCAGATTCTGCATTTCCTCCCAGCTGTCTGATGGATCTTAATCATTTCTATTCTTCCGTCTCCTCCCACGGTTTGTTTGTTTTCTGACTCGTCACGGGAAGTTCAGTAGCTGCGGATCTGAGAACATCATGGGAATAAAGCATTAAATGACTATGACTCAGTTCCTGACTAGCCAGATCTTTTCCTGTGTGCCGTCATACAATGGATGTTCCTGATTTAGTTACACTTTATTCAGATGCTCCACTTTAGACATTCTACTAACAATAAGAAACTATAGACTATAAGGTTTGGGTTAGTAGAATAAGTTGACGTACTGTTGCAAAGTTTCTTATAATCCACTGTAACAGATTTTTGTAATTTCAACAATATTTTACTGTAATATATACATTATAATACTGCTAAATGTGCCAACAGTATAATAGTATAAATAGCCATGGATTATGGGAAAATATGTGTTTACTACTGAAATTATTTTCTACAGTAAATTGGAAAAAATCTAATTATGTACAGTAATAGCAATAAAAATAAAAATACAGTAGTTGTACTCCTGAATATAATATACAGTATTATTCCTGTAAATATTGTATAAAATATATGAAATATTGTACTTGTACTGTAAATGAAAAATACAGTACTCGTACTGTAATTTCACTGATAGCAATGCTACTGTAATTTCATTTAATAGTAAATCACTTCTAATACTGTAAATAAAAATACAGTAGTTGTACATATAGTATACAGTAGTTGTAAATATAGTATACAATTGTATTAGTGTAAATGAAATTACAGTAGTGATACCGTAAACACTTTTACAGTAACTTACTGGCATCCAGCTGAAATAAAGCTGCCAGTAAGTTACTGTAAAAGTGTTTACGGTATCACTACTGTAAGTTCATTGATAGCGATGATACTGTAATTTCATTCAATAGCTAACCAATTCTAAAACTGTAAAGAAAAATACAGTAGTTGTACATATAGTATAAAGTAGTTGTAAATATAGTAAATTAAATTACAGTGGTGATACCATAAACACTTTTACAGTAACTTACTGGCATCCAGCTGAAATAAAGCTGCCAGTAAGTTACTGTAAAAGTGTTTACGGTATCACTACTGTAATTTCATTGATAGCAATGATACTGTAATTTCATGTAATAGCAAATCAATTCTAATACTGTAGCCTAAATAAAAATACAGTAGTTGTACTCCTGAATACAATACAGTATTATTCCTGTAAATTAAAATATGGTACTTGTACTGTAAATGAAAAATACAGTACTCATACTGGAAATGTAGTATACAATTGTATTACTGTAAATGAAATTACAGTAGTGATACTGTAAACACTTTTACAGTAACCAGCTGAAATAAAGTTTACAGCAACCTTTTTACAGTGAGATTTAGTTGACATGTACAGGAGCTGCAAAGTTAATTATAGGTAGTAGATTGTCTAAAATGGACCATTCAAATTAAATGTTTAACCGATTGTCACTCTGTGATGATCTGATCTGATGATTTTGCAAATCCTGCGATTATTTCTTGCCTTCTTGCCTAAGTTTCTTGGAAAAAACTGATCAAAATAAAATGTTGTGCCTTTACTCATGCCATAAAGCCAGCCAATCAGATTAGAGCTTGCCAGATCTAGAAAGTGCTTATTTTTTCCATTTAACATAAATCAGATGATCAGTGAATGTTCAGTGGGTGGTCTGAGCATGACTGGATTCATAACTTTGATCGATTTTAACATCATTAATTCTAAATGAATGATTCCAGATGCAGCAGTTCGGCATGTGTGTGTGTGTGTGTGACGTATGTGTAGTGTAAAAGTTCACCTTAAATGACTGGTGTGTCATAGCACTGTGAAAGTAAAACAGAGAAGGACTGATCATTGAGGGTGTGAAGAAGCCGCATAATAATGAGTCATTAGTACAGTACTCACTCACTATACTACACACATGTGTCTTTATCAGTATGAAACAGTCTCTCTGTTGATCCTTTCAGTCTTACCTTTCCATTTAAGGAATATATTGTTAGAATACAAAATGTGACATTTGCTAAATAAAACCAAAATGGTCAAAAAAAGCTAGCAGTTGTACAGTAAATTAAATGTATTTTAGCAAGTATTGTTACCAAATCCACCTTTTGGAAGTACATATGGTGCAAAAATACAATAGTGAATGAACCTCTTTATGATGATTTTATTTTTAATTTTTTTGCATAACAGTGATTTTTTTTGGCAGTTCTTTCATACCTTTTGTACTCAACATTAATGTGATTTTTGTCAAAAAGGTGACACGTCACAATAGTTTTTAAGGTATCGAGTCTGCAAAAATGAAACTAGTGCCTACCTTTAATTTCACCAAGCTGAATGCTCACTAAAACCCCACAATCATCATGTTTTCAGGCCATTTCAAGTTTGATTTTGACATGCAGTGATGAAATGGCTGAGTTGTTTTTCCATTGACGCCATTATTGTCTTTATTCACTCAGTCTCTCGCTGTAACTTTACCTGTCGCTTTTTGACACTGTTACTTTATTTCACATTTTGTAATGTAACCCCCCTGATATAAACCAAGTATTCTCTGCATAACTCATGCCACAATGTTTTTGCCACAGACAGAAACCTCATATTTGTTGACTGATGTGTGTTTATTACTATTTCTAAGTGATGAGACTTTGACCAGATTTTCACCTAGTGCACAACAAACACACAAGACACATTAGAGTATTAAAGTAGGGATCCAAGCCACAGAGATCAGAAGATCAGAGACTCGAGGGTGGACTCTTTAGCCAGTAAACAACCACCGGGAACACCCTAGCAACCACATAACAGTGCAATCAAAACACTTCTCAGAACCGCTTAGCAACGCCCCAACTACCGCCCACAACACCCTATAGCATCTCACCAGCGAGTCATACACCACCCATGCTTTCTTTAGAAAACGAAAAACCTTGTTTCATATAATAGTCACTAATCTATTTCTCACACAGAAACTAATCAGTGTGAAGTAATTATTTGAAATGGCTTGTAACATTTGACTCAAAAAGGTCAAAATCACAGCCTTTTTTTTTCATAAAATACCACAATTGCATTTTTTTTTTTTTTGAAAATTCATTTTGCATC